>NC_140566.1:17206449-17666449 GCF_057381845.1 Rhamphochromis longiceps | reverse complement strand
GGCATCCCAAATGGACAATGTCTGCCATTGTCTCTAAGCACCAAAGGCAAGAGCAGCCACCACCTCTTTATCTCTTTAACTACCCAAGCTGTGGAGAAATACATGTTTTGGTACCTCATAAGATCTAACCATCCACCACTATAAAATCCTGTCCATTGAAAAGATCTAATATTAGTCCTGTGCTGCCAGTTTAACTAGCTTGCTTCAGTGTTTGATGGGACCAGTGTGTGAGAAGCTGAGCAGTAAATCTTCCCTCTGTTCTGGAGCTCTTACCCACCTGCACCTATCCCACCGAAAAAAAAGTATGGATTTAAATCCAGATGTCGGCAAAGGGTTATACTTCATTCAGCATGTCAGATGCGGTATTACATTGCATAATGTGATGTAATACTGTATTGAATTGTATTGCATTTGACTGCAATTTGTACATGGACGTATCTGTGCACTGCACCCAACCAGTACACCATACATGTGCTTGTTGTAGACTGAAATTGTGGTGCACAGCCTGCCAAATGTTAATGTTTTTCTGTACTTGGAAATTCTGTGTTCCGTGGAGGATACTGAATGTTTAACAGTGGCAGTGAGCTAAAAGAGAAGCTTCCGCACCCCCAGAGAGATGTTTAAGCTTAAAAGTCTTTGTGTAGGTCTTTTCTGCTAGCCCTGCAAAAACCTATGCCATCAGTGAAAGTGAACTGTGCATTTAAAAATGTTTTATAAATGAAAGAAACCAGTGCTTTCCTGTTGTGCACTTTTGTCTCTTAAATAAACTAAGTGAGCTATTATTGGTCACCTGAATAGACAGTAATCACAATAACACGCAAGTATGCAAATATATCAAATTACCTACAAAACCAGATTATTTTGTCATAGCGATACCTTTGTGTTGATATGACAATGGGTGTCTTGTTATAGCTTGTAAATTTGGAGACTAATGAGAAACTATATGCTTCTCTTTATATTCAACATAATGAACACAGTGCTACTTTCAGAGTTACAGTTGACATAGTCAGTACTTCACACCCAACACTGACAACGATTTTTTTCATAGACCTCGGAAGATTAATTTGTGGGAGGAAAAACACTTACAAAAAAGTGATGTGGAAAAACAGGAATCAGCTACTTTTGCTTTAAGTGTGATTCGCATCATCCTAGATCCAGCCCTGCCACAGCTGTTAGCTTTCTAAATCATTTCTGGATGAAATAACTAGCGTAGCCCTAGTCAAACATAATGAAACTAACACTATGAAGCATTTCTGTTTGAATAGAAAGCCTCTGATTAACCATTTATATAATCGAACAATGTGACAAGTGACATATGAAGTTTATTTCATGTTTCAGGTTTCAGTGTGTTGACATTGTCACAGCGTGAATAGCATATTGAATATACATAGCACACGGTAGATGCTGTTTAATTCAGCATCTAACCATCGGCTGCCAGCGCCTGGTCCCTCATTACCCATCAGCCCATTTGCCAGCTGCCTCATCATTACCCATCTCCCCTGGCGGCCCCTGTCACTCAAAAGGCTTGGGAAAAGCTGGAAAGTCAATTAATGTGTGTTGCATGCAAGCATAACTGTCTGCCTGTCTGCTCGCCTGCATGTGCGTCTGTGGGAGCGAGAGAGAGAGAAATACAGCAAGAAGGTGGTTATGTATAGAGTTAATAGTGCCTGGGTGAATAGTGTGCAGTCAGTACTGAAGGTGAATGATTCATGTCCTTTGAGCCATATTTTTGAAAAATGTGACCAATAATTTAGACCCATGCCAAATGCTAGGTAATGTGCAGAGGAGAGAGAGAACAACATACGCTTGATATTACTTTTATTTTACATGTGGCACACAATGCTTTGCACTTGTCTTTGGATTATTATTTTTGGTTATTTGCTTTCCCCTGAGCCTAGCATGTTTTTGCTGTGTTTTCCTGTTCACTTGTTACTTTCCCCTTTGTTCTTCCCACCTGCCCGTGCCCATGTGTCTTGTGCCTGCATTTGGGTCATCTTTTGAATCAGTGCGTAGCTGCTGTCCTTTCAAACAGTCACATTAATTGTCCCTTACCTTCCAGTTTTCATGAACATTTTACATTTCTCAAAGGTAGTTTGTCTGTATGAATATAACCAAACACATTTTGTGGAATCCTAAATTCAATAAAAGAAACCTGATTTCGCACCAAGTTTTTGCATTTATTTGGTAGAAGTGTTTATGCAAGATTTCAACAAATGTACTGTAATCCCATTGCATCTGCATTCACAGGAATGCTGTGCTGCATACGAGCCAACCTTCAGTTGGCTGTAGGTTTCAGTGTTCTAGAAGGCAAAGCCTTCATTCTCCCGATAAGCAGTTTTTTGGTTTAGCAGAGCATAATAATAGTGAGAACAATCCTTTAATCCTCAGAATGAAAATTGGATTTTTATGTTAATCTGAATATTTCTTCTCATGTATAATTAAATCATCCCCTTTCATTTGCATCAGCATTAATCTGTAGTATCTAGACATTCCTGCGCTTGCTTTTGGACCTTCTATAGCCACATCAGGTGTAATCAAGTGAGTAGCGTGCTGAGTGGTGAGCGTGTCTTATCAGAGAAAAGTTTGCTGGCAAAAAGACTGCGCAGTGTTTCACTTTTTTTCCCTTGAAATGTATCTGAAATATTGACTGCAGAGGGACAAAAAAGCAAATTCCTAAGAACAACAGTACAGTACATTCAAGTCACAGATATTTTGTAACCAGATGTTTTTGCCAATTGGCTCCATTTATGAGTAGCTGGTGTACCTATTTCAAATTCAGTGGGAGGTGTAGCTTGAATTTCTCAGGTCTAATGTGTTGGGCTAGGATGAAGTGCGTGTGGGCAGTTGAGTGTTTACATCATCCGAAAATGTCAAAATGGATGATACTGAAGTAGAAGCAAATGAACAGATGATAAGAAATGTAGGGGTGAGAAAGGAAGGAGAGAAGAGAGAAAGAGAAAGTTTTTTTCAATGCCAGATGGAAGAGCAGTTGGCACCTCTCTCATTACTGTGGGGATAGATTTTCCTCTATCGCACCAACACACATACAATCACACAAACACACATGCACACACATGCAGAGCCACCTCCTGTCACTCGATACCACCTGCCCAGCACCTGGTCATCAAAGCAAGACCAAGGAGGGCTCTTATCTTTAGTTGAGGGAGAAAGAATTAGACCAGTGGAGAAGGCGTAGAAGGGCACTAATGCCATATGCTTTCACTTTTGGTTCTTTATTAATGCCTTATTTGTCTGTGTCTAATTCATCAATTTACCTGAATCAGCTTTCTGTCATCTCATGCCATATTATATCTGCTTCTTTCTCTCTGTTGATGTCCAGACATGTGGATCTGTGTCACGCCCTCACAATCAAGGCAAGCGAGGCCTGTCGTGCCTGTGATAAATTAAATGTGACACAGATGGGTGGAGTAGTTTCCCCCTTTGATCCAAGCAGTGCAACAGAAGGACAGACCCTGACCAACACATGTCAGACAAAACTGTTGGGCACCACCAAAGATAGCTTTATGGTCCCATTGGATCTGAGCCAGGGGTTGAAACCACAGAGAGAGTTGGCCAGACACACACAGAATGGCACCACGGACAGAAACGAAACTGCAATTATTGAATTTGAGGCGTCACAAATTCTGTGGTGTATGGTAAAATGTGCGAGGGTGATACAATGCATGATTGTGTTGAAAGAGATGCACCAAGTTTTGAATAAATCATATCTGCAAGTGTGAACTTCTGTGTCTTAGCCTGTCAAGCTAGATCTCCTCACAAGCTAGTTGCAAGGTAACAGTGTGAGTCACAGCTGAAGAATGTGCAATCAAAATGCACTCAGCCTCATTTTCTGGCAGATATGTCACTCAAAAACGAGTAGGCAGCAGCACTGACTTGCTTTAGATTGAGAATTATCTGATGTACAGCAAAAAAGTGGATGTCGTTATTGGCGTTTGAGCTCAGAGTGTTCACATTCATTGACTCCCACAACCGTACCCGGGCAATCTGGGGTCTGAACTTGGTAGGAATGCGTTACATTTACTCCATTCTTTGTATTCAACATTCACTGTCTGCTCATCTGTCTACTGCCTGACTTCATTCAAACTCCTGTCAACTTCTGCGAGAAGTCAGACGAGATACGGCATTGAAGTCCAATACAAACTATGACGAGTACCACACAATACAATAACATACCATTGATCGGGATTGTGCAAGTTCCACTAAAATGCATTGACTGAAAACGACAGGTATACATAATACTGTGTCCAGTTTCCACATGCAGAGAAGTAGACCGTATGCATGCAAGGACAAAGACTTCTTTTGGCACTTGAGATTATGTATCCCCTAACCAAGCCCTTTTAGTCATAGGGCCCCAGTTTGCTACACCTGTGGTTATGTTAATGTTAGAAATACATTGTCATTTAAAATCACAGTTGTAATTGCCCCCATGGAGTGAATTCATTCACACCTGAATTTATTAACACTGGGATATTATGCAAACACGATTTCCTGACAGTCAGGAGAAAGTTTATCAGTGCTAAAATATTCTATTGATATCACATTGGCTGTTTTGATTGTAATCCATTACATAATATAAAAATGCACATGGCATAATGGCATACTCATGGCTATTTTTAACTATATCGACTTGAAATGTAATAGTTAATATGAGGTTGTGTGGAGGGTAAGAAAAATCATTTTGCTCCTGCCCCTATGTGTCTGTGTATAGTAGCCTATTAGAGCCTTGCTTTTAAGCATTGGTACTGCAGTACTTACACCAAACTGTCTTGAGTAGACCTAGGTCATGCTTGCAAATCTAATGAGAACAATGACCTTGTGTTTTCCATTTGGATGGGTGGTAAGTCAGTCTATCTCTGTTCCCCACAACCACAACCATCCCTCCCCCTATGGACATCCATCTTTAAGAATTTCCCCTTTTCTTCATTCTTCTTCTTCCTTTTATTTCCCTGGCCATGTTTAGGCCTCCCTTTGACTCTCCTTCTATCTCTTTTTGTCTCTCTCGCTCTCCTCGTCATGTACTCCACTGGGCTCTGCACTGGCATCCTAAATACAATTACAGTCTACAGCTGAATGGAGAGGAAGGGTCCTCAGGGACCCCTAGAAACAGGAAATGGTCAGGAGGGTTGGACTGAGGAGGGAACGGCAAATCCCTAATTCAATTGGCTGAACCTTGGCAACAAGCCCCTGGCGACTCTTACTGTGGAATCAGTGGAATCAAACAATGCGGCTCAAACCACAAGAGAGATTTTCATCCACACTTGCAAACACACACACACACACATGCACACACACAAACTGACACAAATGCATCTCATTTCCTTGTTTTGTAGCTCTACGTTTCTTCTTTTCCTCTGTATAGTCTTATAATGCTTCATTTATACATACTCTATTTGAACAAAAATGTTACACCATACCTCTCAATCTTTCAATTCAGTTGTTTTCAGTCCCTCTGGCAAAGGTGTATAGATCAAGTACTTAGCCATATCTGCCTTTGCAAACATTTGTGAAAGAATGGGCCGTTCTAAATAGCTCAATGAATTTGAGTGTGGTGCTATAATAGGATGCCAGTGTTGTAACAAATCACTTCATGAAATTTCTTTCCTCCTAGATATTCCACAATCAGCTGTAAATGGTATTAATGCAAAGTGGAAGTGTTTAGGAACTACAGCCACCCAGATCACATAAAGTTACAGAGCGGGAGAGCTGAGTGCTGAAGCGCATAGTGAGTAAAAGTCGGCAACGCTCTGCTGACTCAATGGCTGCAGAGCCCCAAACCTCCTCTAGCACAAAAGCTGCAGCAGGACCTTCATGGCATGTAGCACCTTGATGCAACTCTTGTTGTGTTTTTGTGCAAAATAAATAAAATTCAGTGAATTGAATGAAATGGGGATAATGTGTAGGTGCCCCAGTACTTTTGTTCATATAGTGTAGGACAGTGCTTAATTTTCAATCACCAATATAATCACAACTCTAACGCTAGCTTAAAGGTTCAGAGTTAGCTTCTTTGACTTTTTGTAATCTCCCATCTTGCTGTAAACTCTATTGTTGACCAGTTATCATAACTGGGAAAGTGATCAATAGCTGCTCTATCTATCAACTCTGTTGACCTAGAGCCTAGCGTTTATGAGTAATTCATGATTGTAGAGGAACTGCACACTCACACATGTTCAATACACTCACAAATATAGACGAAGGGGAAAAAAATCAATCTGTAACAACGCTAATCCACACTGTGGGTGTCCATCAGCAACCTGGAGAGAAGACCAGTCACCGAGGCACATGCGCATAAGCATTAATAACTAATATCGCAAGGGAAAAAGGCAGAAGTGATTTTATGGAAATCACAGTTTTGAGACAATTTCAGGCTTACTGGCTGTGCTGAAGACTACTTTGAGCTCTGTAACCTCAAAACACATCATTTTAAAATGAGTACTTTGAATGTCTCCATCTCTAGTGCTTACTGAAAAAGTCCCTAATGCAGTCATAACTGCAGCCCTTTGTTAATGTCATATCATGTGACTGTAGCTGATGATCTGTGGAAAATAAACTGGAGTCATCAGTAAGCCCTTAAAAACATTTTCAAAAGACTAAAAGCATAGCAAGTTCTCCTGTATAACAAAGGATTTGTGTGCCTATTTTGAAACCTCTGTGTCAGATTTCATATAGTGGAAGACAGAAGTGTATATAAAAAATGTATATTGTCCAATTGAATAACTCACCATCAGATAGGAACGCATTGTGCTTTTTTGTAGCATAGAAACCCGCCGAGGGATTCCTCTTCTAACCATGGAAAAACAGGTGCACAGAAATAACTTGAAATATTTATTTATTTATTGCATCATGCTTTCTCGTCCTTCTCTCTCAGCTTTGCGTCTTCTGCTTCTTCCGCCTCTCTCTACCGCCTACTCCCTTAAGCCTCCGTTCTCAGATGCGGTTGCCTCTGTTGCTCTAATGCTTGTGTGAATAGTACTATTAGGCCCCAAAACCATACTGATAATTGGAACAAAGTGGGGGATCGATGCAGAGGGCACACACATACACAACAATATAAACAATCACATTTCCACACAAACACATACTGGTGCTTTCGCAGACACACAGTGGACTGGAGCCCTGGAATCAATACAACTCAAAGGCAGGATTTTCCTCAGCATTTACAATGCATGCTCAAGACAAGCTACCGTTGAACATTTTGTGCAACAGAAACAACAACACTGTGTTATCATTATTATTTGATTTGTTTTTTGGGGGTATCCTACAGAACTATGCGCTAAAATTTATGCAGACAGAAAACACACATTAAATAGTAAAAGCTTTTGCTCCCTCAAGGTTCGCAGGACTGAAATGCCTTGAATAGTTTCCTGGAGTCTGAGAATCATCTAATGTCAATATTTATGTATATATTAATGACAAAACGTGTCCATTCTTACAAATTCTAACTGTGGAAAAGCCTTGTGCTTCTTTGACGTTTTACTTACTTCAGCATACACATATACTTCTACATTACTCTTTTGAAATGTGCCGCTACAAACCAGTTTTCAATGGCACTGCTCTTGCTAAGACAGAAATAAATTCAAAAATCTCTATTTCTCTGTGGTGGAATGTCTGTCTTCATTAATGTGTGTGTGTGTGTGTGTGTGTGTGTGTGTGTGTGTGTGTGTGTGTGTGTGTGTGTGTGTGTGTGTGTGTGTGTGTGTGTGTGTGCGCGCACTTTCAGCATGCATGGATGCACATGGATGCATGTGTGTATTCCCCTAAATAAATGTCTTGTGTTTTATGGAGTTTTTCCTAGGGGAGGAAGGAGCAGCCAACTGAGACTAACAGGCAGGTCTAAGTGGAAGTGTGCTGATGTGTCTAAGTGGAAGCGTGCTGATGTAGGAGGTTACTACATCCATTAAAACAGGAAAGATATTTAATCATGGCCTTCAGTTGTCCTTCTTTGAGGGCAACAGCATCATAAATGTCCCTGTTCTTTCTTCCACAGGTCGCTTGTTGCCCTTTAAGCAGTAAAAGTAGCAGAGATCTTTAAGATATTAAATCCCTTTAATGTCTTTAGATTATTTGGAGCCTAATGGGCTCTTGTTTGCATTCTTTTTTTGGTTTTGGTTAATTTGAGTTAAAATGTTTTTTTTGCTGTAGCCCAATCTAAGGTTCATTAGATTTTATTTCTTTTATATCTTGAACAGCAAGGACCTCGTGCAATATACATCCTTTTCTCTACACATGAAACAAACACAAAGCAACAAAAGAAAAGAAGAAATTACTGATCTCTGTTCAAAGATGGTCGCTCACAGTGAGCGACCATCTTTGAACAGAGGCGGGGGTTTACGACACCAACTCTCTGCCATCTATAATCCAGTTTTGAGATCCCTTCCCAGACGCCTTAATGCCCACTCACATCCTGGGCCATCTGACCTCAGGAATTCGCATGATAAGGTGGGGCCAGGTTTCACAATGAACACACCCGAAACTCTGGCTGATTGGGACCCACGCCCAGTTTCACACCTTGGCTCAAGCGATTAGAGGATCGTCAAGGGGTCCTTTTGTCCCTCTGTGGGGGGTCACTCCCACTAGGTTTATATCTGGGACTCTCCACCATTTGACCTTAGAACTGAAGAAGCTTCTCGGATGAGAGGTGAAACGTCTTCAAGTAACTTAAAGAAGTCCAGACGCTTTTCTTTGCAAGCTCCTTTGACTTCAAGTTTACTTGTTGTTAAATTTTACAGTTGGGTTAAGGAATCAGAAAAAATATGACTAAGTGCATGTATTTTCTATTATTTTTAATATCTAGAAATCAACCTGTCCCACATGGTTAAAGGCGGCAAAAAGATTAAGTAAACAAGTGTTGAATATTCTTCCTATATCGATCTGATTAAACTGACACCCAGTTTTAAAATTACTGTCACATTAAAATTCCATATAGATAAAGGCCCATCGTTAGCCCATCACACAATGTCTACACTCACATACTCAAATTCGGCTTCATCCTTTTGCAAATAATGGAAAAATAACCATCATGAACTCTTTCCTGTCGTCTTACAGCTCATTTAGTCGAGGATTGACCAGACATGCGTGTTGCTCTGCCGTTTGTTTCCTTGGTATTTTTAAGTCATTTGACTGTTTACAAGACATTTTAGAGACGTGCAGGAAAATGTCAACAAAAATCAGACATTTATCCACATTAAATACACAATTTCCTGCCCATTTTCCACCATTCCTATTGACTTCAGATCATTAGTTCACCTTTCTCAGTTCTTGCAGCGCACCTGAGTTCAGCTGCAGCAGACAGCAATAAACACAGTAGATATTAAAGGGCCGTTAAAAAAAGATTTATTTGACTGCTACTTGACTGCTACTTAAAGCTTGAAGTTATGTGCTTGAGACAGACATTTACAGCAGTTATGATCTCCCATATGTGAGATAGAAACCAAGAACAAAGTAATGTAAGCTTAGTAGTTTACATTATTTGTTTCTTTATGTGCCTGTGCGCTTCAATTTCTGTCATACTGATACCTGAAGAGGCTTCCAACTTATCTATACATGTAAGGTGCTCCTCCTCTTTTCATACAATTACCCATCATATTATTACCATAGATATAAGGTGTCAGATCAATTACGTAAGATGTGCAGGGTGATAACAATGGCATCAACATGCGTATTTACAGATGTGCTTTGCTTACATGAGGCTGTCAGATTCAACCTTGATCAGCTTTTCTACACTAAAAGTATTGGGTGTGTCTTGAATTAATATATTTTTGTTAAAAATTAAAGATATACTTTGTATATAAATAAATATTAATGCAGTTGGTGCCTCTACGTAATGTTGCGGTTGACTAATCCAGTGTAACGTTATGTGGGTTTAAGTTAATACGACTAATAAAAATTAACAATTGACAAAACATAAAGTTCTCAAAGTTTGACGAAAATCTTCTCAGGAGTCATCACTGTCATCACAGAGAAAAAATAAAGAATAATGAAAATGAAAACCTGGAGTGAAGCTGTAATAAGTACTGAAACAGTAGTGAGGTTATCAATATCAACATTTTAAATCATGTCAAAACATAACAAACCATCTTTTCTTTATATGCTGTCATTTTTTTTGAGCTATTGCATGGTGAATGTAAACGAATAAACTAAAATCACAAGGAGACTCGATGTCTAAAAAAGCTAAAGTTTAACATCAAAATAACAATTATTAACCTTTTTATTTTTTATATTACAATAAAGAACATTTTTGTTATTATATTTATATTACATTTAGTTTACAATAATGAATAATAATGTCAATAACTGAGGAATGTGTTGTTTATAGTTATAAATATTGCGGTTAAGTTGCTGTAAGCAATACAGTGTTGAATGTCCAGGTATTCAGCTGTTCCACACTCTAGAAATACAACCACGAGGTCAGAAGAAAAAAGGCATAACTGCCAGTCACGTCAACAGCTCGCATTAGCTTTGGTTTCATTTTCTGAAGAATGGCAGTCTCAGTTCTTGGTATCAATATTACATGCCATGGAGCCTGTGCACTGTGAAGTGTAATGGTTATATAACACCATTAGAAACAAGTGTGAATAATTTTACTCAACAGGCTTGCCTATATGCCATATTTTCTCAGCTGAAATTTAGTTTTGCTCTGAGTATATCACCAGGAAAAGAATTTGGGAAAACATGGTGCTTTTTTTACAGACAGATTTAATCTGCAACACCGAGCGTAGACTCCTCTATATCAAATATAGCAACATCTGGTTGTAAACTTTACAAAACAAACAAGTCATCATCAGCAGTGCAAAAATCACAAATGACAGCGAAACCGAGCTGCTTCTTTATAAGAATTGAACAATTATGGCAGTTTTGGTACGGTTAAGTTAACCAGCTATGCTTTTTAAACACTACTTATCCTAAAATTAACCTATCGGAAAACGTTTTATTTATATTTTCAGCAGATAGAGATGTGCGTAAAAAGCTACTGTATGTGTTTTTATAGAGAAGTGTCTTTCTAAGGTCATCTTGTCTGTGGTCTGTGGTGTCCTTGGCTGCTTGGCCACACCATCACAGTTTATTTGTCTTTAGGTAATTGAAAGATTACAGAGATTATCCCACAAACCCAACTCCTGCTTTTGGAAAACTTCTACCTCTCAACTCTCTCTCTTGCTCTCTTTATAGTTCATCAGTCAATCAACCACTAGACCGCTTTAAAAGTTTAAAAAAAGCATCTGTCTAAAGAGGATATTATTTATCAGTGCCTCTTTTTAACACCATAATCACTGTAATAGATTGTACATGTGTATTTTATGCAGATATTCGCATACATCTGTCTACGTGTGTCATTAAAGCCTGGCTGCACCACAAGTCAGGATAAATTTGAATTTTGGTCTATTTTATCCACTTAAAAGAAATACAAGACAATAACTGTAGAATTTAGACAATGCCTTCATGCATATATTGGAATAGATACAGTTCTTTTTTGATATGGTAAAAGATTTAGTGGGAGTAGTGTGAAATTTTGCACATAAGGTGTGAAACCTTGTAATTCAGTTCTCTAAACAATAAACTGAAGCATAACTTTTATTAGATCCTGAAAACAGTAATGAATTTTGGCAAACTCACACCTAACTGAACAATCCAAATGCGACTCCATTGTGCTTTAGCAATAACCTTGTCATTTTCGTGATGGCTGATTTGCTACGGTTGACAGGTGGGATTGTACCAAGTGAGCGCTTACCTCAGAGGATGAAAACGTATTCATTCAGTAAACCTCTGTGGATTTATTTTAGACTTTATATATGCAGTGGCCTTTTTCTAGAGTTACCAACTGACAATCACAGGTTGCCACCCATCTATGAGAGCATGGCTATGTGTCAGGTAACTGACATTTGAATGGTCTACTCACTCACTGTGTGGTGTTGAGGTGTCAACACCTTTGTCTGGACTTGACAGAAAGTCAGCTCTGATGGATATGACATTGCAGCTCCTTGACATTATTGCTCCCATTGAGAGGTCTGTAGGAGTCCACAGGATACAGGATACAGAATCCCTCTTTCTTTCTCTGTTTCACATACACACTCAGACACATAGCCACGTGCATTCACACGCACACTTGCGTGACGTGACGATACGGGCTCAAAGCCAAATCGCATAATCCTTCAATGATCCATCAAGTGTTTGAGCACCCATTGTGTCCTGACCATTAACTGGGCAAGGAGAGCATCTTTGAGATGGTAATGTTGCCGCTGTCATTTAGCACATGGCCAAGACAAAATGCCAACTGCTAATCAGCCATGTGTGTTAGAGGAAGGGAGAGCACAAGAGAGAGAGAGGAACATTAAGGCTTTTTATAAATTCACATAGGCATTCTTCCTCATTATTTGTGTGGAAAACCTATCACAATCCAGCCCCAGCAAATAATTGGGTTTTTGTTGGGAATCTCGTGGAATGCAGTGAATGCTTCGTATTTATATAAACTTTCCATCAGCCGTGAACAATTGCGCCCATTTGGCAAGAAGTGGACCACAATTAGTGGGTAACTACTGACAACAAGTTCCAGCCAAAGGTATAACTACAAGGAAGCTTGTTTGTATGTATTTTTTTTCTTTGTTCCTTACTCTTATCATATTATCTTGATTAATCTTTCAGGTCAGAATAATACTTTTTTGTAACCTAAGTTCATATCAGAATCTATGTAACATGTGAGAGCGAAAGTCAGAAAGTTTTACAGTAACAAACTGTTTGTTTTGGGGAGATTTCATAAATTTTGGATATTAAAATAATTTCCTTTAGTATCGTTCAAATACAGATCATATTATCTTTGAAACAATATGCAGTACCTGCACCCACTTTACTTGGAGCAGCACGTGCATGCCCACACAAATGTGCATCGTGGTGCACTGGGATGTTTGGGCGCATTGTGTGGTACACTCTGATGTTGGGGGCGGACATTTAACAGATGGTGCCAGCTACCTCCCAGGATAGTAATGTTCAATTGTCTGTGTCCAATTTACACCTTTGAAATGGGCGAAGAAGACAGAGAGAGAGGACAGTGAGAGAAATGGTACAAATGAAAGCAGGGTTTAAAAAGATACATGGAGTGTATATTTATCTTTCTTTTTTATTATTTGTAACTTTTTTAATTATCACGTGAATTCTGTTCCTTCTTTTCCGAAGCTGCGTACACTTTAGCGTGCCTGTGTCCACCTTCTTCTTCCCCCACCACCCCCTTAGTTACACAGCTCCCATGGACCTGTGCCTGCGGAGCGCTATAATAAGAGCGTGTTGAGGTCAACTTTAATTTGATGGGGAAAAAAGCAAACAAGTCACCATTTTATTTATTTATTTAGTTCAATTGCCACACTCGGAAGGAATTAGTTCCAGTTCAATTTGTTCAAAATGACCCAGATGAGTTCAAATTTGTCTTTGGTAATTGAACACAGTTTTTCTTTTGTTCTTCTGTAAATATAAGCTGAGCCATGAAATGGAATTATTCATAGCTCCCAGCTTTGGTTGGAAGGTAATGGGTGAAGCAAGGTGTGTCAGCACCTGGATATTTATTTTCCTTATTGAGTTTGGGGCTTTTTAATCATCTTTTTTTGTACCATACAGCTTCCAGTGAATGAATAAATACTGGTAGTCATGTATCTAATGCCTGACTAAGTCGGAAGATATTAGGGAGAGAGTAAAATGCCTTTTTCCAAATACATATAAATACATTTAAAATGATAAATTTAACTGTTTGTCATGGGTTGTGTGTTTAACAAGTATATAGAAATGGAAAAGCATTGTCATGACTAAAGTAGACACTTTAGTCATGACTTTAGTCATGTCAGAAGCAGCTTGAATATGATACTACGTTCATATGGAAATGCATGCAATTTTAACATCCTAAAAATATATCTATTCTGAAGATGAGCCTATTTCAAAAATAAAGCTTGTCAGGTTTTATGTAAATTGCACTGCCTGGGGTTTAGCTCCTGTGGGGAACCTGTGCGTTGCAGCGCTGCTTCGTTTACTACAGTAGCTTCATTAAAAACTGTTCCATTTCTCTGTCTCTCTGTCTTACGTGTGTTGATACATCTCATGTGTGCTCGCTCTGTCTTTGATTAATGTGAATCCACATCACCCACACTCACTCACTTGAGTTTTTCTTTAGAAACACCAGATGGATAATGGAAGTGTAATGAAATCTGTGGACTATACATACACACAGTCAAGGTTAGCCATTTTTACCTCCGTTTACCTCCCTCTGTTCTCTCCTACTCCACTCTTCTCCCTGCTGTCTTCTTTTCTAGTGGCCTGCCCAGGGATAGAAGAATACATGATGCATTTTTGACTACTTTTGGAGAAGGAAAAGACACTTAAAACCATTAAGGTCTCGATCTGGGTGTAGAAATAAGAGCAGGCAACTGGAATACAAAGGCGAGAACGCTAAAGTCACAGACTTGAAATATATCTTAGTCCTTTTTTTCTTTTCGTGATCCCGTCTTCACTCTCCGTTAGGCTTCTTCCCGCTGATTGCCATCATTAGAAAGGGCCATTTGCACTGCTGTATTCCACCCATGCACACGCATACACTGACTTTTGCTTTTAAACATGCAATGGTGTGCAAAGAACAAAAAATGTTTCTTCAGCTCACAAAATATTAACCGTCACACACATGTGCTCACACAAGCTGCAACATTCATTAGGTGTAATAGCCCTGCAGGACCGAAGCGTTCAGTCTCTCTTGTTAAGAATCTATTCTCTTCTGAACCTGCTGGAAAGCAACTGTAACACAATGCCCTAAATAGAATGGTATATAAAGGTGATGGTTTGAAAATATGAGGTAACAGCCTGGCTATGACTGACGCATTAACAATCACAGGGAGCTTGTGCTGTTTGATGCCAAATGGTCCCTTGAGGGTGAGGCTCACCGGTCAGCTCCCTACAGAGACGCAGTGAGCACTTTGCCAATTTACCATCATTCTACCCTTTGTAAGGCAACACAGCACAAACATGCCTTTGTTCACTGACCTTTGAATAATTCAGCTCGAGCAAAATGCTATGACACATTTTTGATCAAAGTCTCACTATCAAGGGGAGGAGGCATTTTCCAGACGCTATGTGTTCCCCTCCACTGAGGATAAAAGCTTCACTCCACAACACAATCACTAACAGTAAGGATAAAATGACAAAACAGAAGATCCCTCAGAAATGTAGGACTGTCCATTTGTTTAAAATAATGAGAGCACCTGACGCTGGATAAAGCATTACTCCCACGTAACTCTTTATCCTCTAGGGATTTCACCTCTGCGTGCGGTAAAAAATTGGAGCTTGAATTATCTGGAAGTTTTCCATGGAAATTTCCTGTCCCTTCACCCTTTGATAAATGGTTGCAGATTACAGGTTGGTGACCAGGCGTACAAATCCACTTCAAAGCTTTGTCTGGTGGAAGTGGATTTGTTACCCCCAAGGCATCGATCACAATATAACCTCAACTTCTAAACAATTCATTTGAAGAAGCAGAGGAAACAGAAAGCACCTGCTGAGTTATAGGCTAGAGCTGGACTCTCCATCATCTAATGACAGTACCTGTTTGACAGACTGCATTTTTCTGCATATGCGAGCACATGTATGCATTTAGCTGTGTCTATCATCCTGTAGCAATATGTGTTTGACTTTTCTTGTTGCTGAGATTCATAATTTTGTTGCCGCCTTCGGAATTTTGCGGAAATTGAAATGTGCTTCTCGAGTTCAGGGGAATTTCTTTAAGGTTTTAAATGGCAAAACTAATGGGCTCTATGTGTGTGTGGGTGCGTATTTGCAAACGCGTAGCTATATTTGCTTTCTGCACTCGAATATGATCCTGGTCAAGTCTGCACTTTTCTTTTATCTCTCTCTGCTGTTGGGACTGTCCGTACAGCACTAGACAAGCTCCCAGAAATATGATTGCTACTGCGCGCAGACTTGATAACAGATCAACATGTATAAATCACAACGCACAAAATCAATCAGTTCTCATTAAAAATAGTCCTGCCATTCTCAGAAGTTGCCACGCAGCATGGGATATGTCAATAGTGAGAGTAATAGTTTTAGAGACTGTCTGAATCCTGACAAACATTAACAAGAGATGCAAATTCTCAGTGGAAGGAACTTTACTCTTCCCATCATTTTTTTCCTACTGGCAACACATTAATTTATTGGAATATGCAATTGTAATTACAGTCACATCTATCTGGGCCTTAATGGTGAGGCAATGATTGCTAGCTGCTGGCTCTTAATTGCAGTTACACTGTAAGTCTACATGAAAGTGAGGCAGATGTCCTTTGTTAAAGTATATGCTGCACACTGTGCATTTGCATCTTATAAAAGACTCACATCACAGAGAGATGTTGTACTTTCAGTTATGAATTTATTTGGTTTGATTTATTTGGTTTTGCCTCATATGCATGTATTTGCTTCCACATTATTACTGCCAGTTTCTGGCTTGTTATTACACAGTTACAGACATTATTTAGCTATAACCACTGTTAAAAGGTCATTATTTGGATATTGATTTGGTAATTGAGTGACAAGAGTTGGCTATTTCCATGTTATTAGTGTCTTATTTCCACCTTATTTCCCCACTATTTGAACTGTAATAGAAAGTGCTGCTGGTTTATCTTCTTGTAAAAGGGGAAAATACAGCCTTTTTTAAAATATGTTTCAAAGTTGTAAATAAATTGATTATTTAGCAATGATTGTCACCAAAAGTATTACTGACGCTGTGCACAATAAATAATGTTTGGTTTTAGCCATGTTTCAAAGCCTTCTGATTCAAAGGCAAACTGTTTGAGTTAAAATATTTAAGAAAAACCTATTGTTTGCAGTCTGGCATGTCAGGTCTTTGATGTTTAATATCTCAGAAGTGTGCTCCATTCTGATTAAACCTGATAGTTCCAGGCCTATTATTTGTCTAACAGTTTTTTCAGTAAATGAAATAATGTTATATCAAACTACTCAAACCAAGGAATAAGATCACTAGAGATTTCTGCACAACACAAACTGCTTGATGTTTCTGATTAGTTCTGGAGGCAGAGCATTATATTTATGGTAGCGAGAATGCTTCATCTGAATTAAACCTTTACCATAAACCAAAGTATTTTTTTAGATTTACATAGGTTATATGTGTGCTTCCAAATGTGCAAGAGTGTGCAGTTGTAGTGAGCAGTGAATGTGTTGTTTTGTGTTGCTGTGTATGCTGTGACCTTTCCTATAGAACCGCTGTGAAGTCAAGTGACAGAGGAGCTGTATACCAAAATGTCCTGACATTAAAAACACGATGCCATGGCCACTGAATCCTTTTTCTAATATACTAACTCTAGATTGTGACCAGAGAGTGTGCATTTTTTTTATAACACAATAAAGTGTGGGGCTTTTTCGGTCTCACCTTCTGCACCACATCCACCACTGACAAAAGATTACTAAAGATGACTTTTCTCACTGTGTTGAATTTCTGTGCTAAAACTTGATCTAAATTAGTATTTGTTCAGTGATGAATCACAACATCTGTCAGCCAAGTTATTTCTAATTGCGTGGCAGATGTTTGTACAAAATCTTTATCACAGTTTTAACATAGTTGTCACGAACAAAGTGCTCAGCACCACAATAAAAAAATCAATGAGCCTCACTTTATGTGGGAAAAATTTGCAGTTGAACGAACATATTAATGATCTATTGAACGCCGGCGCGTGTCTCATTATTCTTTTTCATTTTTTTCATATATATTGACTGTACATGTTCCATTGCTTCTACTTCAGAAACGATCAGTATCATACAGTCAGTACTACTTCCTCTCTCAGTTATGCAGGTATCTAAAAGAGAAACATCAGGTGGATTTCTATTTTAAAAACAATTTAAAAATGATCTGAATGGAGCAAATAAAACTAGCTTAAATATTTGCAATGCAATCAGTATGGCATGTACTGTATGTTGCATCATGCCTCACAACTCTTCTTCTGTGTACAATTAAATATGTTGCAGCTGGCAACAAACTTTTACTATTTGGGTTTTTACTTGCCCATGTACTGTATTAGTGTAAATTAGCTAACGAAAGCACATCACAACTAAAGCAGTCACATCACAAAAGCTAGCAGGTGGTGTGATTAGGTGGAGACATACATTTAATAGGGAAGACAAACATCGTGATGTGAACGGGATCCAAATAAGAAGCACAGAATTACCAAAAGCTTAGACAAAAAGGGATGTCATTTTACTGGGTCACCTCTGTGCTCGACCTGTGCCAACACAGAAATGATGCCCAAAGAGGTGGCGGTCTATCATCAATAAGTAGTGGATCCCTTGAGTTATTTTCGTTCCACTTTGCCTCTAGGGCATGCAGAGTCACAATAACACAGCATATGTTCTTCAAAGAGGTAGAGAAAGAAAAACTACACCTTCTTAGATTTCTTAATATATTTTCAAAGATACCCAGGCTTTCACAAATTAAATTCTCAACCTCTATTAAATCCCCACTGCATACAGCACTGTGCAAAAAATTCTTGAGCTACTACTCATTTCTTTATATTTTGCTTCCAGTGAGTGAGACTTGAGCAATAGTCTTGGGCAATGGTTGTCCAGGCTTTCTGAAGGTCTTTGAAAGGGTTTTCTTTACATTTTCCTTTTTCATTAATTTTGAGTCCTTGTGAAATAGGTGAGAATACAGCAGATGGCTATCCCTAACCCTGGACTGAAAATCAGTGGAAACAGATCTTATCTGGAGTTTTTAGTTCAAACCATTATTAGTATGTGCAAAAGAGGTCAGGAGAGAGGTGCCTATAGCCATCTGTAAAACACAGAGGAGGCTCTGTCATGGTTTGCTCTATTTCAGCCAGTGGTGTTAGGGATCTTGTCAAAAGAGATGGAATTCTGAGCACAGAAAAGGGCTGTCAGATTTTAATCTACCATGCATGTACCATCTGGAAAGAATCTGATTTGCCGCAGATTCATTTTTCAGCATGAAAGTGAACACACTGTCAGTGCAGAATACCTGGATAGAAATACACACAGTGGAACATTATCAGTTATGGACTGGCCTCCAAACTGTTTGGACCTCAACATTATTGAAGCAATAATGCTTCAACTATTCCTGAAGAGTCATGAAAGAA
The DNA here is from genome assembly GCF_057381845.1 of Rhamphochromis longiceps. NCBI lineage: Eukaryota > Metazoa > Chordata > Actinopteri > Cichliformes > Cichlidae > Rhamphochromis > Rhamphochromis longiceps. The sequence goes on along the minus strand of NC_140566.1, from coordinate 17,647,313 downwards.
ATCAACATATACTGATTAATAAAAGTAATAAAGCCAATATTGATAGTAAAGCTTGTTAGATTTGTAAAAGCTTATATACTGTATTTTCATATATGTTTGTATGTGTTTCAATAAATTGCTCCGCCTATTTCACATGTTCCTGCCAAAATACAAAGTTCATTCCTTCAGATTGCTGCCTTGCAGATAAAAGTGTTTAAAAAACACATTTTTTTAAAGTAATGTACTGAACTGTACTGTACGTACAAGGGTTGGTCACTGTGCTGGCAAACAGAATGTACTAAACAGAAGCTCTCGGGGCCAGATTGTCTGGTGCCATTCACACATGGTCTGGTGATGGTGATTCATAAGTTTTTTTTGCAATTTCAGAAAAAAACAAATCTGGAAGGCATTCAATCTGGGACCATAAACACCGCTACAGATCATCATCTAAAGATGGAGCAAGTGTTATGAAGAGCATGTACGTGTCATTAACATGTGTGCCTCGTGTGCCCATCTTTGTCTCTGTTTTATTGGCATTCGGTTTATGAGCGCATGATTCAACCGCAGACAGAGTATGTATGTGTAATTGTGTTAAGGAGTGGAAATCAAATATGCTAGATTAAATGACAGAACAAACAGATGTGTGTCTCTCTGTAATGGAAGAAAACATGGGTGTGGTAGACAGATCTAATAAAGCAGGCAGTATGGTGGCAATAAGCTGAGTTAAGTAACCTTGATTCCATCTATTAACACTGTTTACCATATCCTTTATTACAAAGAGATGAATCGCAGCCCTTAGCTAAAGCAGTGCTAAATCAAATAGGATTTAAATGCATTTGCTGCTAACTCAAATGAGATTCAAATGCATTCACTTGATCGCTATTTTGAAGCTGATTATTTAGCTTTGAATAAAAACAGCCGCGAATGTGTGTAGGGCCCTCCTATGAATATGTCACAGTGTACATGTTTTTTACGCTCTCATGAGTATGTGACGATTGATCGTTCTATGTACAGCCAAGTCATAAGGTGACAAAGAGTGTGTTAAGGTTTTACAGCAATCTGCTCACCGGTGGAATATTGGTTGGATTCCAAAGGGCCGGGAGTACATCAGACATATGGCAAAACAGCTGCTGCTGTACTAAAGATAAGCTAAACTCTCCATCATGCCATGTGACACCTCAGAGAGCCTCGCTGCACACATCGATCTCCATAGGCTTTTTACTGCTTGTCAAACTCTGAATATATCTGCCACTGTGAAAAAAGGTAGCCTGAGGGGATAGGCAATGCAGAAGGGCAGAGTAAGACGCAGGCAAGGAAAGGGTTAATCAGGAGGCAGAATAATTTGAAAAGAGAGGTGATACAAACTCCTGAATGTGCATATGTTGAAGGAAGACGAATGTAGACAGAAAAGAGAAGGAAAACAGGAAGGATGTTGTATTGCAACATCCTTCCTCACGTCCTCCCAGGAGACTTATACCCCGAGGGAATACTGTGATCACTGCTATGTATGTGTGCATGTATATGCCTGCGTGTGTGTGTGTGTCACAGTAGGTGGTTTCAGTATGAACTATCACACAGTTTATTCATGACAGCTCCCTGCTGATGGATACAGAGACACCGAACAACCTGCTTGCACCTCAGTACTTTCCTGTGTCACCAACATGCAGTCACTCACTTTTCATTTTCTTAGATAAAATGTCATTGTTTGCACATTGCTTAGACAAAGATCCTGCTTTAGATAATACTTGGAAAGAGTGATGGCATGCATGTGCATCCATCTGTTCATATTACAGTTATATTTACACAGTTTGAAAAAAAAAAACCCCACCAAATGTCTTAAGACGTGATGTGTTAATGACTGTCTTTTGTAATAGTATATAACATGTATCCAAGAACCATGAAGTTCATTTAATGCAGATTACTTTCACCCTGCAGGACAGACCCCATTTTTACTACGCACTGTTATTTGTGCACGCAAGATGCCATGAAATGAAGTTAAAGCTGAAGTGACATGGGTGGCAGACAAGTTCCAAATTAAAGCAGTTGAGACTCGATACAGACAGTGTTATTATCTTATGGCTATCATGCCTAGTTACACATTCAGCAGAGACACAGAAGCATACTGGAGTTCTAACAAGTCTGAAACCGTGGCCAAACCCTAATTCAGACAAACCGAGAGGATTTACGTGATAGAAACACATCAGAAGGGCAGTGTAACAAAATAAGGGAAGGGCTGCTTAATTGCTTCAGCTAACTGCACGGATACCACTGGTATGCTAGCTAAGCTTTGTGGTGAAAAATACTTTAACGGGTGTCTGTTTAGCAATTCTTTATTAAAGGCTTGTTTTGTGTTGGGGTAAACAACGTGTGTGTATATATATAAGTAATAGTAATTGCATTATTTAATGGTTTTCTAATTAGATTGTGTTCATTATGCTCGTAGTCATGTAGAACTGTTAATCCCCAGTACAGTTAGTGTTGGGTCTGGTGAAATCTATAATGCAAGTTTTCAGGCATAACTTGAGCTTAAAGACTGCCGAATAATGCAGTCTGTTTTTCAGTCATGATCCAATCTTGATTAGGTAATCATGAATATAATATTGTAATATTTATAGTTAAGCCCCATCCGCATCCATAAAAGGGACTTTAGACATACACACATAAATACTAGTTACTGATGTGGTAAAATTGTTGTCTTTCCCATTCATTTTCCCTCTCCATTTCATTTCCAGGTCAGTACACACTGTGCTTTACTCCCATTTATAGTGGCTTCAAAGTTGAGGTTAATTAAACATGGTAACTCCCTGTTTCTCACCACTAACAATTATTTTGTCACCAAATTTTTATTGACATTCCATTAGCATCACTGTTTGTGCCCTCTCGAATATCCATTTCTGCTGCAGCCTCGGTTTGGTCCATCGACTAAAAGTGCTGGTAAAGAAATATTCATAAATAAAGTGGTGTGTTGATGTGCTGAAGTGAACTCTCTTCTGAACATGAAACAATGGAAAAAGAAGCGCTTTTGTGTGGACAGTATACACAAACAGCCAAACTTAATCCAATTCAGGTGTTACATCCTTATCTCTCTCTAGTGGATTCTCTCCAATCAGTATGAAGTATTGAGAGCGTGTAATAGGTGGCCATTGTGTAATCAACTGGGGATACTATGCTCACTCCATGGTAAAATGGGGGAATGAGAGAACGGGATGAAAAGCGTTTTATGCAATTTCAGCTTGACTTACAGAACTGTTGTGTCGGTTGCCTGGTAACTGTAAACCTGAGACGCAAGTGTGGAGATGCTAGTGAACAAGTCTCCCTCCATTTCTTTTTTTTCTCTTTTCTTAGCAGCTTGTCCTTTATGTCTCCCTATCAGCCGTATACGCTGTATATTCCTCCTTTGTTATGAGTGAAAAGTTGTAAAAACCCACGTTTTTTTTCATCTTTTGTCTGCTTTTTTCCCCCACAGATTTTGACTTAGAAAGATCACAGAGGCAAAGTTGTGACAGGGAACTCATACTTTGACAGCAGGCATGAAAAGCAGGGATATAGAGAGGTCAGACACGGCTAAAGGAATATTTCACAAAGCCTTCAGTCTCATGTAGAAAGCAGCCCTGGTAGACATGTAACATCCACTGCCCTTTTGTCTGTTGGGCCCTCTCCCTCTTGACCGGTGACACAACAACAAGGTGTAAAAATTTCAAGTGTCTGTGTGTGTCTGCGTCCATTTGCCTGATGAATATGACATATATGTTTCTTTTGTAGCACTTTTTCTTGCATTTTCTTTTGTCTTTCATATTCTCACTTCCCCACGCTACCTTGCATCTTGGCAAGTTGTGAAATAGTACTAACAAAGCGTAATCATCTCTGTCAGCCACTGAAAATTGGCTATCAGGATTTAATGGCCCTCAAATATAAACAAAACAAAATCCATGTGAGAGTCAAGCGAGTGTACGGACTGTTTAGCAGCTGGTTTGTATCTCCGGGCCCGAATTCAAGGATTACGTATGGATTTCTAGTGTGGTTCCCCAGCTGCACCAAGGCCGATCAGCAAGCACTCCAGCGGGTGGTGAAAGAAGCTGGCAGAATTATTGGAACAAGTCTGCCAGAGATCAGTAATATCTTCCCCACTCGCTGTCTGAGGAGGGTGCACAGTATCCTGCGGGACCAACATCACCCTGCGCGCCACCTTTTCCATCTGCTGCCCTCAGGGAGAAGGTACAGGTCTATACAGGCCAGAACATCCAGACTGGCCAACAGCCTGTATCCACAGGCTGTGAGGCTCCTGAACTCTCTGCCCCCCTCTCACGGACAATAACCATATCCAACTTCTTAATAGCAATGAACTGGTCTGCATTGGTGCATCATATCTTTATTCTCTTCCCCCTCCTGCCCCCCCCCCCTCTTTCTTAAATAGATAACTATCATATCTGATATCATATCTCACAGTACAATAATATTGAATGGGTTGCATTGTTGTATTTTGTCATGTTTCTCAGGTCTTTGTCTGAATTTCTACGAACATTATTGCTAAGGATTGTCTTATTGCATTGGAGTCACACTGGGTTAAATATGTACACTTGGGTTTTAAGGGGTGTTTATTATTTTCTTCTTTTTTTTTTTCTTTTTTTTTTTGGGTTGTATGGAAGCCCCAAACGCAATTTCATTGTTCTTGACAATGACAATAAATAAATAAATACTAAATACTAAAATACTTTTTGCTCCCTTTCTGATAGTGAATTTAAAATTCTGTATGAAATTTCCATATTTGTCATTGACAGAGAGCGCGGTTTATTAATCTGTAATCGAAAAGAAACCACAATAATTTTCATAACCTGCAGACTCGGCACCTGCAGTGAGATTCTCTTTGTTCTCCCTCTCCCTCATTCTTTTTCAGGCCCTGTCTCTTAGAGCTGTACACGTTTTCAGGCTCACTGGAGGCATTCCAATAGATCCATCAATTTGGCAAAGCAGTGTGTGTGACGCATAAGAGTCATTCCCTCAGGATACACACGCAAATACACAGACACACACACGCACACTAATAGACAATCTATGTTGTTTAATTGCCTCTCCTCTGTGTTTTTACCCGCAGGATGTCTCAGAGGTGATGCTCATGTGTTGGTTAGGTCCTCTATGTTGTTATTCCCTTTGTTTTTCATACATGGCTTTGCTGGCCTGTACTGAATAAGCTGCTAATTGAATACTCCCATAGTGTGCCATACACTGGTTTGGACACCATCCCTGTATGTCCTTTACTTCGCTGATTACAGCGCTGTCAGTCACAGGATTAGGGATGGGTATTGATAAGATTTTCACGATTCCGATTCCATTTTCGATTCTGTTTAACGATTCGATTCTTTATCGATTCTTTTTAAAAAAGGAGAACACTAAGGTCGATTAGCTTAGAACTTTGTTTTATATCTTCTCTTTGAACAAGATAGAAATTTAGGAGTAACATGGCCTTACAAACCCAACAGTGACATCTTAAGAGATCCACAGCCTACGGCTCTTCAATGGGGTGTCACAGGGTCCCCAGGAAAAAAAATAAATAAAAGAAGTATTCTTCTGTAGCAATAACAAAGTATAACATAAATTTTTCTGTAGCAATTACACAAGAATATCCAGTAATGTCCCTGCCTACAATTAAACACATTCACATACCGAATGTCGGGGGCATCTGCTGTGGCAAATGGGTGCAAGCCTTTGACCACAAACTTAGTCACTGCTCGGTGACATCCGTCTATCCTGGCCTGAAAGGAGACGCTACCGGTAGACTGCAGCGACAACTGCCAGCATCTGAGCCAGACTCTGTCTGTCTCTCTCATCATGATCACCTAAATGCACAGTAATGGCAGGTTTTGTAATAAGGCAGATCGCGCTAACATAATATGCACTGTTAGTTGATTATTTACCTGCCGTATTAAGGGGAGAGGACGTGCAAACGTTAACACTGCTGCTGGGTTGAGATTTACGAGTCCGGAGTGGAATTAAAAACACGACATTCATTTAAGGTTATCACGTGTTTTGTGAGCAAATGCGTTTGCATATTCGTAGTGTTTCCTCCCTTAAATGAAATATCTACTTTGCAAGTATTGCAAGTTGCCCTGTTGTCATCCGTTCTCGTAAAGTATAAACAAACTTTTGAGCGTTTGAGCTGCTTAGGCGCCGTGTTTCCTGCCAGGTAAATGACGCTCCGCAATGTGGTGACGTCATTCGGACTGGAATCGATAAGGGAATCGTTTGCAAAAATGGCAAACAATTCCAAGGAATTGAAACAGTGGAAACCGGTTCTCAACAAGAACCGGTTTTCGATACCCATCCCTACACAGGATGATGTGATGGTTCACCGGTGTCGGAATGTGTCACTGCATCCAAACATATAAATCATTACTATGAAACAAAATCTTTATTTTCTACCCAAAGTCAAATGACGCACGGCAGCACAAATCCACAACATGACACGTACAGTATTGCGCAAACCCATATACTGTAGGTCTGGCAGTTAAAAAACCAAAAGCACTCTTGCACGATCCACATGATGTGTCTCGACTAATTAAAAGGTGTCACACTCTAAGGTCTCAATTTGCTGATGAGCTAAATCAGGACATTCTCTTTCAGGGTTGACTGATCTGTGCGGGTGGGGGTTCAGCACTTGTGACTGACATCCGAGATAAAGACAATGCTGTTTCTGCACATATGCGACAGATGCAGACACGCTGTTCTTCCTACAGTTATCTAATCAGTTGTTCTGTCTTCTTTCTTTGTTCTTTTTCCTCTGTATTCTGACATCTGCCTCTCTTGCTGTCCGTCCAACCCCACTTGCCTACTTGGGGACTTCAGTGATGGCTTCAAAAGGCAAAGTTCGAGGTGAGTGGTGGCTGCTGCTGCTGCTTTTCCCGCTGTGCCTCAAACTCAACCTGACAAACCAATATCAGAAAAGAGACTTAACCTTTTATTTTAAAAAATTAATGGACGGATATTTTAATCTATTTGCTTCTATTCTTTTGTGTGCGTGTGTGTCTGTGCTGTTGTTCCCTGACTATTTTGAGAATAGTCATATTTGTGTATTTGGATGAAATGTGTTTTTTGTTTTTTTTTTCATTTCGGATTTCTATTACAGGGTTTTGCCATAGTGGGATTTATCACTATCCCAACACTGAAAAATAATGTGGAAAAACTAATTTGTTTGAGAATAAAATTAGACAGTTTGTTTCAACATAGATTTTTAGATTTGTAAATTAGTACTAGGGAAAAGGAAATCATTTAGGTATGTATATAGTGCAAAGACAACCCAAGGTCATGCAATTATTAATCAGCTATTTAACTGTGTGATAATGTCCTTTGCCATTGCTTTTATTGGAAAGGTGGCAGTACATTAAAGAGATCCAAATCTTCTCCATCATCTTCTGTGTCTCCGCTATGGCAGCGAGAACGGATTATAGATCAAAAAGTGAGTCAGAGAGGAGAAGCAAAGTGTTTATTTGAGAGCAGATAACCTGATTTCATTCTGCGTGCCTCAGCAAATATGCTTCTCAAAGACTAAGAATTTATTCAACCGTGGTTATAATCCCTTTCTGTTTAGTTACCATCTTTGGCTAATGATTACACACACACACACACACAACAGTCACTTCCTAAGCAGAGATGTGATCATAATTCAGATGAAAGGATTGGTATCAGCTAAGGTTGGCATACCTAATAAAAACACTCAAACTGTATCAAAGCATATTTGGCAGAAATGAAGCTCCTTTTTTTTTAAAAATTTTTATAGATGTTTTGCAGTGATTATGCAATAAATACATTTCTTCAAGAATCATAATCTGAGCCAAACTTTTAAATTAAAGTGGCAGAACTCGAAAGTGTTTGGCTTTTATATAACTCAGGTTATTATGATGAGATCGCTTTGGAGCTCAGTCCCAAATTCATCGTGCAGCATGACTGTGACAACAATAGGGCAGTCAGAACCAGAAAGAACAATCCTCGACAACAAGAAGAACATGGCTCCCGCAGCAGATGGCATGAGCCCTGATCGCAAATTCATGGAGTCAGTATGGAATAAAATGAATAAACAGAGGCAATCAAGACAGAGGAAATATGGCAAGTTGCTCATTATTTTAAATAAAATAGCAAAACAGCTCAGTTGAACAGCTTTTATCTTAATCGAGAAGCCTCCTGTAGAAAAGTAACATTTTATAGAATTATTTCTGTGCTCAGAGCTCGTACGGACCTTCTGCACAGGTCCTTCCAGTGTTTGTTTCCTTATGGCGCATCTTAACATGCAATGCTAAAAAGCTGTATATTACTAACCCAGTCAGAATGTAATTTCAAGTGAAGGAAGCAACACTTGTTGTTCTCAGAGTTTGCCTGCTGCCGAATGGTAGATTTGGTATAATCCTCATGTTAAAACCCTGTCAGCGCCTTACGTCCTCCTTCCCTGCTATCCTCAGCTGCAGTGATAGTAGTCACAGGATCAACATCACATTCCCCCTCAACACTTCGCTACAGTTTTTTCTCATTTTCCCGCTACGTCTGAATGCATAATGAATTTAGACCACCTCTTTCCTGATCAGCATCCAGCTGCGTGTGTTTCATTTCATTCATTCATTTCATTTATTTATTCATTTTCAGGCACAACAAATACCTATATTGAACATAAAATACACAAAACAAAAAACAAAACTTGCCTGAAAAAGGAGTGGGACGAAGAAAACTTATTAAATCCCACCCCTATACTCACTCATCAACAAAAAAAAACAATAAACTTCCCGCAGCTACGCCCATCATTGCATACAGACCCATCAACAGCCCCGGGCAGATACAAGCATCTAAGCGGCAGCTCGCAACCAACAATTAGAGCCTTCATAACTGAATACAGAATATATAAATTATAAATTGCATTACCACAGGTAACAGGCAGTAATAACTACAAGTAACAAACACACATACATATACATACATATATATCTACACACACAAGTACATATATGTACATACATACGCACACTTTATTTTTTTTATTTTATTTTGGAATCCATACCAGCAATGGTAAGAGGACAGACATTACAGAGCACACTAAAACCCATCATTGAGTATACTGTGACCAGACCAACTGTTTGTAGAGAAATTTAAATCTATGAATATTTTTGCATTGTTTCAATTGTAAACTCAGACTGTTCCAGATTTTCACACCACATACAGACACAACTGTATCATCTCTGTCTCACTCACTCTTGATTCAATCCTCTCTTTAAAGGCTACCCTAACCTGACTATCATCCTTTTCCATCTTACCGCAGCAGTATAGGAAATCCATTGCACTCTTTAATAGGGGGAACAGAAGATGTGTAGATCAGAGTCGAGCACATGTCTCCGGCCTGCCTCTCTTACCCTTATAATGAGGCTACTGGTAGGAAAACATAACAAGCCAGATAAGATTCATGCTGATCAGTGGGTGGATAAAGGCTTAGCTCACCTCAAAGTATCGGTTCATCGGTATGTGTGCAACTGAAGGACTGAGTGGATGGTTAAGGGTGCCTTTATTCTTTTGTAAATGTGTATATATAGCATCGCCAATTACTGCATACAGCATGAAAGATTAATTCAAAGATGTTTTTTTTTTCTGTTCTTCTACTTTTTTCTTTTTTTTAAGTTGTGGAAGTTTACATCGCAGTTATATTTCACAGTCAGCATTGCAAATGAGCTAAAAAAACAGCACAAAAATAAATATATGGCACTTGTATGTGCACAAGTGACACAATTTCTAACTAAATTTAATTAGTGTTTTTTTAAACTTTACAAAATCATTATTTAGAGTGAGTCTTGTACATGCTTCACTTGCACCGTAACCATACACAACACAACACATAAATCGATTGGCCAAAATATTTACAAAGGGCTGCTGATAAAATACTCAAGTAGTCACTGATAAAATACTGTCTATATATTATGTAGATGGCATGTGGGTCTCCTCACTAATTCCTAGTAGCGCTGCAGTGGTGGTGTTTCTACAGAGTCACATGTGAGAAAACATCTGAGAATAATTCAGTGTGATCAAATGAACGTTTATTTTCTGCTCAAATGTTAAAGCTATTAGCTGCATATTGTAAATACACAATCATAACATCTTTTAATAAGTTTCACTCAATTTTCCTAATTTTCCTTCCCAGCATCCCAAAGCAGCAATTTTGGCCTAGTGGCCAAACCGCATTACTATAACATCTGTATTCATCAAGTGATGCACACTGGCCCAAAAGCATTTATTCAGTCAATGGAAAAAGAGTCAATGCGAAACTCAGTGTTAGAAACTCTGCAAAAGGCCTCTTCTCATTATAGAAAAGGCTCACTCTAAGACATAAAAGATGCGCTGTTAACATCTGGTACTACATAGCAAGGTCTCTCTCAGAAGCTGTGTCGAAGCTGTTTTTTGACTGATTTTTTATCTTATATCTATTTAAAGATAATCTTGCCCCGAGCTTTTGGAAGCACAAAACTGTGAAGTTTAGTAAGTTTGCTGCAAGCCACAGGTTGACACCCGTTTTCTGCTTTTCCATACATTTCTGTACACAACTACTGCAACTCAAAGAATACAAAGTCACAAGCAGCTCTTGTTTGCAGCCTACTCATGATGTACAATGAGTTGTTCACTTAGATGAAGAAAATTGTAACTTGAAAAATATGCATACCATCAGGAAAGTTGTGATAAGGATTTTTGCAAGCATAAATTATAGCACACATGGGAAATTTAGTGTGGATCCAGGCTTGCAGATCGTCTCAATCAACCCCTGAAAGTCCAAAAAGGAAAACCTGTAAAAGCTGGAACCTCAGCACGGTGCATGCTTATGCCACTGGAGGCACACGCACATTTTTAAAATATATATCAGAAAGCTGTTTTCCTATAGACTTCTACAGGACCGGAAGTCTTTTTGCAGCCACAACTATAACCTTCTGATGGACTGAAACTTTTTAGGCACTTCCATATACTCTGATATTATTAAAATGTAATATAGCTACACATGTGAAACTGTTTCATTTATGTCACCTGCCTAAATTCATGGATTTCAGCATATTTCTTCTCTTTGTATGTCCCGTTTCTGTTTGTGTGCAACCCCCTGCTTGTTGTCCACCCCTCCTATAGTGATACGTCCATTTTACTGCATTAAAACAAGTCGAAAATTATTACAGTGACACCCTGAACTCTGATATTGCCCTACAACAATAAAACTGAGCTGACTTAATTTAAGTTATTTTGGGGGATTTTAAAATTCAATAAAAATAAATGCTAATTGTTATCAGCAAACTCATTCTTGTTCAACATAACACAAGGCAAGTTTTAAAGGGATATAGTATACCAGGAAATTTAATATAACAAAGTTGCTAAAACAGACAAAAAAAACCCCAAAAAAACAAGCAAAAGACAATAAAAAAAAACAAAACATATATAACATACATAAAACCTCAAAGAACAAAGAAAACTTTTGAATCTGATCTGTAGCAGGATTGATGAGGAGGAAGTGCACTTGTTAAATTTTGTATTTACATTTATTTAAAGTATCTATCTAGCTTGCTTTCCTAATCTTTTGAGACAGACGGCTCTCAAAGTTTAGGAGCATTAACGACGAAAACTGCATCCCCAGACGAAAAAACATTGGATGTCTGTGAAAAATATTGGCTGTCTTCCAGTTTGGCAGTAGAGGATCCAAGAGTACAAGGGCTAGATTTACTAACAGTCTGCGCCAGCGCAAAACCCTCTTTTGGCATTAAAAGAGCAACGACTGGGATTTACTGAAGAGGCACAGTGTCAGTTTTGCAACTGACAGGTGTGGATCGAGGTATTTTTGCAGCTGGAATTATTGCCTATATATTTCTAAGAGTTTCCCTCTCAGGCCTCAAACTGTTTTGGTTCTACAGAAAAAGTGTGAATGTGTAACTACAGCAGTGCATGGTGTGCTGCCTGACAAGGTTGGCAAGTGGTAGCATGTATAATGAGGAAAGTAATGGACCAAGACACCTGCCCTGTGCAACACCACAGGAAATGAGGGCAGTCTCTGTGGTATTATGTGCTCTACTAAATGAAGATGTGATAGTGGCCTGTCTCTACTCAGTATTCTAGTATCTGAGTTCTAACTCTTCTTCAAAAGAGGCTGTACTACAAGTGTTTTGACAGTGGATTTAAAAACTCAAATAAAAAATTCAGTTAGTGCATTTCACAATAATAATAACTGGATTAAGTTATGAGATTTAAGGTTTTCAAATAGTGTGAAACAGACGGGAAAGTTTGATCAAATTTGGAGGTTTTATGCAAGGTAAGACTGTATGGAAACTTTACGTCCATGGGGATGCACTCTTCTCCACGTGTCAAAAATGTTAACTTCCCATCTATCCTTCCTCTCCTCAACCACCACGACATAATCTGAACTGTTGATTTGTAAGACCGGTAATCGTCAATTGGAGTGATTTCAGTGAAAATGAAAAACATGTAACTTTTACTGCAGCTAGTATCAGCCCTGTCATTGTGACTGACTCATAGCTGTGGCAGAAATGCTTTGTGGCAAAGTAAGTCTGACACCAACCAAATGATGAGAGCTGTTTCTTTTTTTCTTTCTTTTTTTTTAAATTAGTACTTTCTGCCCACTGAATCTTGCAGGTCCCCCTGGGGTGACAAGCATTTCCCCAGATCCTTCTTAAATGAACAGAATCTGTCAACACATCACTACACATTAGAAAATCACACTGTGTCATGTTGATTTGGGGAATTTGGGGATTTTTGGTGGCAGCAGTGATTAGTTTGATTTCCCTCATGAATGCCACCCTAGCCTGCGATTATCCTGCTCTCACCCTGTATGAAAGCATAAGAGATGAAATCCTTCCTGTGATAAAAAAGAAGATGAAGTCAAGTACACTCTTCCTCCACATCATTTTGCAAGAAAACACAATAAATTAGATTTCCCTGCCCTTATGCTTTTATGATATTTAATTTGAATGACCTACTAAGCCAGTAAACGTGTGGATGCCTGCTAATATTGCTTGGCCTTATATTCAAGAAGAAATCTAGCCAAAGCTTTGCCTTCATGGCCTTATAAAGTGAATAATTCAATAGATGAAGCTGTGATCTTGCTATTTTGAAAAACACTAAAGTGAAGATAAAATTCGGTGGATATTGCACCTATTACTATTACATCTAAAGCACACAGCAGTATGTATAGCACAAAGAGGGTACACAAAGATATGTATTTAATAGTACCTGCTTATATTTTATGTATAAATCAGGACTGCATAATTTTTGAATGTTTCCAAAGTTTCTACTTGACAGTTCAGAGAATTTAGCTGTGCAAGAACTGGCTCTTTCATGGCTAGAAGGAAACATTTAAGATATTGTTCCTTTGTTTCTGCTCTCGCCTCAGTTGTTTCCTTTTTTCTCCTTTCTTTTTTGCATGTCAAAATATGTGCTTATATCCTTTCCTAATTGTCTTTTGCTCTCAGCTTCTTCTTCTTCTTCTTCTTGCTTGTTTGCTTTTGCTAGCTGGAAGAAAGCACTGTATGAAGTATTTATGAAGGCCTGGTTTACCTCCGTCATAAAACTGTGAGATGTCTGACCTTGGCTCAGAAAGGATAGTGAGATCCCTGGCCATTCTGGACTGAGCAAGCTTGAACTCAGGCAGCTAACATGCTGAGAATGGGCAGAGGTTTATATCTCTGCCCTTTAAATTGATGTGGCTGAATCAAGGGCAGAAAATACTGGGCAAATGGTAGAAGTGTCTGGAAACATGTCTGGTCACCAATTTGAATTTGGGTTGTGGGCTTTTATAAATTTTGATGTGTAGGTTTGGCTCCTGAAAAGTGGCATCGCAGAAAAGTTCGGCTGTGGCAGGTCTTTGTCATCAAAAACAGCAACAAAAAAGTCAAGAGGAGATACGTGAGCTGGCATGTTTGTTTCTCGTAGTGCTTTGTAAACTCGAGGAACACCACTTCTTCTTCTGTGTTTGCCCTTATATCATATTAAATGTTATTATTGTCCTTACATGAACAGCATGTGTTAACATTATCCACTCAGTGGAAATGGAAAAAACATACACAAACAAACCTGGACTCTCTCTGTAACGCTGCTCTTAAACAACACCTAACAGCACCATGGAGAAGTAGGTGATATTTTGTTGATCTGACTCCAAGGGCCAAGTTGGATGTCAAGTTTGCAACGGCAGCACCAACAGCTGCCCAGTCTAATTACTGTATGTAAATGACAACAGCACTGCCGTAGCCAGCCTCTCTGGTGCCGAATAATTAATTTCATATCTCCAGATCAAAAATGACTGTCCTGAGGTAATTGTATGCTCGTGCTGAATACAAAGGTAGCTCCACCCTCTGCAGGGGTTGCATTCAATTTGCTCACAGCAAGAAACTTATCATTGTCAAAAGAGCAAGCTCAGATTAGAAATACTCACACGCGGGCATGCTCGCTTGCAAGCGCAATTTACATACGCCTCATTTGCCAAGAGAAAAAGAACAAAGCTGAAAAGTGAATGTTTATTCAGTTATAAGAATGAAAACAGAGAGAACCACTATAACCCAATTTATGACCATTTGCATAACAATATCGTTCATATATGGACAGGTGACTGATTAAAGTAAACACCTGAACTGTAGACCCCTACAGAGAGGGGATCAGGTGGCTCTGTTATGCTGTGAGGGGCATAATGATGGCACTGTGTGGGATCACTTGCCCTCTTAGAGGGAACTATGGCAGTTCGAAGTGATTACCTTGGCGCTGTAGTGAAACATTTCAATCCAGATGGGAATGATCTCTTAAGGATGAAAATGATATGATCTGTAGGTCACAAGGGATCACCTATAAGAAACATCGAACTGAGATGTCCGACAGCACTCTCCACTGCCATCATCACCTAAATAAAAGCCAAATCCACACAGGAAGCGACAAGCAGCAACAGGCTGCCCAGGAGCCACAAAAAGTCAGTGACATACAGCGACTTCAGGTGACGGCAGGAGATATAACTTGTGGTGACACAAGGCGGGCAGGTCCTGAGCTTCTCAACCAGCAATTAAAAATAAAAATGAAGAAAACCACTGATTAGTAACTATGTAACTTAGGCAACCAGACCCTACAATATCTGCTAGTAACTGACAATCAGCTACAAAGTGATGGGCAATGAGTGTGGGTGCTTCTTAAGGGAATATCTTTGGAGAACCTGATAAAACAACACCTTACTAGTGGTCTTACTTATTTTAATAAAGATTACTAAACTTAGATATAGAATAATAGAATGTATGATATGTCAACTGTATAAATATTTATTGTCAGGTATTAGTTAACTGAAGTTTGGATTATACATTAGAAAAAGAAAGGTTAGCCCCAAAACACAACTGAAAGAGGAAGAGGTGTAAAGATGATAACAACAATTAGAACTGTGTGAAGTCTTCACCAACTATACAAGGTTTTAATAGATAAATGCACACAGGGAGAAAAATGGAAGGCAGATTTTAAATATTTCCACTTATGAGCGTTTTGGCAGCAGTGAAAGTGCTTTAAATCTAACTGTGCCTCCCTTTTCAAGCAATACCAGTCTAAATGCATTCAATTGTGTTTTTATTGCCGGAGATTTCACTTTGTCTTCTCTTTTCAAGATATTCAAAAGATAAATTACATATGGTGCTTTAGACTCCACTCATACTCTTGTTCTTAAAAGCTGCTATATACTTTTTGTCGCAGTGGTAATTACCCTTTTTTTCCCACAGGAACATGCCATTTCATTTTATAGTGAACGCTAAAGGCTGGCTTTTTATGCCGGGCGTAATAGTGTTATGAAATGTTGATAAATCACATTGGAGATGCAACATTGATTTAGGATGGATGTTGATAGAAGGCGTGAAAAAGTTCACCGCAAAAGAGAAAAGAGACAACCCCGTATACGCAGCGTGTTCTTGAGAAAAGCGTGTGTGAAAATTGTCGCAGTTGGAGGGAGAGTCCCAGAGTGAGGGCAGTGAGTGATGATGCTCTTCTCTGACATGTTAACTTCTGTTCCAGGAAGTTACTAACCACATTTTGTGCTTCATGTGATCAGCCCTAGCCTTTCCTTCCTGGAGATGACAGCGTATTCGTATTTTTATGTTTATTTTTTTCCAGTTGCGTGTTTAATATTTTTTCTGATGCTTTAAACAAGTGAAGAGGTTGGAGAGTTTTTATTCTCAAGGACGCTGTGACAGGATACATCCCTGGCTGATGAATTCACACCAGCTCTTGAGATGATAAAACTGTTGACCTTGTACCTTCTCTCCAATCACCAGGCCACCCTGCTGCCTGACACTTTGAGAATCACTCTGAAAACCTTGTGTACCCAGCTGCGTAGCCACCTGTGTAACCTTATAGACACTAACTGGTCATGGCAAAGCTGTCATGTCCTATGTAATCTTTTGCCTCTCATTCGTTATCTTCTTAGTGGGATGCCTTTTTTAACAGTGAGCCACTTAAAGGCCACGCTTTATAGTGTCAGAGCATCTGAGAATATGCTTTGCAGGGTGGCTAAACCTTCGATGCGGTTTCAAATGCACATTTTTTAACACAGGATTATTGGAAAAACATCAGCAAGTGCTCATAATACATTTATTCTTCTATTATAACGTATAGCGATAATGGGAAATTCTTCTCTAAGGCCCTGCAGATCTAGTTCAGGTTCAAATGATTAATTGCTCTGAGCTTAACAGTTTAAATGCAGTTCTACTGTGTTACATTGTGGGTTTTATTTTTGTGCTTTTGACTATTGTTCTTACTTGCGGTAATAACATTGTGCCTCCTAATTCCAAGGGAGTCCCACAAGAGCTCCCACTCAGTATTAGAACTTCTCTTTTCCCAGCGCTGGAAATAAAATTAAAGTTTTAAACAAACCCAGAGATTAACCTAACTTGTGTGGACAAGGAAACAAAGGCAAGCAGAAAAATGTATACACATATTTATTATTGTATTTAACGTGGTAGATAATAGCCAGACTTAACAAGCTAACTCTTAGCTCCTTGCCAGTTCTCACATCTTACTTTTCATAACCCACACAAATTATGGGCATGCTCTACTAATCTGGAATTGTCCTTTAAATTTTAAGCATGATCCCAAGCCTGCAATTATCACTTGTGCTTGACTGGCTTAAAGGGTGACTCAGCTAATCAAAACTGTGGCCTGCCTCTTCCCGTCCTGTAATCCTGTATTCTCGGCCATACATCACAGCTCTACAGCTCAGTTGAGCTCCAGTCCTGGTATAAAGGTCAGTAGCTCCAGGCTGTCCATCTGTCTGCTGCATCTCTCTCTTTTTCTCTGCTTCTTGAATGCCTAAATAAGAAAGGTTAGTAGACTCGGCTGCTCTTGCTTGAAAGGTCATGTGGGGGAGCAGACAGGAAGCACCCAGGATACTCTTATATCCGTATCAGTGTTATTTGTCCAGTCATTTGCTTGGGCAAGAAGCGGCTGAATTGGCCCGTGCATTTTTCTATAATGCCTTTCATGTTTAGGCACTAAAAGTAAAGTGGGAGCTGTGTGGGGGCTATAGCATTAGTTCCTCCTGTCACTGAAGTTACAGCAGTTTCGTGTGTGCATGCAGGGTTCTTTTGATGCTGCAGAATGAATTAAGAGCCAATCAGAGCCCACCTTTATGGTAATTTGTGATGGATAAGAATCTACAGCTAAAGTGTCTGAAACTTTAGCACAGTATAGTAAATGATCTAATTCGAGCTAAATAAAGCAGAGCTAATTTCATAATGTCATTACTTTATAATGTCATGTAGATGAGAGGATTGTTGACCTGTCTTAGCCTTAGCATGTCAGTCAAGGTGGAGGGCAATTAAAATGACCCCATTCGCCGTGACAGATAGAGCACAATTGAGCAACAGAAAAGAGGTAGGATCAAGATAAACTTTAAAGACTAGGGAGCAGCAGGAGACAGAGAGAATATGAAAATGAGAGACAAAGCAAGTGGAAATGCCACCCTTCAGGGATCAACTAGAGGAAAAAACGTGACAGAGAGGGTGGAGGGAATTGAGTGGAATGGATGTGAACTGGAAAAGACAGAGCAAGAAACTGAAAGTAGGAGAAAGAGTGGAGTTGAAGTGAGGAAAGGGCCTAAATTTAGACATGGAAATCAGGAGAGAACAGCTGCCTCCTTCCCTCAGGAGATACATTTAAATCAGGTCTGGCTGGCCAGAGGGGAGAATGGAAGAACCTACTCCACTGGCCAATTAGGCGCAAAGAACACTACGCTGTTCTAATATAACCATCATTGTGGCCCCTTTGGCCCTTTCAGTCCCAATGGAAGTGTAGCACCAGACACTGACGCAAAGCATAGACAGAGGGATCCCCGGACTATTGTAGATCTGTGTAGGAGAGGAAAGGAAAGAAGAGGAGAGATGAAATGTAAAAGCTAATAGTTTAGTGTGTCTAGCCAAAGTAAACCTATGGCATAAATATCTTTACATCGGCCTGATAGACCAGTGTGCCTCTGCTACCAGTCAGTCACTGACCAAATAGCTTTACACATATCTAATTCTGAAAAGGAACTGCAAACCAACTTATGGTGAAAATGTTATGGTATGTGGCAGGCTTTACGTCATTCCATGTTGACCTGCAGCAGGCTGACGTTTCCCTCTCACACAATGCTGCACTTCGTAGCAGAAAACTACAGCTCTTATTTTGTTTCGTATCAATACGCTATGCAAACACCCATATCAGTTTAAACTGCATACAGATTTGAATAAAGCTACATTCAAAACAAAATAAAATGAGGTGTGTTACACAACATATCTACAACATAGTGCTAACGCAATGCCGAGTAATTAGCCAGGGTATCCATCTGTTTCCTTGTTGAAGTAGCTGTTGTTAAAAAATAGTTTTATCAAATTCCAACAGGATCAGCTCAGTCAGTACGAGGCAAAGCTGCAAACTAGCATTTTAAAGGTGTGATAAGAGAGCGATGTGGGCATTCAAATGTATTAGATGAAGAGTCACACTGGATCATGGGGTGTTATATTTTGAGATGTGATTGAGCGGGCGTAAGTTAGCCATGTGCACTGGTGTAAACGTTTTTAAATGTGTGATTTTACAAACGGATAAATGTTTGAATTTAAAGAAAACAAGTGATTTTCACATATCGATCAGATTCCGCTGGTAAGACTTAAAAATTTGGAGCCCAAAACCAGTGAAGAAAGTTTGATCTTTTTGAATCGTAGTCAAAATGTATTAGAATCATAGCACAGTGACTATGTATCTTTTTACACACACACACACACACACACACACACACACACACACACATATATATATTTATATATACATATATATATAGTTGATCATTTTCTGATATTACAATCTGATGCTGTGATACTTTTGCATTTGGTTACTCCGTAAGTCTTTAGTGAAAATCTGAATGAGCGAGCCACATTTTGGAAACGCTCATTTTCCCCCAAGACATACGTGGCATTTTGCCATACTCATTAAATCACTCAATTCTTCCTTGTTTGTCATAAGCAGATAATTTGGAAAACAAACTCGTCTATTATATTTTAAGATATAAGTGAAGAGTTGGCAACACAACAAGCAAGCGGCTCCCCAGACACATCTGCTGCGGTAATGAACTAAAATTATACTTTGCAAAATCTCACTCACAAAACATCATTGGTACCATCGGGTATGGCGGTTAACCATTAACTTCTCTTTGTGGCCACCACAAAGGAAACAAAATGTATCACACTGGGCCGCATGTCGCTCCACTGCGTGAGCGAAAAAAATGAGAAAAAGTAAGTGATTTAAAGAGAAGGAGTAATAAAGAGAGTGAGGGCAGGCGCAGCAGAACGGTAAATCGCTGGCAGATCATGCCTCATGCAAAACTTTCATGAATAAAACATATTCCTAGCCTCCCATAGCTCACATCCATTTTTCCTTCGTTTCCCTCCTCTTCCCGCTCTATCTCGCACACGCATGATTAACCTCGGGAGGCCTTAATCAACACTGGAAATGACCCGTGCTCCATGACTTACCTGTCGCTTCCTCTCTTTCTCTCCTTCACCTCACCTTCTCCTGTCTCCGCACATCCTTCGGCGTGGGTTTCCCCTGCCTCGTCTGCTCGCCCAGAAGACAAAACACCGTCTGCGGGTTTGTTTATGCTACCTGTGCAATAATTAACTTGTGTAAGAAAACTCAATTAGCAGCGTTCAGTGGATATCGTGGCGTTTAAAATCTCACAAATTTGAAATATTTTTTTCGCCTTATATATGTTTTTCTTTTCTTCTGTGTTTCCTAATCCTTGCCTGGGGAGGAATGGCGGTTTAAGACGTGAGAGTTAGCTGGGGATGAATAATCTTTCTTACCTAAGCCTTCATTCACACAGTCTTTAAAATCTGTCCTCCGGGGATGGGGACAGGGATAGATTTATGGTTATTATTATTTACTTGCTTACTTGCTCCCTCAGCCTTCACACTAAAGCGTACCCAAACACGCATGTAGACCCACACGAGCAACAGTGTGAGCTGTCCAGAGTTCTGAAAACTGGCAGGCGGCTATTGATGAACTGGCTCCAGAAGTGACCTGTCCGTGGTCCTGAAAACTCCCTCTATTCAGCTTAGAGGTCACCCAGAATGATATCACTCAGTTGAGCTCTGCGATTCTCTCTTTGGATGCAGGCTTAACACAAATTAACATCCATGCATGCACACGAGTCCACAGAGAACAGTTTTTAATTGGTCTTCCCTGTGTAGCTAAGGTTTCAGGGTTGGTACCGCGGGCTAAATGCCTCCTGTGTGTTCAATGTTAGGGTCCAATTTAGCACACAGTAGTGACTGGCCAGTCTGCCTGAACATTTGCTTTGTAATTAGGCTGTTAAGCTTCTTCTTCTTTTTTCAAACACACGAGACATTTTTGTTCTTCCCTTTTCTTCCCTAGTGAAGAGCTGATTTACTCCTCCAGTGATATTAAAGTATTTTACTTATTTTTACAAGCATCCTTATCAAACAGCTGGATAAAAATCAAATTCCCCAGTTTACCTGCAGAGCTTCTTATTTTATATCGCTGTCCTTGTGCTGAATTGAAATTCATCAAGAGAATTTAATTACCAAAGCACCCGTACAAGTTGAGCAATCGCAAATGTGTCATCTGTCTGACTCTGTCTGCCCCTGCAGCTTTCTCTGTCCCCCACCTGATGCATCCACATCTCCTCTTACACGTTTCTCGTTTGTGTCGTTTTGCAGGGATAAGCGGACAGTATCCTCTGGTTCAGAACGTGACTGTGACAGAGGGTGGGATAGCGAACCTGACCTGCCGTGTGGAGTTTAATGACAACACCTCCCTCCAGTGGTCAAACCCAGCACAGCAGACCCTCTTTTTTGGGGACAAGAAGGGTGAGTTGGAGATGAAGCAGACAACAGCCACCACATGACAGATCTGGTCTTTAAAAGTATATGTTGGGTTTGCAGAGGAATGCATAAAACGGGATTGAATCCTTTTTCTTTTTTTTTGTTGGTTGGAGATTGACCTAAAAAAAACAAAAAATCGTACTTTTTCTGTGTGTCTGTCTCTGCTGTGTCTCAGCATCTGTCCCACATTTCTCGAGTTTGTGTTTTCATGTCTGTGCAGCACGTTTTTTCATAGTAAGGAGAAACAGATACACTTGTGTCCCAGCTGCTTCTCATGCTGTTTTTTGCAAAGCTTCCCTCTGTGGATGTATAGTATGCCGTTGTTATTACTCTTTTACTTTGTTACTGTTCATCCTTACACACATAGATAGACACACATCGCTACAAAGAAGCCGTCAGTGGTGAGAGTAGATGTGACCAGCTCTATTTTGAACAGTATAACCAGTGCTGATTACCACCTGCCATTTGCAGTTTAAGGGCTTTAGCTTCTCTGTCAGTTTGTTTGCAGTTGGTTTTGCTTCACTGTAACGGTTGTCTGTGGTGAATGATTGGAAAGTATAACTGAATAAGGTAAGTGCCATCTTATCTGGCATTTCAAGCACAAGCATGATCAGTGCAAACCTTCGATCAGATTAACCACCGCCAATAAAAAAATGATGTGGTGGATCAAATCCATTTTTATTTTCTATAACCCCTCGATCTAAATTTAAAACGGTGCTTAAAAGGTTTAAATTGATGTTCTGGTCAAGTTGGAAGATCATCCCACACGTTCTGTTGGTGCTTAGCTCGTACCAGCATTAGCGTCTGCAGCACACAGTATATTAGGAGTGATGCAATATTGTTGGCTTGTGTATAAGTGAGAGCAATAAAGTTGTTGCTGATATTCAAAGACTCATTTTCACATTTTGTGGTATAGCCTTCATCAGCAGAGCATACCTTGCTGGAGTATCCAGTTAGCTATTTAGTGGTACATTTTTCCCCAGGTATTACAATGGGTGCTCGGACCCAAATGACTGTCGTATAACGCAGAAGCGAACAAAAACACTTTGAAGCTACAGTGAAATTTCATAGCACATAAAAGCGTCAGCAATGAAAGCCACATCTTTGTGAGAAGTGCCTAAAGAGTGACAAGCAAAAAGTACAGACTTCACTTAAAGTGCGTGGGCGAGGGGCGTGTTTAAATCCAGTTTAATGATTTAAAAATGTTGAATAGGAGAGATTTCACACTTTTTTTTATAATAAGAGGTGTTTATACCCTCTTAATCAAACTCATGCTTCAAATGTATGGGTTTGTAAAAATTTTGCAACTGTGAGGATATGCTGCAGCGTACAAACAGAGGAGAGAATGTTTAGCGTTTTGTTATATAGGACTTTAACAATCTCATCAACACATCCCACTTTCAGGGAGAAAACAGCCTGGGAGTGATGTGTCTGCAGAGAAGAATCGAAGCTTTGTATAAATAACAGTTTATATACCAGAGAGCTGCATATTCCCACACAGACATTTCTCCATTAAACAAATGCAAGCCCTTGTTATTGTTCACACATTCACCGACGCACGCAAACACAATATCCTGCGTGAATACACAAACTCTAGGTGTGGCAGGAAACTGCCATTGTTTTAATGGCTAATAAGTACAGAGGGTTTATTCCTGACCTTTTACACCATCTTCAGTAGTGTCCCCATAAAGAGGATTCATGGGCCTTATTTAGTTGGTTCATGCCTGCTGGAGTGATTGTGCCCTGCGCATCTCTCAGCTGTATTATTTGAGTGTCATAGAGTATGAATCACACTCTCTTGTAAGTGTCTGGATTAAGCACATATGGGATTTACACCGTCTTTTTCCATTATCCCGCTGCCCACTGGGCTTCCTTGTCCGTTTGGGTGTTCATGCACTGTACGCGTGTGTGTTTTCTGTGTTGTTGTTTGTATGTATTTTTGCATAGGGTAACTGAATGCATGCATGGGGCAAAGCATTTCAATTTTCCGTCATTCACGTTTTCACTTACCTGCCTTTTTTCAGAAAGAGCAGCGGTAAAAAGCTGCATTGAACATCAAATTCAACAGGTGATGTTCTTCGCAGGTTATTCCATATCACACCAGGGGTCGGGCTTGGGGGTCTATGTCATGGCATTTCCAATGCAAGGCTCTAAGATTGGAAATGAAAAACCAGCCAAGGACTTTCTTATTATCAGAAAAGCAGGGGGATACTACTAAGGCTCCAGAGCTGTGTTGCTGTTTTGGTTTGGGTCTGTATTTGTGTATGTGTGTGTATGTGTGCTTTGGGAGTTGTCTTGCTGAACGTGGCAAATTCAGATGCACATGCTGATGGGAGCACAGAGATGGTGAGTGTTTCCAAAGTGCCACTGGCAGTGTGTGAAAGGAAAGATGTCTCAGCTGCAAACGCCTTTGAGCACAGTAGGTTTCAGATTAATTTTCCTTGCTGCCTGTTGGGAAGAAGAAGATGGGGATTAGGGCAAGCACACAGTTGCTCAAAAATACAACCCCAACTCTGCAACTTTTTGCATACTTTGCTATGTCACAGTGGTTGAAAAAACTATTTTTCCCTCCGTCTCTTAATGTACAAGATATTTTCCATGCAGCATCTACCTTGTTTGAACCTGCAGGTTTACTCCGTGTAAACGCAATTCTTCTTTAAATGTTAAAGGTCTATTTCAAAGTCAGCTACCGTAAATATCATTGTGATGAATTGTGGTTTTCTCTCCACTCTAATTTAAACCGAAGGAATCATTTCAGATTTCCGTATTGATGCGCGTCTGCGCAGCAGGCTGGTGACTTTGCACCGCACCTGCATGACCACATGTCGAATCACAAAAAAACGTCACTTGCATCCGGGGTTAAACCCAGCCACAGAGCATTAGCATAAACATATTGCTTTTGGAAAGACAAATGCAGCAACTGACTCCATCGTAGTCTTTTGAGTGGTGCCGGTTTCTCGGCTGTTGTTGTTTAATGTCAGCGCTGAGATTCACCTCTAAGACATTTAGTCAGATGAAAGAGACTCCTCTTGTCTCCCATCCTCTCAAAGGTGCTGGCTGTGAAGAGTTGTTTGAATTTCAAATAAGTCATTGTCCCGAATGTAGCCAATTTTGTCCTTTCCATCACTTACCACTAAGGGACTTAAGCTGTGCTTTGACAGTGAGAGAGATGAGCGCTGGGCAAGAGGGATTCTCTCTTTTATAAGATTCAAAAGAGGCTAATATCTCCTTACAAATTGCTCTTTTGGTTGACTTGATAATAGCTTTATTTCCTGGATGGAGAAATTCTGCAATGGCCCATAATTACAAAATATTCGTTATTCACATACTAGGAAGAGCCTATGTATAATTACTTTCCAGGCTAAATTTGCAAGCCTATTTAGTGGACTCATCATGTGTGAGCGCTCGCTATGGTATGACATTTAAATCACTTACTCAACATGGTTGCTGTAATTCGCTAACCCTTTTACATACCATTTCTTTCTTTCTTTTTTGAACACCCACATGTGGGTTTTCATTTTCAACCTACTTCCTTGATTCTTTTCCCTTCTCTTTAATTATCTGTCCACCCCTACCTTCCCGACTATGGCAGGATCATGGTTTACCTGTCTTTACATGCATCATAAAGCGTTTCCCTGCAGCACAAACTTGGCAGAGCTGAATACATTATAGTTCTGTTCAAAATTATACTAAAGCGGCAGGCCTTTGTACTGGGAGCTCTGTGGCTAGAAAAGATTCTGCACATATTTCTCCAGTAATGTAATTAGTGGTCTGATATTTGGGTTTAGGTCATGTTGTCTTTGGACAACCTCCAGGAAAAAATAGTGACATGCCTTGCTGTGTGGTGGTGTAGTATTTCTTCAGGGTCAGAAATAGTACGCTTTATTCTGGAACTGACATCATTTATATTTGCTCGTTTAGTTCCTGAAATAGTTTCCCAGCTAGATAAGCGTGCACAAGTACAGGGAAACTATCGTGTTGCACTATGAGAAGATTTTTATTTTAATTTTTTTGCCATTTTCACCTTCACTGAGTAGATGTGGCAGAGGCAGGAAATGTGAGGAAAGCGAGCAGATTGACATGCAGTAAAGGTCTGAGTTCAGCGTGAATCAAACCAGGGACTCTTAAAGATCCTTAAAGATATTTGCACCCATGTGGCATTCACTCTGAACACTCAGCCATTGAGTTGGTCTGTTTACAGTAGAAAAAGATAAAAATGGATTTTACAATAATAGTTCTCAGAAAAAAGATCTAAAAGAAACATCTTTTAGATAAAAATACCATTGAATGCCGTTCTTTTCATGTAAATGCTACAGATTCAGCAAATCCTCATGAGTGCTGTTCTGTATATGTACCGTATTTGTTATGAATATATAGGCACTGAAATTAGTTTGACATCTTTCCAGCTAAATGCTTTATTAATGCTTAGATTTTGAGAGATTAATGCAAATTTTAAAGCATTTTTCATGCTCTTCAATTACTCTGGTCTTGCCTCATTCTGCTTAAAAGGCAAACTGACCATTAAGAGGTCACGCTGTCTTTGTAACTTCTAACGCAGTGTGAACTCGGGGAGCTACCTGAGTCCCGCGCATGTGCGCTGGCATATTAGAAGAACAGTCAAATTAAAAACTGCATTCTAAAAATGGGCAAAATTTTCAGATCTGTTTGCTGCAGAGGTTATTTTTTAGCATTTTTTTTTTTTTTTTTAATGTAACTATGAGCAATAGTTTGTTAATGGTTCTTGAAAAATGACCCAGTGCTGAGTGCACCTGTGGTGGACAACTCTGTCTATGCTGCGCTATTTGCAGATTGATTGAATCTGTTTAAACATTAAGATTAGTGTTATGGGTGAACAGCTAAGGGCCAACTGCTCATTTTTAGGCCCCCAAACTGCTGAATATGAAACTATTCAGGTCCTAAGATATCAAATATTCAGCTGTCTGAATCAATTTGCTGGCTGTTTGTGGTTGTGTGAGCGTGTGTATCTGTGCTTGTAAGCCCATATATACGTGTGTGCATGTGGAATGTCAAGCCTTCCACCTCCCCGGTATGCAACCATGAAAGCTTTGATGCATTCAGAGTATCTGTGCCTGAGCAATTTAGGGGGATAGGCTTTTAAAAGTTTTCCAAAGTAAATAACAAAATAAGAAATGCCTGACAGACTTTTTATTAAACAGATAGCAGAACTTTCTCTCAAAAGTTAATCTTAGCTAGAAAGTTAAACTTTTGAGACAGCTGTCTTTTTTCCCCCTGGTAGAGTACCTCTATGAAACATCCTTTCATATCGGGCTGAAGATTGGTACGGTGTTCTCTCTGATAGAAAAAAAACTTGACTGTAAATCTCCAAAGATCCCTAACAAGTCCCCTTTCTCCAAGACAAGGACCATAAAACATAAGAGGAAGAAAAAGAAGGAAAAGGAGATGGAATGTAGGCCTTGGTGGGATAAAGGAGACGAATTAAGGAGGCATTTTATGAGAGCTTTCAGATGCAGTTATCACCTGTGAAAGAAACAGGCAAACTTTTTCTCTGACCTTGAGCATTCTGCGTCTTCTCTCTTTGTCATTTCACTTTGCGCATGTCTGTGTTTGAATGTAACATTCAGCGTTTGATTTGAAAAAAAGGGGGGAAAAACCCTGCTTTTGTTTGCAGTGCACTTAGACGTGCATGCAGGTATTGTAATTAAAAGTTCTGTATAGTTGTCACTGTGGATTGGAGAAACTGGTGTCAGACAAATGTCATTTCTGCTCGTTCTGATGTAAAACAGGCTGAGGTGAGAAAGACAGTGCACTGTCAAATGAGGCAACAGATCCAGTTATTACTGTCTTTATTAGTAGAGCCACTTATCATTCACAGTGTGTAGAGAAGGATACTGGAGGCAAATGGGAATAATTACCTCACACTTATAGTGTCAGGCTTATTCTTTCTGTCTTTAAGGAGAAAGTTCTGGAGTGCAGAATTGGGAATAGGAAATAATTTCTCTCTCTCTCGTTTCTTTTTTAGAAAAAGAAATCCATTTTTTAAACTGCAGCCTAAAATTAAGAGTTGTTTGCAGGGAACCTTTAACACTATAAAAACAAGGATACAACACTGCAGACCTTTTCCACTTTCTTTTAAATGCTTTGCAAAGTCATTTTGAAGGATAGCTGTAAAAATATGTAGCACCTTATAGACACCCCGCTCTCGAGCTGCTGGGGAAAATGTATTCCTCTGCAAAATACAGTAGAGTTTATGGGCAAGAGCTGTCTCCTCGCTGACCCGCTTCTCACAAGGACTTAATGAAGTAGGGCTGGCGAGGGTGTCCCACTGAACTCGACATGGCAGGTAGAGACTGATGAAAGAAAATCATTTCTGTCACAGGAAAAATCTCCACAAGCCAATTACTCTATAGAGTATGGCACATTTTACATTTTAAAAAGCCAGTATTCCACCGAAAGCTATAACGGGTAATGGAGGCTGAGGAATGCCTGAGATAGAGAATATACATTAAGCAATTCAATAGGCATTGCATTCTCTTTGCTTTTCCCTATCAGTCCCTCACACACACACATTCGCACAGACAAATTCAAGTCCCCAGATGGGTTGTTGACAAGGAAAAGAGAACAGTCACATCCAGACACAGGCGGCTGAATGTATATTCTGAAATTTGCACTTTTCTCATTATAAAACTGTGTCACTTGAATGAACAAACACCTGCCAAGGTTCCATACTAATACATACTGTCCCTGGATAGATGAAGGGACAGGGAGGTAGAAGGAAGGAGGGGGTCAGTGGAAAGAGGGAAAGAAAAGGGCAGAAGAGAGGCGAAGAAAAAATATAAGGAAGCAGTAAAATGTGCAAACATGACAGGTTAAAAGTGAGTAGTTTGAAAGTCCTGGCTATTATATGGACTCTGTATGTCCATACAATAAACACGTGTCTAGTGTAAAACAAAAAAAAATGTAATTACCATCCATTCACATACACGTTTCCTTTCCTGCCATTTTTAATGGTTCCGCAAAGCAACACAGGAAAACTGCTACAGTATGTATGCAGTCTAATTTGATATGTGCTGGACTCCAGTTGCACACACACTGTGCATGTCACCATATATAAACAATTTGCTGGCATGCTGTGGTCATCTACTGTGATATTTGCAATTTTAGTGAGGCTCACCTAACATATTGATGGAGCACAAAGCCATCAGCTGTGTGTGGTAACAAACTTACTGTAGGGTTACCCTGGTGGAGCTGGACAGAGCTTTGAATACTCAAGCCTTCTGTTCTCTGTGGGAACAAAGGAAAAGTGATTAAATAGATACCTTTTAGTTTCACTGTGGTATCACATTTTTAAAGGTGAATGCTGACTATAATGCAGGTTTGGGTAAGACACTGGTCGGACTGTGCCATAGTCAGATTTGGATACTTAACATGTATAGTGCCATTGCTATTATCTGTGTTCTTAACTAATTATTAAAGTCAGTTTCATAGCAAAACCAGGAGGTGAAAAATGTCCATGACAGGCAGATCATACCTTATGTTTTGAGCTTTAATGGTGAAATGTAAAGATAATGTCAATAAGTGCAATAAAGGCTTCCCAACACATGTTAACAGATTAGAGCCTAAGAGGAAGAGGCGTAAACACCGCTGCTCCACCTGTTTATATTAAAATGTTGACCAAAGGTGGTAGATGTCTGTGTGAACTACTGAAGATGCACTATTTTAATTGAATCTTTTATTAAGGATCAAAAATTAAAATTGCACAGAACAAACAGAGCATGTGTGCCTCCATACACAGTTTCCCACCCATAATAAAAATGAATAAAGCATCTTGCACCTTCTGTCTGTGCAAGCTTTGCTTTGTCTTAGCTTTCCATTTCTGCACTCTGCGCTTTTCTTCTCAGAGTCTTGGAGCTTTGGTGTTACGGCCGTTTACTGTTATCTGACGTCACGGCTGCATTCATGGGAACCTCAGCATGGATGCTGTTCTCAGCCTGAGGCCATCAGCGGTTGTAATTGGATGTAGAGAGAATCACAAACTTGGGCTCAGTGATCAAAAAAAAAATGTGGTTGTATTCCGTCAGTAGTTATTGTGGAATACAAATCTGCCACTCTTTGATGTTGACAACAACACCGTCCTCCACGAACACATTCAGGGCTGTCGGCACTAATGGTCTATAATGGATGGCATGCAGCTGCAGCACCTTCGCAGACAAATAGCAAAGGATGCATTCCTCTTCTCCACTCTCTCTGTCAATATACAAGCTTTCATGTGAAAGACTAGTGGTCGACTGTTTGTTCTACATGCTGTGGAAAAATGTATGTCCTGTGCACTGCTTTTATGTTGTATAAATCATGTATAATTAGTATATAAAATTTGAACCCTAAAGAAAATCCAAATGTTAAAAAATATAAGCTACATTCATTGGGTGTTTCATCCCTTAATTGTATCCGTCTCCATCTGGCGAGCCAGAAGTTGATGTTGTAATGATGTGGTCACATGAGCTTCTGGCCTCTCCTGCTTACCCTAACCCAGTCAGCGCTCTTCTCCCAGCTCTGCCCTCTGAGAGATCTTGCTCTTGGTCTTCCTAGAGCTAAGTAGCTTCTCCCCTGCCCTGATCAGCTGGGTGGATGGTGCTGATGTCCCAATGGGTTTGCAGTTTCATACACATCTCCTGCTCAGAGATATGTGCCAGATCCAGGAGGACCGTCTCTCCTGGGTAAATGACATATTGCAACCTGACAAAGGTGTGGGCCAAGATGCTTTTGTATCCACAGAGCATGTCTCAATTCCCAAATGTGCAGGTTAGCTGAAGGGAAGGGTGCCTCAAACTACACTGATAGAAACAGTGAAAACATTTCTCCAGAAGCCAGTTTCACTGCCTTTGTCCTTTGATTGTCATTTGCCTTCTGCGACCCCTGTAACTCTAATCCTTCCCAGTTAGGTATTTAGGTAAGCATTTGGACAATAGCACAACATTTTAGTCTTAATTCAGATAGTACTAAAAGTATTAACTCTTTATGAATTAAAGTCGTTGTTATAAACAGCCTTTTCAGGAGGTCATTGGACAAACTAACATCATTTTAAATTATTTTAAATGGTTTGTGTTTAACACTTTGCAACCAGTGAAAACTTGAAGTCCAGAACCCATGGACGTCAACAAATGTTGTTTCCTCAAATTCACTTACAGGCCTTTAATGCTGCCTGCGTGTATTTTTTTTTTTTCTTCAATAACTGAAAAGCATGCTCTGTTGGGCTGAGATCAGATGACTTGGTCTTTGAGGAATATTCCATTTCTATTCTTTGAGAAACTTTTTGGTTTCTCAAAGGTTTAGGTTATTATGGCTGTGCATGGTAAAGTGTATAATGGATAGTGAAGTTTTGGAGTATTTGGCTGAATCTGAGCAGAGAGTATAGCCCTCTGTAAACCTCCAAATGCATCCTGTTTCATCTGTCAGCAGTCAAAACACTAGTGACACTGTAACACTTCCACTTACAGCCATACATGTTCATGCCATAACATTGCCTTCACCGTGTTTGACAGATGAGGTGATATGCCATCATCCCGCTACAAGTTAATTTTCGTTTCTTCTGTCCTAATCTTTTTAGAACTGTTTTGTTTAGGAAAATTCAAATCTGGCCATTCTGTTCATGTGCATTACCAGTGATTTTTCTTTTGCTGTAAATCCTCCGCGTGAAAGCATCACTGGATTGTAGACAATGATGTGGCTACCTCAGCCTGAGATCGTTCTTAACTTAGTTAGATCATATGAGTGGGTTTTGGAAACTGTGCAATTATTCATTGTAGCTGTCTTCTGCTGTCTTTCAGGATGTTTAGTGTTGCTGATCAGCCTGCACAATCCTTCTTCTTCTTCTTCTTCTTCTTAAAATGTACCTGATTATTGATCTCTTTGTTTTGGATTTTCAGCCTAATGACAGCCTCTCTCATTTACATAAACATGTGTTTGGACCTCATATTGAGAGTACAAGTAAAAAAAAATAACCTAAGAACAGGCCTGACCATGACAATGACTTGCCAGTTAGATGTCTCTTTTGATTAATTGTTTTTGGGCACTGGTATAAAAGTGGCTTTAATTCTTAAACAGTGAATTTAGTTTTGTTTACAACCTTTTTGTAAACTTTAATTACTTTAAATTAATTTAAACTTTAATTATTTTATTTTTTAAACTTTTGTTAAACTCCCCTTGATTAAATATGAAAATCTTTATGTCACACGTTGATTATTTGATTTACAGTCCATTGTATTGGTGTACAATGCTAAAATTACAAAAATTAATGGAATCATTGTCCAAAAACATATACACCTTACTACATTTCTAGATAAGACAGACTTTATTTGTAACTTGCTGATCAATTGGTCTGATTATGGAAGTGGGACTGAAATCTAAGGGTATTTTTACTGTTAGCAGTATCCTTAACAGCTATGTTGTGATTTCATGGCTATATATAACAGCTTTCATGTTTCAAAACCCAGCCTGAATCCCCTCCTTTCAGGGGGCTCAGGATGATCCTGCTTTTTGGCATCGAATCTATCCTGATCTTTGCCTGTAACTACTGGAGGAAACTACTGGAGGAACACATGACTGGATTACAAAATCCAGATTATGTATTGAATAATAAGAATCATATAAATTCAGTATTCGAGGAGTATTTAATCGTTTTTCTCCATTCCTTTATCAGGAGGTGATTGACAGGATTTTCCCACTGATTCAATCACGTTTTGTTACAGCTGAGTCACTTTACAATTAATCACATTTATTATAAATGTAATGTCATCACAGCAAGTCAAATCATTCTCATTACTTTGCTTAAGTAAACCAGCAAATCAGAAAAGTCTAGATGCTTTCCAATGAACTCCTCATGCCCCTCATTCTCTCTCAAATCAAATCTTAGAGTGGGATTTCGAAGAGAGGACAGGATGAAGGTAGAGTTGTATCGCGACAGCAAGCGAGCCAGCTACAGTAAATGTATTTCCTGACATTTGCCTGCTCGTACTTCCTTGCCCAAAGCAAATAAGGCAACAGTTGAACTGAAGCGTTGTTTAACTTTTACACATTCACAGGTTAGTGGAGCTGCCTGAGTAGACAGAATGAGGTCTTAGGGTGGGTGGAAAGAGAGAAACTGAGAGACTGACAGAAAGATAGATAAACAGAGACAAAGAGCAGTTTTTGTCGGGATTTAATCCATATTTACCTTATTTTATTTGTTGGGACAAAGTCTATGCATTTGTTTGTGTAGTTTGATGACACGCGACAGGAATCCTATCTGTTCAGGAGAGCTTTAACCATCAGCTGAACTGGCAGCGTATTAGACTGAAACTAATTCTGTGGTCTTGCATTAACGGGCATGTGAACTCATACAGACACTCACAGAAACAGCAGTGTACTGTCACTACACTGGAGCCTACAGATATGTCATGTGCTCATATCAACTTGTCATGTCTGCTCAGGCTCTGTACACAACGTGTAGCGATAACCGGTGTTGTGAAGAACGGGAAAGGACAGAACAAATGCAATAATAAATGAGACAGAGCAGCTGTCGTTTAGCCAAACCGATTACAACACTTTCGCCATCGACGGTAGATGTTTAGCCTGGAACCCACAAAGCAAATCCTTCATGTCTTTGCAGACCAAATGACACAGCATTGCTCACTGACATTTCTCTTTATTTTTCAGCTCTGTGATCACAGCATGCACACATAGAAGCTTCCAAAATAATGCACCTAGAAAGGCTAGAAATGTGCCACTGTCTGACATTTACGAAGGTACAGTTTCCACTACGTATAGATTATTACCTGTGCAACACTGAATGCCTTCTGCTTCACAAAGTTTTAATGAGAATAGAAGATGAGCAAATTTTTCACGAGTACTGTCACGGGAAAAACTACACGTAAATCCCCAAAATTATAATAGTGTACGGTTTGAAAAAAATGTTTTGCAACACATAGATTATTACCATTAGACTTTCCAAAGTTATGAGCAATTATCTGGCCCAGTTCCTCTGTTCTTTGTTACACGTATTCTGAAAATTCCCAGAAGAATTGTTTGGTCCAGGTTCATTTTGGTTCTACATGAAATCTTTTCAATTCAGATTTACAATAACCCCAGTACCGTTGTCTACTGGGCCAGTAGTGTGAGGCAGTACAATTATTTCTTACATCTCATGTTTCCATGCTTGGATGCCCATCAGCAAAAAGAGTAACATATTGATGAACTGTAAAGAGTGCAACTATCCAGCTGTGCAATAAGACGCCAGCTGAACCAGTTAAATACAAAGAGAGCGCCGGCTTCTTTCAAAGAATTTGAAATGAGGCCTGATCTATATCTTAGCCTTATTAAGGTGCCTATTAAAAATATCTAATTATGTATTACTCCATTAATAAATTCAAGTGACTGGGAAATTACATCCATCCATTTTCTTAACCACTTATATGTTTCAGGATAGCAGGGGAGGGCTTGAGCCTATCCCAGCTATCATAGGTCACCAGTCTATCGCAGGGAAATTGCATCCATCTCTAGTAAAATTACGGTACATCTGATGGTCTAGCTGCAGGAATATAACAAGATACAATGTATATTTTTGCCTTACATTTAAAAGATGTTTCACCTAGTATTGCGTAGTATATAAAAATTAATTAAAGTTTGGATTGGAGTTTGAAGAAAGGCTGAAAAGCTTAACGCTTTATGATGTTATAATTGATGTATTAGATACCTTGGGTATCATTTCTCATAATTCTGCCAGCCAGACTAAAGTACTCCTCAAACAGACTGTGTAATAGCTTTTACTTTTCAACCCTGTCTAGAGAGGCAACAAAACCCAGAGTGTTTTTTAAAATGATCATAAGATACAAATACGCTTTCAAAAGCTGACATGAAAGAAAATGTAAACATCTGTACAGAAATAGTCATGCTATCTTTCTGTTCTTTCCTTTAATCCAACCATACTAAGTCACACATGCGCACACACTGTACTTGAACAAGGGGAGTTCTGAGTCACTTTCATGGAGATTAAAAGCAAAGTAGCCTTGGCTGCTCATATTAAATAAGGTTTGTAGAAAGGCATTATACTAGCAAAAGGAAGGCTTGACTAAATCTTCCCGACAGCCAAGGCCACAGAAACAGCAGGAAAGAAATTTCTGCACACTTTATAGTTCACACAGCCTTTTTTTCTAATAGCAAATTAGTGTGTAGTTTTTCGACTGCTATTTCCAAGGTGTCGACGAATTTTATTTAATTTTTTTTTATTTTAGCGCACGCTCCCGTCCTATCATAGACGTGAAGTCTAGTTTGAAGAGCCCTCTTGTATCTTTAAACTCGCCATTCAATCACAGCAAATCTATTTCTACTTGCACATCTTGCCAAATTCTCATTAAGCCTCACTCTCTGCCTTTTATTGCAATATTGATCCCCACTGCATTCAGTTATGTCTTTTGGAAGATTACATTTTCATATAAGTAAATGTCTGCAGTGGTTTACAGCAGTGAAGGCTGTGTGGTATAGTTTAATGCGGTGGTTTGCTGATGCATTCATTTTTAAAACTAATGGAAGAAAATCAATTTCATTGGTACTGATAGATGATTTTACAGAGAAGTTCATCTAGGATATGCATTAATTAATACCGAGAGCAGATGTCGAAACTTTAGGGCTTCTGCTGTCGTTTTTTTCAGAACAAAGAAAATGTTTAGAACCAAATAACAGGCAAATATTTTTTCTTGTTTGTTTTTTTTCCACATGAGATGATTCTAGATTGGTTAATCTCTCTCTCTGCGTGCTTTTTAAACTCTCTTTCTCTCTATCTGTGGATGCAGTTTATTCCCTATATGGACATCAACACTGATGCATTATAAGAACCACCGTTCAAATATTACAGCCTTAAACCCTGTACCTGTCACCGCACTGTAGAAGTCCACAAGTTTCTCCCACAGCTGCTAGTTTACAGTTATTTGAACATTTTTCTAACTATCTGCCTCTGGTTATCTGTGTTTCCAGCTCTAAGGGACAACAGAATCGAGCTTGTGCGTGCAACATCATCAGAGTTGACCATCAGCATCAGTGATGTCACGCTGTCTGATGAAGGCATGTACACCTGTTCTCTCTTCACCATGCCTGTCAGAACGGCCAAAGCTTACCTGACTGTTCTGGGTGAGTACAAGATCCAAAGCAAAAGCAAAAACTCCACCTCAAAGGAAAATTTCATAGATGGACGTTATAGCAGCTATAATGTGTGTAAAATCTGTAGTAAAGTGATCTAAGTACATGTTTTTCCTCTCTCTCTCATTTGCCATGGCTAAAAAATAATATATATACTTTTTTTAAACTCTGAACGGTGTTTTAAAAAAAAAAAAAAACAGCTTCCAAATGCAACCTCAAGCAGAAATTGTCGATTAGTGAGAAAAAGACGAAAGAAAGCAAAAAAGAAATTGCATACCTTACTCAGATGTCTTGAGTGGCTGTATATCCATTTCCGCTCGTGAGGTTGCTGAAGATACAAAATGCTCCAACTTGACTTTCTTTTTCACGGAGTCTCAGGAGCTTTTCAAATCCAGTAATAATCGTTTGGAAATAATTTGCAAATCTGACTCCCCATTTGAAATCTTTATATAAACATATATAATTATTATAATTCACAAAAAGAAAATAGTGAAATTGTCGAGTATAGCAATATCTATGTCATTATTTTGTGAATTTGTTGATTTTAGAAGATTCGGAATTACTAGTAATACAGCATAGCTAGATTTTGCAGCCTTACTGGAGCCTTGCTTTTCTTTTTTGAGGCTATCAGCTTATTGGTTTGCTGTGATGCTATGTTGTTAGAAATAGCCTGTTGCTTATGCCGGCAAATGCAGATAAAAAATAGTGTACACTGTTAGTACCTCCCTCCCCTTAGCAGTGTTTGTGTTGTGATCATGGCCTCACACAAACATTGTCTCATTTCTTGCCACTGGGCTTATTATCTTGCCAATTAGTTTTTGCTAATCTTAATAGATGTGCTTGTGCACTCCAGGATCATTAGCTGGCTCTCTGTGTTAACAAGCATTCTGAGAATTAGACATTAAAGGCTACTGCTCAATAAGAATATGGAGAAAATCATTTTGCAGTTTTGAACAATAGTTAATGGTGCAAGCTAGAAAACAGAGAGGGTGATTTAATAAACACACCAAATAGTCTGGGGATGGCCTGGTTTATCTGCCACTGCTTTGGGACCATAAGCACTGGGGACGAATAAAAGAAAACACTGAAAACGATTTTGGAAAAAAAAAACTGTAATACTACAAATATGCAAGCTTCGCATTCAAATGATTTGGTGTTGGAACAAAAATATGTGCTCATCTGTTGCCAGTGTGTAAAGCTGATGAGAATGTCATCAAGGATAGTAGTGTTCAACCTTTTACCTGATGGCACTCTAGATGTTACAGATATTTTGAGATAGAGTTCAGCCTACAGGTAAAATAAATGTCTGTAATAAATTTCATAGCAATCCATCCTATAGTAGTTGAGACATTTCTCTAAAAAATGTGAAACTCCTGAAGGTAAAGTAAAAGTAAGAGCTCAGAATAATCAGGAATTCATCCACCAAGGGCCATCAATACTGGCACATTAATGCCTGGTAATCTTTCTTAAGTCTGAGTCATCAAAGTAGCAGGTTTACCAACAGACTATTTCTGGAGCTTAACTATGGGATGCATCGTTAGCTGCTAGCATTGCCGCTAATACGGCTAATGCTGATGCATGACTTGATGTGCTTAGTATTCGATCAGTAATTGAAAGTGTATGCAAATGTTATCAGTAGGGCTGGGCCATATTATACCGTTCACGGTAATACCGGTATAATGTTAGGCAACGATAGGAAAATGAAATATCGCGATAGAATGGGAGTAAAACGCGCATGCGCAGTGCCTTTGTTTTCATACGCACATGGCCGATTGTTGAGTGAAACAGATGAACCAGAATTGGTTTGTAAAAATGGTGCAACTTCCGTGATGTGGAACTGGTTTGGTGTTTGTCCGTCAGATACACAACAAAGCACATTTTTTTGCAGAACATGCAAGCGGCCGTCGTTATTGTCATATTTGTCGGACTAAGATGCTCTTAAATCTGGGAGTAATCTGGGTCCTAAACTATTATGCTTCAGGTCAAACAACACTGCAGCATCACTTAGAGTTAAAAACTGTCTAAATTATTTCATCTTTAATAAAACGATCAGCATTGCTGCTTTACCAGGTGTAACTATAAAGTTTAACTTCCAGGCATCCATGAAAACAAAAGTTATTACATTTAACGGAGTTAGAAGTTAGCAGGAAGCTAGCGGAAGTTAGC
Organism: Rhamphochromis longiceps; assembly: GCF_057381845.1. NCBI lineage: Eukaryota > Metazoa > Chordata > Actinopteri > Cichliformes > Cichlidae > Rhamphochromis > Rhamphochromis longiceps. Next base: position 17,609,625 of record NC_140566.1, on the reverse strand, counting down.
TCGCTAGTTTTGCTAGTTACCTAAGCATGATATTGCATGTTCTGACTGAGAGATTTCTGAAAAAAATCAAACGTACAGCTCTGCTATCACTTCCAACATAAATGAAGACAGGAAACTAAACAGCAGTGACGTTTGTAGGGTTACTGAAGTTGGGCTAGCTGGTATATAATGATGTGCTACGTGATCGCTAGCGACACAGCTATGTTAGCATAACATAAACAGTGAAGCTGGAGGACGAACACTAACACTTTTCCACTTATAAAAGTTAACGTGAAGGTTCTTCATGGTTAGAGACAAATGCAATCGCATGGCAGGATGCTGTAAACGGACCAAACTTCAGTCAGGAGAACAACTGAGATAATCCATCCACAATACGAGGTTAGTCATTAATATACTGCAACAACATGGGAATAGAGCAGCTGCCAGAGAATTCAACATTAATGAATCAATGGTACAGAAGTGGAGGAAGCAAGAAGAATGAGTTTAATAAAGTTTGATTTATCTGACTGCTTTGTTTCGCTTAATGTGCCTTATAATCCCGTGCACCTTATGGTCCGAAAAATGCGTACTGCACCTCTTTTTAACTTCAGTGGATATTATACATGGTTATGCTCAGGATATGTCAGCCCATTTCTACTGGAAATGCCTTTTGGTTAAACTTTCAGCAAGGAATTTGCATTTGCACTGTTACATTTTTATAAAGCTTTAATGTACATAAAAACCAGCTTCTTGTTTAAGTGAAAATAAATGGAAGGTTGTCTTTTTGCGCTAGTAATGTTGTGGAGTTGTATTTTGTCTCGCATCAATTATATCGTCGGTTATATCGTTATCGCAAATTTTCAAATATATATCGTGATAAATATTTTTGGCCATATCGCCCTGCTCTAGTTATCAGTAAAGGATATTACCTTTAGCTCTAAATACCTTATGATCGACCTTAATTCTCAAACGCTTAAAGGAAATGCATATATATTTATGTGTTGATCAGCATAGTAAGCACTGTAATCACACACCACCACAGAAATTTGTGGAAACAGTGAAATCCAATTTCCCTATTTTCCATGTATCAGAAATTGAGCTCTTTTCTGCGTGTTCAAAACTCAGCTTTATAGAGAGAGGGTGTAAAGCTGTACAGCCTATAGCCACCCAAGGGGAACGTGACTGTACACGATGAACAATGCACTTGATCTGCTTTTATTCAGTCTGGAGGAAAATCCATCAAATACTTTTCTGAGTCAACCCACACGCACTTATTCGCACACCACCGTTCTTAGCTGTTGTGGCACTCTTACTTTAGATACTTCAAAACTAAGCAATTTGCATTAAAAAAAAAAAGAGGCGCATTAAAAATCACATGTATAATATTAACACATGCTTATCGCTAAATTGTGCCTCTGCCGAGCAGCGGCTGTTGTTGGGATTACGTATGCAGTTTGCGCCTTCAAACAAATGGGAAACATAAAACAGGAGGACCTTTAAACTGTGGCAATAAACCTTACAAGAGGCGGTGAGACGGACAGGGCAAGAGTCAGTCAATGGCATTGACTGACAGAACTTTCAGTCACTCAGCCAGAGGCAGACTTATTGCTCATTGACAGTGGAAGGGCAGACACCACACATTTAAAACACTCATTATGGGAAAGGCCAGTGATTAACATTTTCTGTAAATAGTAATGGCCTTGTCTGCGGTCACAGCCTTGTCACACACAGACATACAAAGCATACTATTTGTCAGCCTACAGTTTTTCCTTTGATTGATGTGATGATATTTGGGGTTTTATGTTTTCAAGGGAAGTGTAGTAGTGAATAAAAACCACAGGAAAAACTGTGGAATTGTTCTTTGATTGCACATTGATGTGTTTTTATGTATTTTCTAATTCTGTGAGCATCAAAAACAAAATTCCTCTCTGCCTCATTGTATTTGTTTTGCAGCAGAGTCAGTGTTTTATGACCTGGAAAAACCAAAGAAACAAAACTAATGGTGAAAAATTATGTCTCTTATAATTTGGTTTGACCTAGCAGTGAAGCAGGGAATGACCCAGTGGTTAGAAAAAAAAAATCCACCCACCCATGTGCCAGCACGAATCTTCTGTGATGTACCGTCGAGCATGTCGCTGCTTGGTGAATCTCTGTAGTCTGCTCTCTAATCTCCCTGCAGGTGGGAAAGCTAGGGGGGCGGGTGATTTCCAATAAGGCATACTAATATTATTGTTGTATAATGACACCCTGCTGCGCATGAATTAGTTCTGCCATCGCTGTGATCTCCGTTTTCCATCCTTCAGGTGTGCCAGAGAAGCCAGAGATCGATGGCCTGACAAAGCCCGCCATGGAGGGAGACCACATCACTCTGACCTGCATCACCCAGGGCAGCAAGCCCGCCGCTGACCTGCGCTGGTTCAGGAATGAAAAGGAGGTCAAAGGTGTGTAACGTCATACCTGCGTTTACACGTGCATCACATCTATGGGTACTGTGGCTAGAAAACATGCCATCATGCAAGCAATTCTAAAAATGCCAATCAGAGTTGGTGAATAAAAAAAAGCACGTTTGCTTTTGTAGTCACCAAAAACAGGCTGATGATTCATTCGCTTTTGTTCAAAGATTCTGTTATTTTAAAACATGATCAACTTATTTTATAAAATCTAAAATTTAGGCTGTTCTCTGTAAATTAAAGTAAAACAAAATGTTACTTTTTTATAAATGAAACTATTTTGTTACTTTCTTTGTATTCCGTACCTATTAGCTGTGCTCTAATAGCATCACTTTCTGTAATTGGTATCTGCTGATTTACTGATATTTTAATACTCCCCAGTTAGCCCCACAGTGATCTCTTTGGAAAGCCGTCTCGCTGTGTTGTCAGATACAAAAAATATTGGCTATCACATTTCACAATGGCTCGTGATTGTGCTTTGTGATAAACAAACGGAGCAGAAATGTGGCAGAAAGTACTCATTTGTATTTCACAATGGATTTAAAATTGGTATTTTCTTTTTCATAAAACTATTGCCATAAAACTGCTGCTTTGGATGTCTCTACAGTGTATTCTTGTTCCGAACAAGTTGTTTCTAATAGAGCAGATTCAGCATGTGTCCTCTGGCCTGAGACCAATACATTAACCTCCCTTGTTATTAGAGGGCTGTTCTAAATCTCACTGACTGGACTACATACCTCATTTCCACCCTGCTCCCGCTCTGTTCTACTTGATGAACCGTCCGCTTTGTAATTGAACGAGACAGCGAGAGTGGGAGAGAGAAGGAAGGAGGGGAGAGGAGAGAGAAAACTGATAAAAGAGATTTGGACATGAAATGATGAAATAAAGTTTTTCAGGGAGAGGAGGAACAGATGCAGTTGTGTATCAAATAAAGTATATAACCCAGTTGGACAGACTGTCACAGATCATCACAGCTGAAGAACTCTTACAAAGGTTTCTCTGTTGATTCAGAAGGCAGATTAAAGTCAGATATCAAAATGCAAATTGCCTTTTTTCTAATTTAAATGACTGCTGAATTGGATTGAAAATCACACATTGACTTTTTAACTGCCAGAAAACAATGCAAATTTCTAGGAAGACGCTGTCAAAATCTTTGTATAACCCAACAGATCACTGAAACCTAATAAGAATAACAAGCAGGCAGGTGTTACACATTCTGAATACCCAATTAAATGTAGCAGAATAGGCTTTATGAGAAGGATTTGGGATGCGCGAGACAGAAACTCCCCAACATTAATTTCCCTCCTAATACAAAGGATTAATAAAGCACATAAAATGTTTTTTTGCCAATGCAAAGATAATTTTTTGTCTTATTAACTCTGCATTTTAATACTTTTATTTCGGCTGTCGCAGACTAAATTAGTTATGTCTGTCATGTCTCTGGCACATATTTCTTCTTGTAACTAAATGGGATGTTTTTTCTTTATGTATGTTTTTTAAAATTACTTTATCAATAGATGCTTCTGCTTCTGCTGAGACACCTTATAAATCACCTGGTAAAGTGCAGAGCATGCTAACTTCTTTAATTATTATAATATTTAACATAAAAATTTAAAGTAAAATCACATTCTTTCAATTAATGTTGTTGTTGGGTTTTTTCTTTTTACTCTTTTGTAATTTTACCCACTACACTTAGTATTTCTTTTGTTCCCCTTCCAAAGAACAAGCATATAGCATATAACAGATTACAAACTAATTAGCAGGCTGAGTATTTTTTCCTTGCAGGCTTATTGTGTCTCTACGGGTGATTATTGCTACTCCCAGTGGCCAACTACTGAGAGAAGAGCTCCCTGTAAGGCACTGGTAGCCAGGACATTATGTTCTTTTAATTTACCACAGAAACAGGTAGTCAGTGATATCCTCTGTGGCTTAAAGTAGAGAAAATCTCAAGAGGATATGCTCTCTCATTAAGGTCAGATGCTATAATTTGCTGCTGAACATGGGCAACCGCTGTCTTTATTTCAATGCTTTAATAACTGTATAACAATATATTGTTTGATGTAGTTGTTTCTAAAATGTGCCTCGGAGCCGCCGTTTATAATGCAGAACCTTGAGACAAAATATAAATGTCAGATTAGAAATTTGTTGTCAGACCCGCAGTTGGACTCGTCAAGAATTTCAATCCCAAAGGATGTTTGGCCTACGCTGAATTTACTGAAAAGCTCCCTGAGTTTCTGCCGCTACACCCTTTCCACCCGTGTTTAAGTCCAGACAGCTCAGACTGCTATCTGGCTTTAGGATTTTCTATGGTGCAGACATGCTCTCAGATAAGACTAAATCAATGCTGGTTTTCTACACAGTTTTAAGCAGATATCATGTTTATCTTTCATTTTAATTACTTTGATGATGAGATTGAATCTGTGTCATCACTTTTGTTCGGAAATGCTCAGAACGAGGTCTCTCCTAAAACGAGCTTTGTTAATCTCGCACACTGGATCTGAGCAAAGCGATTTACCAACACCTGAAAAAGTCACCTCTAACCAAACAAATTCATGAATAGTAAATAGAAAACTTTGAAGAGTGCTGGTCTCAAAGGGGAAAAAACATGGATCCCTTATAATAATCTGTCTTCCTTGACAAGTACGTGTCGGTCCATAAAGAACTGTTTCATAAAAAGCTGACAGATTTCAATGTTTTGAAAATGTTATGTTTTGTAAAGATAACATAAAAAGTGTTCCAAGTTAAACTTTTTAGTTTAAACAGCATGGTTGTCTTTTTTTGTTTTCGGTTTTTTAATTAGATGCCTGCAGTGTAGTTGCTTTCTGCAATTTATTTATCAGACATATTCAGGACATGTTTGGTTCAGGGAAAAGCCAGCGCTCAACAATATGATTGACACAGGCACATTTACATATTTAGTTCTGCTTTGTCAATCACTAAAGCATGTCTGCCACTAACTGGACCATTTCTTGTACAAATAAGAAGGTGTGAATGGACCCAGTCGGTCTAACTTGTTATATATGACACCTTGTTATATAAGACACTGAAAGGCTGCTGCCATTCACAAAACATTACAATATATTTATTTCCTTTTATATATACAGTGGGGCAAAAAAGTATTTAGTCAGCCACCGATTGTGCAAGTTCCCCCACCTAAAATGATGACAGAGGTCAGTAATTTGCACCAGAGGTACACTTCAACTGTGAGAGACAGAATGTGAAAAAAAAAATCCATGAATCCACATGGTAGGATTTGTAAAGAATTTATTCGTAAATCAGGGTGGAAAATAAGTATTTGGTCAATAACAAAAATACAACTCAATACTTTGTAACATAACCTTTGTTGGCAATAACAGAGGTCAAACGTTTACTATAGGTCTTTACCAGGTTTGCACACACAGTAGCTGGTATTTTGGCCCATTCCTCAATGCAGATCTTCTCGAGAGCAGTGATGTTTTGGGGCTGTCGCCGAGCAACACGGACTTTCAACTCCCGCCACAGATTTTCTATGGGGTTGAGGTCTGGAGACTGGCTAGGCCACTCCAGGACTTTCAAATGCTTCTTACGGAGCCACTCCTTTGTTGCCCGGGCGGTGTGTTTTGGATCATTGTCATGTTGGAAGACCCAGCCTCGTTTCATCTTCAAAGTTCTCACTGATGGAAGGAGGTTTTGGCTCAAAATCTCACGATACATGGCCCCATTCATTCTGTCCTTAACACGGATCAGTCGTCCTGTCCCCTTGGCAGAAAAACAGCCCCATAGCATGATGTTTCCACCCCCATGCTTCACAGTAGGTATGGTGTTCTTGGGATGCAACTCAGTATTCTTCTTCCTCCAAACACGACGAGTTGAGTTTATACCAAAAAGGTCTACTTTGGTTTCATCTGACCACATGACATTCTCCCAATCCTCTGCTGTATCATCCATGTGCTCTCTGGCAAACTTCAGACGGGCCTGGACATGCACTGGCTTCAGCAGCAGAACACGTCTGGCACTGCGGGATTTGATTCCCTGCCGTTGTAGTGTGTTACTGATGGTGACCTTTGTTACTTTGGTCCCAGCTCTCTGCAGGTCATTCACCAGGTCCCCCCGTGTGGTTCTGGGATCTTTGCTCACCGTTCCCATGATCATTTTGACCCCACGGGATGAGATCTTGCATGGAGCCCCAGATCGAGGGAGATTATCAGTGGTCTTGTATGTCTTCCATTTTCTGATGATTGCTCCCACAGTTGATTTTTTCACACCAAGCTGCTTGCCTATTGTAGATTCACTCTTCCCAGTCTGGTGCAGGTCTACAATACTTTTCCTGGTGTCCTTCAAAAGCTCTTTGGTCTTGGCCATGGCGGAGTTTGGAGTCTGATTGTTTGAGGCTGTGGACAGGTGTCTTTTATACAGATGATGAGTTCAAACAGGTGCCATTCATACAGGTAACGAGTGGGGGACAGAAAAGCTTCTTACAGAAGACGCTACAGGTCTGTGAGAGCCAGAGATTTTCCTTGTTTGAGGTGACCAAATACTTATTTTCCACCCTGATTTACGAATAAATTCTTTACAAATCCTACCATGTGGATTCATGGATTTTTTTTTCACATTCTGTCTCTCACAGTTGAAGTGTACCTCTGGTGCAAATTACGGACCTCTGTCATCATTTTAAGTGGGGGAACTTGCACAATCGGTGGCTGACTAAATACTTTTTTGCCCCACTGTATATAAAGAAACCGTGTTGCATTTAAATGGTTAAAATGAAATGAAACCAATAGTATGCGTCTGATGGCTGGTGGTCTGGGATGTCCTCCAAAATAACAGACTAAAAAGAAAAAAAGCACCTAAAAGCAAGCAAATAGAAAACAGCATGTGTTAATACACGATGTATCTATGCACGTGTAGGTGGATTGGAGTGCACTTCAAGTGTTCATCATCCTGACAGGATCAGGGTGTGTTCAATGTGAAAAGCCATCTGATTGTGAGCGACCATGCTGGGAATAAATGACAATTGTGACATATTGGTGTGGGATCTGGGGGAATAGAGAAGATTATATTACTGGCAGAGCCACTGGAGCAGTCCATCACCCATTCGCATGCAGTTAACAGACACCCTATGCTAAATGTGGGTGTGTACATCTTTGTATACGTGCGCGCCTGCATGAGCAAAACAGACAGATGGAGCAGACAGCGTGCATGTAAGGACATAAGCTTGTGTGTGTGGAACAGAATCCAATATTCTTATTTCTCAGTCTCTTTGTCCCTCAGATCCCCTCAGTCCCCACCCAGTAATGATATATTTCTATCTCAGTTACACACCATAACCCAGAGAGACCTCTTCCAATATCACCACATGTAGAAGTTGTTTACACACCGCTGAACCAGGGGGAGCTGTGTGGAGACCAAGCAAGGCAGAGATGAAATGAATATTTATTTCAAATAAGGGTGGGGATGTTCTCTATCAGACTAGCATTATCATACTCTCTGACCTAAACTGTAGAGGTTATTGCTCCATCATGTAACGCAATAGCTCTATTCCAAGGGGGCTTAAGGGGAAAAAAACACAGAGATTTGATTCAAATTAGTTTGCAGTCGCATCCCTATTCAGTTGTCAAACTTGTTAGTGAAGGACAAGGTCTGAACACTATTTAAGGTCATTGTGACCTCACATTTTGCTACACTATCACTCAAATACTACTGACTGTATTCATTTATGGTTAATTGGCCAGAATTTGGTGCTACTCACTATTCGAACATTCGAATGGGGTTGAAGAGGTGAAGGGAAAGAGGAAAAAATGTGAACACTGTGAACATCCCACTATGAATCAAGTTCAAAAATTTAAAGAAGTTTTGCAGTTAAAAGAAAAAAATACACTTTTCAGCTGCTTGGGCAGTGTTAGACAGCTTTGCACAATACATAAAAAAGTCTGCGTTGGGACTACATTTATACTATCCAGCTCCCCGGGGTGCTGCGGATCAATGACCATTAAAGATGTAATTTCAAGATGGCTCCTGCAAGTCACGGTGACATGAATAAAAGATGCGTTAGATGCACACACAAAAATACCTCTTTACCCTCTCTATCCTGTTACATGTGCACAACAAAGTACTTGCAAACACGCACATCTGACATATGATCTGTGGAAATCTGTTTCTATATTAATCAGCGTTAAGATACAGGACTCAAATGGACAAACAAGATGTTCCACCTTTTTTGTTACTTTTACAATGAGTTTGAAAAAAAAATGAGTTTTTTTTTTCAAAGCTTTGAAAAACAATATGTTAAGAATAAAGGGCGTAAGTGCAAAAGGTATATCCGACTCATCCTGTGAGTTTGAGGTTAACAGATTTAGACTTGCGCACAGAAGAAGAGATCATATTGCTACGCCCACTGTCTGTGCCCATTAAAAGCCACGTCCTAAAGGTGGAGCACCTGTCCATTTTTTTTAAATGTCAAGACACTGAGACTGACCAGACCGCTCCTTCTAGAGTGAAAAACCGTCTTCACAAATCCGCAGTACACGCTTCTTCGCTGTGAATGCTCAGGGAGTTTCATGTCAGAAAGGACATTATGATACTGGTCTGCCAGGCAGTGATAGGAAGTCTCCTAACATTTAACAGTGCTCCCCCCGGTTGTAGTCACACGTCAGTTAAGCACAGAGTCTAGCTGGTAAGGCAGATCAGTCAGGGGAAGATGCTTACAGACAGCCAACAGACAAGCTCCCTGAACGCTGCACAGTAGCAGGAATAAGCGAGAAAATGGTGGACAGCACGATATATCATCTCCACACCTCGCTAGAGCGGGAGCTTGCTGCATATTCTTGCTCTTGTTAAAGTTTACTCATCCTTATTGTTATGCAGCTCATCTGGCAGGCAAAGGGAACAGCATACATAGGTGCTAATCTGCCAATATTTTCTGGTAATATTGTGTATTTCAGCGAATTTAAATTTAAAATAGTGTTTAGTCTCGCATATATTTTGATTATTCTCACTCTCACCCGTAAAAGATTTGATATTGTTCTTGCTTGTGCAAGTTGCTTTAATTCTCAGATGGGATGCAGCTCAGGGTATGTTGCGTCAGCCCTCGGGCCCCTGCCGCCAGGATTAGTCAGGTCTGGCACTGTTGCTCATGATTCCTCCACAACCCCAGCAGACCTCCTCGGTCTCTCTTGTCGGTCCCTCTATGTTCTCTTCTTCGGCTTCAACTCTCTCCTGTGAAATCGCTTAAAGGGGTCAGATTCTCTCATTGTACGCCTGTCATTTCCATTTCTAATCCTCTGAGGCTCTGTCTTGGCTCACACCATTGATACAGAGCCATGAGCACCCACCCACAAAACAACCGCATTTGTAGCCAAATACTACCAGGCTATTTGCGGAAAAGAGGTACCACAGGTGCATATGGCAGCATAGTGCCATTTTTTTCTCCTTTTTTATTATATCGGGTCTACAGAGTGTGTTTGTAATGAGAATAAATAACAAATGAATATGATTTTTAAATAAAAGCTAAAATTTGCTACAGTATTTTTTCACATTATTTCCAGTTATCCCTCCATTTGCTACTGCTTATTTGGGTCACGGTGTCAGCAATCTAATCCGAGATGCCATTGCTACCCTTTTCCCAACCACCAGCCACCTCCAGCTCTTCTGAGGGGACACCAAGGCTTTCCCATGCAAGGCAAAAGAAATAATCTCGCAGGGTCAGTTCCAGGGTGTCTTTCTGACATGCCAAAACCACCTCAACTGGCTCATTTTAATGCTGAGGAGCAGCAGCTCTACGCTAAGCCCCCTTCTGAATGACTGAGCTCCTCACCTTATATCTAAGGATGAGCCCAGACACCTTTCAAAAGAAGCTCATTTCTGCTGCTTGTATCTGAGATGTTATTCTTCCAGTCACTACCCACAGTTCATAGCCATATGTGAAGTTAGGTAAGAACGTTTAACAGTGATGCTTCGCCTTCACCTTCAGGTCAGTGGATGTTGTGTTCACTGCAGTTTTTTCCTCTACAGAATTATTTTTTCTGTCAGTTAAAAAATGCTTTCTGGTTTTATTTCCTTTTTAACATTACATATACATGTAAAAAAAAAAAATTGCTGAATCTTTTGCAACTTTTCTTACTCAAGCCACTGAATATAATATGTCTGTCATGTAACAGTTTTTCTTTCTTCTTCGATTGACACGCGAGAGCTTTAATGGCACGTCAATGGCAGCTGCTCTTTTCAGCTGTGTTTAAAATGTGATAAGATACTGTATTTATGGACCAATTACATCAACTCTTATCCAAACACTTCCACACACACACTTTTGTGCATGCTGATTGCTGCTCTTTATTGATGAAGTCTTACTTGGTGTTGGACAACTGTGATTATGTTCTCGAAGTGGATCTCGGAAGACTCGGGAATTATAATGTTAATGAAATTAAACTTTGAGCGAGCATGTCAGTTTCTGTGCTCTCATCCTGAATCACACGCAAGCAATCAGAGACCATTTAAAATTCCATGACAAAAAAAAAGGAATCCACACTCTTAAATTAAACGGCCAAATTATACACTAGAGAAAGTCGTTTTTTGAGTCTTTCCAGCAGTTTTATTTCAATGCAAGCATATTTACAATCAAAGAACTTCAAAAATAGAATTACAATATAAAACTCAGATATAGTAATATTATAAGATAACTAACTAACTTGCTGAAAGTCTACTGTGAAAAATAGAACATTAGGAGCATCGCCAAGTGCGCATTACAATGATTGAAGTACTTAAATTTGTGTCTTTAGCAGCCTTTCTGTGTGTATAATCAGACTGCATAATTCAAGATGATACCTTCAGTTTATTCAGTCATCACAATCTTTTGATTTACATAAAAATTGTTTTTATAAAATAAAAACACTGTAACTTCTTATCCTCTTTGGAAATGTGCTGTAAAATACCATCATGTCCATATGGACCAAAATCTCAGAGGAATGTTTCCATGACCTTGTTGAATCAGCGATGCTGAGCGATAGAAATATATATTATACTCACCAGCCACTTCGTTAGCTACGCCCATTTAACTGCTCTTTAAAACAAATATTGAATCAGCAAATCATATAGCAGCATCTCAGTGCATTTAGGCATGTAGACATGGTCAACAAGTTCAAACCAAGCATCAGAATGAGGACAAAAGGTTTAAGTGACTTTGAATGTGCTTTGGTTATTTGTGCCAGATGGGCTGGTCTGACTTTTTCAGAACCTCCTGATCTACTGGGATTTTCCTGCACATATGGACCATAATCTCTAAGGAATGACTCCAGCATCCCGTTGAATCTATACCACAAAGAATTAAGGCAGTTTTGAAGCACTTCAGTCCAACACACTGACACAAATACACAAGATCGTTCTTTTACTCTTTAATTATGAACACAAAGCCAACAACACAAAGCAAACTTGAAATCAGCCCAGAGAAACTTCAAAGCAAATTCTGCTTCAATTCTACTGTAACTGAAACATGTATAAGTAGAAATAGAGGCTCCACTATTACAAGTCTGATTGTTCATCGCTGCCTTACTGATGAAGTTCAGGCTTTAAGATCACACTGGGTTCTTTGCCAGTTTTCTGTTAGCATGCTGTCCACACAGATGTTTGCAAAGTGCAGATTCTTTGCCCTGGATTCAGTTTGCACTTTACCAACATACTCTTGTCTTCCCGTGGCATAAAAATAAAAGAAATGTTTGTACATCCATTCCTCAAAAGGTACAGACCACTCCATGTTCCTCCTCTCTGCGCACAGACTGAAATCAGCTGACTGTAGCACAAGTGAACAAGAAGAAAAAGACGTTTGACTTTTTTTTTCTTCCTATCCACCCATCTTGCAGATATCTGAAGGACCTTTTTTAATTATGATGTGATTATTGAACTTACTACAAATTACCAAAAAATCAAAAAGAGCAAAAACAGATATAGCATGTTTGAATTTTTAAAAGGGCATTTCTTTAGAAGGAACCTTCTAGTGTTGCAGAAAGGAGGAGAAAGACAGGTTGGACTCGTGTGTTGACAAAGAGGCAGGGAGTATCAGTTCATTAGGAGCTGCCATAAGTAATAGAAATGGAAAGAAAATGTTTGCACTCCTAAAATAAACTATTGATACTACAAGTTAGATGTAATTTATTTTAGCCGTCATTTTTTTCCTCTGTCATCTCCTGTATCTTCTTTGTGAAATGCAGCCATTTTCTCTCTCCCCCGTTGTTCGCATAGATGTTGCTAACACTGCAGACCTGTCAGTCATTCATCTCTAGGGGAGGCGGGCTCATTGCCTCAGTTGGGGGAAGTGGCTGAGCAGAATAGTTGATTGGCAGAATTGAGAGAGAGAGGAGACAGTAGGGTGGAGAGGCTTGGAAAGTGGAGCAGATGAGCACAGAGGAAAGAAAGATGTGGAGCGTAAACAGTCTCTTTAGGAGGTACAAACAAAGGTGGTCAGCATGAGAGGTACGGTACATACAATACACTTATGATATATATAAAAACTGAAAAAGAAGGACATATTTTTTGACAAAGCAGGGCAACATCTCAATGCAGAGATAAGCCTGGAGTGTTGAATACATTATAGGAGGGAATTCTTTTCTTGTTTGAAAAGAAACTCTGAGTAGGATGTAGCGACTTGATATGATTTTTAAAAACTGGCCGCTGGCATAATGTAAACAGACCAAACACCTTTTGTTGACGACTGGCTGTAGAGATTTTACTGAGAAAAAGAAGGTTTTAAAATAACTCCTTGGAGGTGGATATGTTTAGATAATTATCATCAAGTAAGACAGCCAGTAAGTAAAAAAAACAAAAAAAACAACAACCTAGTGGCGTTGAATTGTGAAAGGCTGTTGAGTTAAGTGGGAGATATGTGGTCTGAAAGAGGATGCTAATTTGTATTGCATAATGCATATATAACAGCTCCCAAGTTTTTAGGAACACGTATACCTTATTTTCCAGTGGCAGCACAAACATTCTGAGAAAATGTTTGTGACTAATGTCATCATCTGCTCTCAGTTCTGGTGTCTAATTTCTCTAAACACTAGCTATTTCCTGATATATTCTGGTTTTAGGTGAGATCCCTTTAAGAGGGTGCTAAAGTTTCAGCGCAGTAGTAATTTTCTTAAACTTTAGGTTTCTAGAAAAGGTAACAAAAACATTAGGAGGAAGAAGAATTAGAAGCATTAGAAGTTACTACTTCTGTGATGTAACTGTGGTCATGTAGAGTTCACAGAGAACCACTGATCTACTAGGTCAGGGTACTCAAGGACAGCTTGACAGAGAAAGGGAAAGTCTGTGGTTCAGAAGTCTCATTTTCCACTTTGAAGGACATCTCTGCCTTTGAGGTACTTTGCTTTTAGAGAGGAAGGTTTATCACTAACTGATAGCATTTCAAGGGCTCTGATATGGCAGTCATAAACTTGAGGGCAGGTTATAACCTGTGAATCAAACACATTTAGTTTATCAAAAGACTACAGTGTCAGAGAAGAAATGATGGAATGTGGAATATTCCAAATTTAAGCTGGTTGTAGGATTTTTCCACTATCTTTGCGGTGTCTGGGATATTGGTGGTCACAGGGAGATGCAACAACTGATTGCTTAGGATAGCAGGTGTTGCTGGGATATCTCTGAGAACAAATTGTACTGATAAAGAGAACTGTGCATAATGACACTTTGCTAACAGGCTAATTTAATTACTGCCAATTACTGTCTGGTTTCCACTGGTAATGTTTTTTGAAGTAGTTGTCAGGCAGATGAATCAGACCAAAAGGTCGGATAGATATGAAGTGCATGAAAGTGTTGATTTGTACAAGCTGAGTGGGAGCACATGCAGAGATGACAGGTGAGGCCACACGTAATCAGAAATGTTAACAGTGTAAATATATGCATTCAAAGAGCCACAACTTAAAGTTGAGGCAGCTGCGTTTCATTTTAACACTGCCTGCAGCAAAATCCAGGTTGAATTCGTACTGAGGTAGCCTAGATATGCAACAAAGTGAACTTACAGTACAATAACAGTAAAAGAGCTACAATAGGGTAGCTTCAAATCTATTGTAATCTTTTGCAGCATGTAACTGGAGAATAGTAAGATGATTGTAACATTACTAGAGCATGTTGTAGCTTTAAATACAAGCAGCTCTTATAATACATTTCTTAGTGCTTAGTAAGAGCTCTGTTTGCATATTTTGTATATTGGATTGATTGGCTGTTAGCATTAGCCATATTCTTGGCTAATGCTAACTCAATATTCAGTCACCAGCAAATGCAGTAATGCAAATTTGGATAATTTGATATGTAAAATATGTATTCTATTCTATAAATTAATAAAGAGAACACTTGAAATTGTTGTAGAAGAGAGTTTTTTTTTTCTTAAAACAAAGGATTTTTTTTTACCTATATTGCAAAACTAAGACAATCACAACAATGTGACGGGTCAGTGCAATGTTGATCCTGTACATTGGTTGAGTTTAAAAAACAAGTTAATCACCCTATTCATATGGAAAAATGATCCTTGCTCTTAAACTAGTGAAATGTGACCCGTTTCAGGTATACCTGTAATGAAAATCACTATGAAGGTACATTAAAATTTTAGGCACTAATTGTTTTGCATGATAGGCATGTGTTCTGTATGAATCGAAGACTAGGGTGGAATCTGCCAGTGGTTGTAACACATTGGTTCGTAGCTATCTCACCTTATAAGATAAATGTGCTGCAACCGTGACAGAATGCAATTCTCTCCCAAGGTGCCAAAGAGGTGAATGCAAGTGGGAAGACATTTACAGTACGGAGCTCTCTACAGCTGCAAGTGGACAGAAATGATGATGGAGTGGCCTACACCTGCAGAGTGGACCACGTGGCACTCACACAAGCACCACAGCAGGCCACTGAAGTACTGGAGGTCCACTGTGAGTGTAGACGCAAAGTACAGCACTCAAACACATATATGAAGTGTACACATGAGCATAATGGATAACAGAAAATTCAAACCAATAAAAGGCAGTAACTACTGTAAATAGCCATGGTAATGGGAGCTTTTATGGCTGTTGAACCCAGTTAGAGAACATTTCAACTAATGAGGCCTCCATCATTGTATGTAAATGCACTATTTCAGAGCTGATTTTCTGTGATCTTGCATTTATAATTTTACATTTAGGCACTAGTATTTTATTCAGTCAGTATCCCTTGGTCTGGGCAAAAATGTACTGTCCAATTGTCCAAATATATTTATAATATTTATATCACCCCCTGGGATTGTATGTGTGTGTGATCCAAATGCTGTGTTTTGAGGGTTCTGTTCATTATCCACTACCTTGGATGTTGTTCCTGGAATCTGCTGGAGCTACTTTTCTAGTTTCGGGTTTATAGCTCCCATTGCTCCTATTATCACTGGGACTACTTTGGACTTTACCTTTCAGATCCTTCAGCTCCTGATACTTCTCTGTTTTTACATGCTACTTCTTCTTGATCTTGTTGTCTGCCACATCTATCAGAACTTCAGTCTTCTTCTGCTTGTCAGCCACAACTATCACCTGGTTTGTTGGCCAGCAGCTTGTCTGTCTGGAAGTAGAAGAACCACAGGAATTTACCCCCTTTGTTCTACTCTGACATTGGGACTTGGGGACTTTTAGTCCATATGCAGCACAGATGTTCTTTGTGGTTGTTCCTTGGTTGTTGTTGGATCTTCCAACAAGCTGTTGCCAGCTTGGATCTTACACCCTGTGCTATGTGTTGGATAGTCTCCAGGGGCCCTTTGCAAAGTCAGCAACTTGGGTCCTGTGGTAGACTCCTGTTATATGGATCTAGTGCTTAAGGCCTGCTCTTGTGCTGCCGCTACACCGTCCTTTACGCTGTCCTTTTCTATCAACCAGTAGGGTTTCCTGATGTCAGCCAGTTACACATGTGGGAGCTTGGTTGTCTAGGATAATTCCTCTTCCTGTTCCTCATCACCATCCACCTGCCTGAGGCATGCTTAGAGAAGCTCATCTCAGGGGAATATATATATGTATCCCATTTATGTCAAGAAAATGTGAAAACAATGTTTTATATTTTCTTCCCTCAATTTCAGCCGTCTCTCTGTTTGTCTTAGATGCTCCTCGTGTGGAGATCACCCATTCCCTTGAAGTCCCTCAGGAGGGTCAGTACTTGAAGTTGGAGTGTGTCTCCAAAGGAAACCCTTCGTAAGTCTCTAAAAATTTTCATTAATTGATTGACATCATGCTTTCATATAGTGTTTTATAGATTAGACCTAGATGCAGCATGCTTTCTTTCTCTTACATATTCTCTTACCTTTTAGGCCAGATCCTGTGATGTGGACAAAGGATGGAAGTGAACTTCCTGACCTGGACAGGATGATTGTAGAAGGAAGAGAGCTTACCTTTACGTCTCTTAACAAGACAGACAATGGGACCTACCGCTGTGAAGCTAGCAACCACCTAGGGACCAGCAGTGCTCAATATGTACTCTACGTCTATGGTGAGTTCAGGGGAAGCACTGAAATATGGATAATTGCATTTCATGACACAATATAAAAAAGTAAGTCAGTCAGTTACTAATATGACACCACTGGGGAAAAAAAGCTTCAAGAGGAAAACTTGGTTTCCAACAAAGCTATGTAAAAATTGTGAAAAGTATGAACCTCATAGGCATGAGTACAAAACACCATTCAAAAAATACAGGATTATAATACCTCCTGATCTGCATACTGTATCAATGCTAATAGTGATTAGTGGTACCATCCCTCACAGGGAGAATAAGGGCCCCAGGTGACACAAATGCCACCAACGCCTTTCCTTAAATAAACCTGTGTCCCAGATACACACGCACACACACACACAACACACTAGGAGGGAAATGTGTGAGAGAGGCAAAATTTAGTGCTGCGTTGTCAGGAATATCACCAGGAAGGATAAGTAATTCCTAGTAACGCCAGAGGAGGTGGAGGATAAAGGGACTCAGTGTCAGGGAAAACAGATAGTTCTTCCTCTCTTCCGCTTCTTCACTGCCATTTGTCTCTTGGCATTAAGTAATAATGCTTTAAAAAATAGCAAAGCAGTAAAACATCTCTTTTCACTGTGTTATAGAAACAGTGCGTGATCATTAAAAAACAGGTCGTTCTGACGTTAAGAAGTGGAGATGAAGAAAAACATAGCATTAATAATATTACATGAGCTCTTTTATTTAAAAACAGAAAGTAATGAAAAATCTAATTACAAACTTTTGAGTATAAAACCGAGCTACCCGAGTAACACAGGTTACTATGAATAGGTCATAAAGGGCTGTGGAAACCTCAAGAGTGATGAATGACAGAACAAAATGAAATACTCGTTCATGCAATTAGATTTATTTAATGAGAGTGCGATGAACGTATAAGCCATTCAGCCTTTCTCTAAGTAAATGCTGTAAATTTTGAAATATAACGCAAGTCCACGCAAGCAGATGTTCGGGGATGTAAAAGGCAATACAAAATATGCTTATTTTATGCAGAATGCCATGTGACAAAATCAAGGTAAGGATTAGGTATAGAAACCTTACATCTTTCTAATTACTCATATCACTGAAATTTAAACTTAGTACGCACACGCAGTATCTGCTGAGACAAGGTTACTGCAAAGATGCAAATGAGTTTCATTTGCTATATATATTCTGTCTGTCAGATTTTTGCAGATAATTGCTGATGCTTTTAAAATACCGTTGGTGTAGAGTATATCGCTCAGGTATTTAGTTAAAGATCCCTTCTTTGAGTTCAAAGCCACAAAATAGGATGAGTGAAGACTGATTATGTATACCATCAAAAATGTATGATACCTTTCAGCTTCAAATTCAAATCCTGTCCATAGGTTTTATTAAAGGAGGCGATTCTGAAACAGTGCTGTTAGAGACCTTTAGATTTTTTTTAACCTCTTTCATTCCATCAAACATTTCTTTTACTAGTTGATTAATTGTTTGAGCTGTAAAATTATCAGGAAATCCCTTTCACTGTTTGCTAAAAGCACCAGGAGATGTCTTTACATTTTTGTCTTTGTTTAAACTCCAAAAGTGCTGAATTCTTGAAAATTCTATGATTAATTAAGCAATTAGCTGTGGCTCTTATTTAATTAGTGGATTGCTCACACTTGTCATGGCGCGCCACCGCACCTAACAATTTCTTCTGAAGCTGCAGCAAGAATAACCAATGCATGTAATGACAGTGATGTTATTAAACTGACAAATTCTCTGCCAGAAAAAAGACAATTGGGTGCGGGAGGGTCAAAAAGTCCTATTCAGATTCATTACTTGTTCTCTTGAAATGGCACCCAGTCTGTTCCTATCCTTCATTAGTGATTATCACACCTTTTAGCCTTTCACAATTGCCTCCATAATTCTTGGAAAATACCTTTTTAATGGTTCTCGAACAAGGGGACATTTTCTCTCTTCCCTCTTTCCCGAAGACATGCAGTTAGCTGCTTAGTGAGTCACGCTCAGGCTGAAATGTCACCAAGACACAGAGGACAGTTGGCCCAGAGAAAGACTACGAGAGCCAATTAAAAGCTTCTGGATCACCATAAAATGCAGAGTGACATAAACATAAAAGCCAAGGTGGTAATGTAACCTCATTAACTTTGTCACCCAATGTTTCGCTCTCACTTTTTTCTGTAGCTTTAACATGTGACAGTGAGAAACGATCAGTTTTACTATTATCCTGTAGCGAGAAGCCAAAATTCAACACGGAAATGAGAGCTTAACCGATTTTTTTTTTAATCCATTTGTCAGATTACGTTTTCAAATCATCAGCTGTCTTCCCTCTCACATGTTGAAAGGTTGCTAGTGCAGGGTCCATCTCCAGAGACAGTCGCCAGCATTAGCAGATTTAAGGTTAATTCTGCTCTTTTGCTAAACAAATTGCCTTCACAATTCAAAGACAGAATACTTGAAATCAGAGTTGACGGACAAAATGTAGAAGATTGGGACTCTTAACATCGCTGATCATTTCAGAATCAGTGAGAAAGCCTTACTGGCCCACTAAAACAGGAACAGTAATGCACTCAACTCATGTATGTTGTTAAGGGCATCACATTTCATTATACTGGAAAAGGCATGCTTTCTTGTGCTGTGATCTTATGTTATATGCTTGGAATTGTGTCATAATTTTCCCTTTGTGTTTCCCATCACTGTATATAGTTTTTTTTCTTTGTGTTCTTTTAACGTATCTAACTTTCCCCATGTGAATTCATTTTGCTGTTGTTGTATTTTGTGTATATGTGTTTATCTGTGCCCTCCACCAGACGCCCCCACCACCCTGCCTCCACCCACCACTCCCCCCCTACATCCCATCACTCCAGATCCTACCGCACTATTAGGCTCCCACGCCTCAGACCCCACAGTCACTGGCAACAGAGGTACAGTACCACCCCACGCATCTCCACAGCATGCTACAGCATAGTCTAACTTCCCTCTCACTTCCATATCTCCTCTGTTACTTCTTTGCTACTTCTCTACCTCAGGCATTCATATTCTTATTTCTTGTGGACATAAAACATGTGAAGACACTTATCGGTCATCCTACCCAATTATTGCCTTTAATTTTTGCTACTTAAACTATTTTCTCAGCTGAAGGACTGTAAATATTTTCTTTTTTATGAGCAATGATATATTTTTTTACACTGGGACAGACTTTTCTGAGTTTCAGAGAAACTCCAGGTGTTCAAATACTCTGTGTGCTGTCCCCTTGGAATTGCAAAGACTCCAGCACTTCTGTGCCCTGAAACCTCAAAGAAGCAAATGTCATGTCCAACTGAAAATGTCTGGCCACTGGAGATATCTCATCATGCCTTCTAATGCTGTGTTAACTCTTAGAGAATCCTAACTTGACATAGTCCCTTTGCCACTAAGGCTGCATATTTGGTGTTTTTAAAGTGGTCCCTGTACAGAACTAAGGCTTTTTTATTGTTCATCTTATGCCCTTAAACATAGATAAGACAGAGCTAATTTCATCATGCTTGTAAGCAGGCCAGCTCCAGTAAGCATATAGCAAGCTTCATTAAACTTTGTGCGTCCAATCATGCATGAACATAGGCGGGCTTAATGCTGCATTTGATAGCAACTGGGAACTAAGAATTTCCTGACTCTATTGAAAACAAACAATACTTTTACACTTAGTAAATCGGATACTGTTTCTGAACACTGACTCTGCATTTTCCACACATAAAATCTTTCTCATATTGCTTTTAATGGAGTAAAACTGTGACTTTTGCTTCTTTTTGGCTTTTGTGTTACTTTAGATGAGTAAACTACACTACATTCATGACCTTTTTTGTTTTCTGTAGAGGAAAAGGAAACAAAGAAAAGGTTGGGGTAGCCATGTTTTGTTTTTGCCAGTTTGTGCACTAACTTGGCAGAGGTTGAAAATGTTTTCATTTTGGCGTCCGTATTCTCACATACGAGGTAGATCAAATGCAGCATAAGGCCATGCTTCCCTTATCCCTGTGTACAACGGGGGACGGCAGCATCCTGTTCCAGCTCTAATGCGGCTGCCAGAGCCGATCGCTCCCACTCAAGACAATGCTTGCGATTCCACCAGACATGCTGCAGCCCGTTTCAGCAGCGTCTCAGAAGCAGATTACAGCTACTGATGACACAAGGCCCTGCAGCAAAGGGCTGGCATAACAATCTCCTCCTGCTAGCTTTTGGCTGAGTTTTCCACAGAAGTTTTCACTTTGCTCTCTGCCTTTCAAAAACAAGGGCAGCAGCAACCAGCCAAGGTTGCAAGCCACATGAATTATAATGCACTGAGTGGTGAGTCCCAGGTTCAATTCCAGCTTGACATTTGCAGCTCGTCGATCTCACGAGTAACATGATGTGATAATTAACAAAGTTAGTTGATTTTGACAGACTTAATTACCACTCGCGGCATCATAGGCTGCTGTTGCCACTCCTCAGTATACGATGCATACTCTTGCTTCAAAAGGAGTCAGTCCCACTTGAGGTCCTCTAGCACGTCCAGCTGAACTTGTTCAAAGAAGCCAGTTGAGTTTTTTTTCTTGTTATTTATTTTTTTTAGTTCTTTGGTTGTTTTCTGACCAAGAGCCCTACTGTATTTTTTATGTTTTTCCTTTTATTTTAGGAACAAAGTCTATTTGCATTGGCTAATTACACTGTGCTTTTCCTGAGGCCATACAGATCTAAGCAATACAAAAGAAAAGAAAGGCAAGAGAAAAGGAAAGAAAACAGAAAGAAGAGGAAAAAATAAAACCAAGGATCGGTGTGTAGCAGCTAATTGTAGTGTATTTTATACGACAGTTCTTCCTCTCGTCCATGAAATCTGATCTAAATTGTTTAATAAACTCTGTCCGTACTTTCCAGTAATCATCAAACATGTCCACCCTGAGTCTCAAATGAAATGTCAGTTTTTCCATTACAAAAATATCATGTATCACATTAAATCAGTCTTCTCCGTTGAGGCGCTCAGCCCTATACAACAGGGAGGTGACCCTCAGGCGGACACAGAAAATGCTGAAAGGAATCGCATATCCCACCTGTCTAGGGAAAGCATCAGGATCCTTCAGGAGGACACGGCTATGGAAAAGGATGTTTCGGCACCCCTGCGACACATAACTGGCAGTAAACAGATGCAGTAGATGAAAAGGATATGGCGAGCCTCTGGGCGGGTGTAGTTGCTTTAACCTATTTGCCAGGGCACAGATGCTGACATGGCACCACATCTGCTACAGTAGATTGATATGTCCACGTTTTTGAGTGACACGTCAATTTAAAGCTAATGTGCTGTGATGGCCCGTATGCAGAAGAACTTGCTCACTCATATATCATCTTCATCATGGTTTCCAAAGCTGTTATCAGTGTGTGACATGTTTTCCTGAAGTGATTGTGTAAACAATCCATCATAGTGTGATATCGGTAATAGCACATAAAAGAAATTTTGTTAACATATTTATAACGCTGTATATTTTCTCACAAAGCAACATATTTAACACTGTGTATTTTCTCACAAAACGTTGCACAAAATATGAGCTTTCAGTTCAGCAGCAATTAAATATACTTACATGATCTATGCATTCATACATTTTCTGACACTTATCGAGGTCTGAGTCACTGGGGCAGCAGCCTAAGCAGGAGTCTCCCCCTCGCCAGACAACAGCCACTCTTCTGGTGGAAAAGGGAGGCCTTCCCAAGCTAGTCAAGAGATATATTGATTCGAGGGTTACTGGGTCTCCCGCTAGTTGGAAGTATCCAAAACACCTCGCTTAGGAGGTGTCCAGAAGGAATTTGAGTCAGATAATTTAACTACCTTAGCTGGCTCATTATGATGTGGAGGAGTAGCGGCTCTACTCTGAGACCCTTGCTATCTCTAAGACTGAGCCCAGCCAGCCTCTAGAGGAAGCTCATTTCCACCACTTGTATGCCACAGCTCGTAGCCATAGCTGAAGGTGGGAATGTAGGTCGACCAGTAAAGCAGCAGCTTTGCTTTCACACTCAGCTCTCTCTTCACTGTGACAGACTGGAGCATCATCCACATTACTGCAGCTGCTGAACTCACGAACCCCAGAATTCTTGAACTCCTTAATCGGGGAAGCAACTCTGTCCTTACCTTACCCTTTTCCAACTGAGAACCAGTATTTCAGACTTGAAATGTTAAATCTCATCCCATCCGTGTTAGGTGGTTGGGATGAAAGCATCTCATTGGCTGAAATCACCCTAATGACAAGCTGGATGAAGCCAACACACAAGATTCCTAGACCGCCAAACCCTGCACCCTCTGCTCCTTAGGTGTGCAAAACATTATTGCCCATTACTTCAAATAAACGGTGAAATATAAGAGAAGAGAGTCACTGATCCTTTACATGCAGTTCACCCAAGCAGCTTTATTCATTTCCATTTATGTGTGTATGTTTTTTTTCATCATCATCTAAGCAAGATATCTTCTGTCTTGTCTGTGCTCTTTTGCTCCCTCTCTTCATTCCTCTCAACATCATGGTCTCCATCTCAAAATAATTTCCTCTCATCACTGCTGCTTTTTGTAAATGACCGTCTTTAAAGTCCTTTGGGAGGCTTGACTCCCCTTCTACCTTTCCTCCGCTTTAGTCCCTCTCTAAGCTTTTGTTCAGTTATTCCTCTCCTTTCCGCTTCATCTCTTCTGCCCCCTAACATCTCTCTGAAGGCCCTGTTAGATAACAGTCTTCCACACATTGTTGGATGTTCTTCATCAGTGTGCCACAGTTCTTCTCTGATGTCTGTTTGTGTAGTTCAGAGACACAAGAGGAGCTGAGCCTCTCAGTATATCTACAGGGAATCTAAATATCAGACTCCTTCACTGCGTTCCTAGTCACAGGATACTTCACTATCTGTTTTCATCTGTCTACTTGATTTATTACCAGGTTTTTTATGGCCCTGGATGAAAGCAAACAACTGTGGAGCTTTACCAGCCCCATGACGTTTTGTATTTTTGCATAATGAAGTTGTCTTCCTCCACAGGCATGCTGTAGGTTCAGCACTATAGGCTGTATGCGTTCTCAGGTTTCCCTTTGTCGTTTCGGTGATCTTTCCTTCTGCTCTTTTATCAGCGTATGGGGTTTTGGTTTTTTTTTTTTTGAAAGCGCACGGCTATCCCTTTATGCATTTATCTGGATACCAGCATTAGGGTTGTGGTTTCTTTGATTGGCTGTAGATGATTACTCTATGTAAGCCCTCACTTCTGCAAATTGCAGTCAATAAATTGGGTGGACAGTTATGCTGTTGGTACCTTTTGGAGCATTTCCATGGATATGGCTTGCTGTGTGGTACAGCTGTTCAAGACGTTTGTGCTTCAGATTTCACGAGTGAAATATTAATATTTTATCTACCTATTGGTGTGCAACTATACAGTAAAAGGAGTCCGCTTGTCAACTGAGCTTTCTAGTGTTAAGTGAAAAACTGGCTCTCCAATCTCTTATCCAAATGTTGACACTAAAACCAATGGGTGATGTCACAGTGGCTATGTCCATCTTTTGTATACAGTAAATGAAAAATGCTGTCTTAACTCGTGTTGCACAGCAACTTCAAACTGGCTGCAGATATGAATATCTTTCCTTTCAGTTGTTAAAGGATTTCATATACCGTATTCACAAAAATGTGTTCCCATAATGAAAAATGTTATTGTCTAGTAGGATTTCACAGTAATGGCTTTTTTATGTGTTACTTTGCTGACACAGTCTCTCCGAGTTTTAGTGGCCAATATAATCATATACCGAGACATTTATTTATCCTTGTACGAATATTAGACAATGTGTTCTACGGCGTTTGTGCAGGCGCGATGAGAGGAGGTGGAGGAATGATAGACTCCAGTCATCATATGACATTTTACGTATTAGCCGCTCGAAATTCCAATCTGCTGCCAGAATGGCTAAAGCAGCCTTCTTCGCTAAGATTATTACTTCTAATGGTGACAATCCTCGCATCCTATTTAAAATTTTTAACTCAGTGGTGAATCCTCGTCCCTCTATGCCACTCTCGTGCTCCCCAGGTCTCTGTGAAAAATTTTCAAACTACTTTCTAGATAAAGTTTTATCTCTTAGATCTACGCTTCCTTTGGTGGCTGACAGTATGTCTAATCCTGACTGTTCTGCTGCCTTACATCAATTTGAATTAATTTCACTTCCCACTCTGAAGCGTATAACTGAGAAACTAAACAATACTAATTGTGTACATGATGTTCTTCCATCTCGTATAGTCAAGGATTGTTTTAATGTAATTGGACCCTGTCTATTGTCTATATTGAACCTCTCCTTGCTTTCTGGTTATGTACCTTCAGTTCTTAAACATGCTTTTATTCAACCCGTTTTAAAGAAAAATAACCTGGATCATAGTGATTTTGCCAACTATAGACCGATTTCCAAGCTTCCTTTCTTGGCTAAAATCCTTGAGAAGGTGGTTCTACTTCAACTGCAGACCTACCTGGACGAGAATAATATAAATGATAAATTCCAATCAGCCTTTAAACAACATCATAGCACTGAATCAGCGCTGCTTCGTGTTTTTAATGATCTTTTACTTATGGCTGATAATGGTCGTCCTTCTGTTTTAGTTCTATTGGATCTTTCATCTGCATTTGATATGGTTGACCATAACATCCTAGTCGCAAGATTAGAGCACTCTGTTGGCATTAAGGGCACTGCCTTGGACTGGTTCAAATCTTACCTCTCCAATCGGCTTTCTTCGGTACATCTGGCCTCATCTTCCTCTTCCCCTGTACCTGTTTGCTGTGGTGTCCCCCAGGGTTCTGTGTTAGGCCCGACCCTTTTCTCACTGTATATGCTTCCTTTAAGCGCTATCTTTGAGAAATACCACATTGCTTTTCACTATTATGCGGATGACATCCAGATTTATTTTGAGTTACATGATGATCTCGCTTTATCTTTAAATAACTTTCGTGAGTGCATGAGTGAGGTCAAGAAATGGCTGTTGGCAAATACTCTTATTCTCAATGAAAAAAAGACTGAAATCATGATTTTTGGCAGTAATGCTGACTGTTAACTGCGACCTATTGCATTAACTTTTTACTATTCCTTCATTCTTGGTGTTCTCTATCATGCGGCACTGGGTCTGCTATAATCTATGTGCTGCAGTCCATTTTATTAGTGGCTTTCTACTGTGAACATTGTCTGCTGTTCTTATTATATTTGATATTAATGCTCTTAACTGTATTATTTTATTGTTTTTTTGTAAAGCACTTTGGTATGCCTAAGGCTTTTAATGTGCTCTATAAATAAAGGTTGTTGTTGTTGTTGTTGTTAAATATTTTATCGTACACTTACCGAAGCTAATAGGAAATTTAGATTTGATAAAACCCATGCCTTTACTTGTCTTGTTGACCTTTAGAGCGCTAGTAGTGCACAAAAATCCAAGAGATTCCTCTGGTTTTCATTTGTATTGTATAATGCCAGAACTGATGCATTACTGCAGTCTCTAATTCTCTTTATTAATGATGTGCTGGCAGGTATGCCCAACACTCACACTGCTTCAGTAGCCCAGTCAGTCTTAATGGCTATAATAACTCTTTCAGTAAGTATCAGAGGTCTATGTAATGTCATCAGACCTTCACATTATGAATACACACACGCACTGACGCACAACACACGCACACATGCGCGCACATCTACACGTTCTCTCTCTTGAGTTCTCTAAAATATGTCAAATGCTTTTTGTGGCTTGCAAATTAGCACTGACCTTGTGATGCTAAAAGGTGAATCATGCACAAGGGTTTCTTTGGTGTTTAAAATATTTACTATTCACTTCTCATAATAAGCATTCGTGTGGCCAACCCCAGCCCCTGTAGCCTGGTGTTGCTGCAGAAAAAGGCCCCACTGCTGGGAAGACAGCAATTATTCATGCCTAGTGTCTTCTCCTGTGGAGAAGAGAGAAAAACTAAAATACCCCTATACCTGATTGTAGAGTAAAGGTCTTGTTGCCCACGAGGATAAGAAGATAAAAGTCAAGGAATGCAACAAGAACCTTGGGACTATTAATCAAAGTGTAGTTGTCTTAATTGATACAAGAGGGATGGTTAGCATTTTTACTGACAGTGGAGGTTATCATGATACTCTGTACCTTTTTCCCTTTTTTGTGGCCGGTGCTCCAAAGCCAAATCATTATTCTTCTCCTCTTTAAACTGAAACCAGTACCTGCAAACTTAAGGAGAATTCAAGAGCAGAGACAAGTTCAAAGATCAGGAATAGCCTCTGAGCTTTCTCCCTTCTTAAGTGTGCACTGGCCAAAATGCTGCATGCAAATAGTAAGGCAAGGTTGTTGGCTTGAGATGCAGATTGCTGAATTGGGCATAACAGATTCAGAATAAGTCAAAGTCTGCAGGCCTATTTTTACCAACTTCTGTTTGCAGTTACTCTTTTTTCCCAACTTACTGTCCTTGAAGAAGAATTAAAGGAGAGCAATTAGGTCTTTACTTTTTCGCATTTAATGTGAAAAATGTTATTACTGGGAACATTACTTTCCTTTAAAAAGTTCTTTTGATGAAATGTGGCCAGAAACATATTAATCTAAACACTCACCAGCCATTTGCTTATGTACATCTTTTCAACTGCTTATTAATGCAAATATCCAATCAGTCAATCACACGGCAGCGACTCAAAGTTATAACTGAGAGTTTTGATTTTTATTGCAACATTCAGATGGAAGTCAGAATTTGGCAGAGAACAGACGAAAACATGGCTCCATCCTGCCCTGTATCAATGATTCAAGCTACTGGTGGTGTGATGGTGTCGGGAATATTTTCTTGGCAGACTTTGGGCCACTTGGTACCACTCAAGCATTATTTAAACACCACAGTCTGAGTATTATTGCTGACCATATCCATCCCTTTATGGCCATTGTGTACCCATCTTCTGATGGCTGCTTCCAGCAGGATATCACATGCCGTGTCACAAAGCTCAAATCATAACAAACTAGTTTCTTTAACATGACATTGAGTTCGCTGTACTCAAATGGGCTCCACAGTCACCAAATCTCAATCCAATAGAGCACCTTTGTGTGTGCATCCTACAAATCTGCAGCAACTGTTTGATGCTTTCCTGTCAATATGAACCAAAAGTGCTCAGAAATGTTTCCAAATGTTTGTTTGTTGTTGAATATGTGCCATTAAGAATTAAAGCAGTTCTGAAAATTAAAAGGGGGTCAAGCCGGCCATTAATGAAAGTTTGGGATGTCACTCCACATGGCTCTGAAACTGTACACTAAGCCACACTGCAGTTTCTAAATGTTATGATGCTAAACATGCTGAAAACTATATGTAACCACACAGTGAAACAACGAGCGGCTTTACCTCACCTGTAATTGCTGCCATTACTAACGTCTGTTTTTGCTTCCTGAGAAAGGAGAGGGAGAGACAGCTCTATCTGCTCCCCGCAGCTCAGACTCTGATGGCAGCTTTGAGGCAATCATCATTTACCTGAAAAACACACACACACTCACACAGGCCATTATCACACTACATGTAACATATGTAAACTTGCTTATGTTTACTGACAACCTGTCACCTGATTGTTGACTGTCATTTCATGTTCCTTCTGTGCTCTGGCATTGCAGTCACTCCAGATTGTGATTGCCTGCATAATTCACAAAATACCCATAGACAGTTTAAATATAGGCTATATTCACATTCCAAAATAGGTTATTAAACATCATTAAGCCTATCTGTACATGTCAGAATGTAATATAGTATAATATATAGACTATAACGTATAACATTCAAGCTATTTGTTTTAAATCTGCCTTAAATAAATCTAAATTATACATGATTTTGTAACCCAAAAAGTGAAAATAGGTGAGAAAACATGCATCAGAGAATACAGTAATTAACCTTACTAATGATCTCAAAACTAAAAACTAAATAATTGGGTGGTTAATTCAAGGTCTTTAATAATAAGCTTTGTGTATTTAGGGAGATTGTTCAAATTTCAAATCATTTCTTTTCATCGCTGTCACAAAGTGTTTTGAATTCAAAAGAGCTGATTGTACTCCACAGGTGACCATTTTCTGGCTATAACCACACATTCTATTCAAGCTTATTCAAGCTTATTCAGGCTAAGGACAAACCTTTTGTGAAAACTCAATAAGGGAAAATCCTTGGAGGGATTTGTAACTGTTTTATTCTATTGATATCGATCTTGCTTTTAAATGAAGGACACAGGTAAGGCAATGTGATGACCAGAAAACATATTTTCTGGAGGGCAAGTAGCCCGGACAGCTTTTTAGTCGCTGTGCTTAAACCAGAGAGGTACAGGCCGCTGCATCCCTGGGGTGAAATGGTTAAATATCGGACAACGGAGATCACCTTCACACCGCTCTTTGGACGATAAAGCTTAGGAGCACTGGAGAAATTAAAACATAATGCAAAGGTCTTTCCACTTATTGCCAGGAAAGCTTATTGATATCCTGTCACATTAACTCGCTTTGGGGAAGAATTATAGCAACAATTTGGAATAAAGTGTAGAACAGAAAAAGAGAAATCGTTAGATCCTGGGGCTACTGTTATGAATTACATGTAATAGCCCTTCTTTTCATTAACTCCCAATGGCAGAGGACACTTTTGGCAATCTTGAAGAAACACATACACACAGAGAAGGCAGTCCAATTTTCATTTATTGACATGAAGTGCTATTTGGTCCTTTTATAAATTTTTCCTTCCTTGTCTCCCACCCAACCCCCCAAGTTGGGCTTGTGGTGGCAGCTTACTTCATCCAGAATCGCTCATTTCTTTAAGCCATTATTTGTGCTGTTCCTGTGCTGCAGTTGGCTCACACAGCGCGGTTCTTTCAGCAGAATGTAGCAGTGTCGTTTGTGGTGGAAAATATTTGAAAAGCAGCAGCAACACAGGCAAGATTAAGTTACCACAAGTGTAACATTGATGCTATCTTTCTGCTTCTTCCTTTGGTGGATTTTATTGCTGTTTTGAAGAGGTTATGGATTTTGCAGAATGTAGAGCTGCTTTGATAGATGATTCTTGCATGAGACTTAATTAATTCTTATGATTAATTATCTTGCTTTGCTTATAACTCCATGCTGTTACCCTGCTGACCACAATTTCTTTTTATTCCGCGAGTAAAAAAAGAAAGAAAGAAAAGAAAACCACTGGGTTGAATATTCAAGATAGTGTCCACATGTGGGCTTTATTGAATGATTAGCTGAAGTAATTTGTTTTCAGAATCTAATTAATCCGCACGACCCAGCAAACAGTAATGTGCAAGGACACACACAAACACGGCAACACACACATCTTGGTAACATTACTCTTTTTTTTAATTCTCTCATGGGCTTGGGTGCATGCATTCAAAGGTGGACACACAAGTGTCTTTCGGCCCTCTGCTACAGCCTCCAGGGACTCTTTCATCTTGGCAGTAGAGCCAGCATTAGATGCAGATTGGTGAATTTCCAGTCTCAGCCAAAAAGTTGGGCATAATTGACTCACTGAACAAGCAAAGTCTGCAGGCACTTTTCACCACTTTCTCCCCTTTACTTTCTGATGGTCGACACTCTAGCTTTTGTATCGGTGGCTTTAACATACCATCAGTGCAGAGGAATTAACACAAAGTAATTCATTTTTGTTTCACGTTAAATGTGAAGTGTTTTCAAATACTGTTGTAGAAAAGACTATTACTAGATACATTATTACCCTAAAAGACACAAAGAGGTTTGGAATTAGCCTGTTCGCCTGTGTGAATCTGATGGAATTCTGAATACTCTGGACTGACATCATTTGTCCATACATGCAGGTGTATTCCATTCTTGTGAAAATGAGAATGTTTAATTGACTGAGGATGTGATTATAGTTCGATCTCCAAAGGTCACTTTTGCAAGAATGAAAATGATGATGAAATGATCAAGTTTGGATAGACATGGATGTAAACTACGGGTCGATTTGTTTGTGGCAGCACACAGGAAGTTTTGTCATGAAGCTGTACCTCAACATGTAGCACCTTGCCATGGAAACAGCACACTTTTGCTATGCTTACCCAATGATGTTATGGTGTGACTTGTGTTACACATATAACACACGGGCATGAATCTATGGAAACATCCCTCAGAGACTTTGGTCTTTATTGGCATGATAGCATCACACAGTTGGCTGCACAGCCATGATGCATGTTTGCGATAATTAGAGATTTGTGACATGGCACATGATATCCTGCTGGGAGCAGCCATCAAAAGATGGGCACACTGTGGTCATTAAGGGTTGGACGTGGGGAATAATAATAGTCAGGTGGGCTGTGGCATTTAAATGATGCCCAGTTGATACTTAGAGGCCCAAAGTGTGCCAAGATAACATTCCCCACACCTTACACCACCATCAGAAGTCTGAACCATTCATACAAGGCAGAATGAATTTCTGACTTTAACATATGAGTGTTGCAGGAGAAAGTCCTCAGACCAGGCAACATTTTTCCAAATTCTATTGTCCAATTTTAGTGAGCTTGTGGGAATTGTGGTCTCAGTTTCCCTCTTCTTAGCGTACAGGAGTGGCACTGGGTGTGATCTTCTTCTGTTGCAGCCCATTGTTTTCCAGGTTCAAAGGTATGGTCATATTTCGCGAACAGTGAACAGGTGCATCTAAAAGAATGGCTGGTGAGTGTGTAAACAGACGATGTGACAACAAGCTGCTGTATTTGCTGTCATTCCTAATGTCTGGGCTGCTACCTGTAAATAGAACCGTTTAGACTGAAAGAGCTGTATCTGAGTCCTGCAGAAAAAATCATGGTGGCTGTGAAACAATCAGCATTTGGCAAAAAATGTAGAAATAAAAAATTTAAAAAAAGAAAAGTGAACACTATAGCGTGTACTATACAGCCTGTCAAAATCAGGAAGGGTGATTCAAATGTCACAAATATAGGCTGGCTTCAGCTACCCAGTATAATACAAAAATATAATAAATATATAAAAACTGAGGGATACAATGTATTGAAATTATTTAGTCTATTTATGGATCCACTGCAGCCTGTGCAATAGGATTCTGGCCTTTTTCTGAATGCTTACACTAATGGGCACTGACAGCTTTACTATGAATTTCTTTTCACTTGCACAAAACAGCCTCTTTGTGATCATAAAAATCTGTTTTGTTCACCATCTCTAATGTGGGAGTTCAAACTCACAGTATATTCTAAGTTGTTGTTTTGAGTTGCTTTTTTCTCATTTTATATCAAATGAAAGTAAAAGTTTAAAAGGTTTCCAGACAGGCGTGCCAAACAGTGTGCAGGCAAATATCAAAACACATTTTAATTACACTTACTAAATGGGTAATAAAAGGGGAACAGATGTGTGTGGTACATTATAAGCACTGGTGTTTTTGCACAGACTGTTTGGTTTTATGATGAAGGGACAGAGGTGGTCGCATATTTTTCTTGCAGCACCTCGAAGCAACAGGCATCATTAACCAAAAAAGTAGTCCCCAAGCCAATAAAACGTATAAGCTCCATACACATACTCTTTTAAACTTACTGGCATCCCATTCGGTAATCATTCCATTAATGTACAACAAGTTTCATATTTCCTGCTAAAATAGCATCCAATTTATTTATGTATTTGTTTATTTTTATGTTTCTCATGAATGGAGACATATGTTGAGTTTCAGTTGCAAAATTCTCTGTTCTGCCACAGCGAAAGATTCCCCGACCCGCACCACAGATACAAGGACACTGCAGCTCTATAAGCAGCCCGTGCTTAAGCTAGCTTCTGCTCTATTGATCTGAGCTGAAACCACTGCTTCACAGAGCTAAATCTAAAACTGAGAACGAAAAAAAGCATAACACAAAAGAAGAAAAGGTGCCTGTGGGGGATGAATTTTAATATTCACAAAATTACGACCGAGAGGGGAAGAGAGGGAGAAAGATGCGTGTATGTTAAAGCAGCAGAATGGAAAGGACATTTGAATAGCTTGCACTGTATGACGAATTAAAGGATTCTGTCAGTGCAGATGAAAGGCGGCCCGGTGGATGGTGTACAGCTATAACAATAATTTACACGTGGCAAACATTTCTCGTGATGTTCTTCAGACACTGACAGCACACGGCGTTTGAAAAGTGAGATAAGGACATGCAGTTGACATGCAGTGTGCTGCTCTAAGAAGCTTTCTTTGACACTTAAGCTGCACACGTTTCTTTTGCTTACGTGCTGTCTGTGGAGATAGCAGCCCCGCTGAACCAAACGCGAACTAGCTTAGTGTTAGATACATACTTGTCAGCTGTGAGTGTCAAAGGAGTCTCTTTAAGTCACAGTTGTAGATAAAGTGTTAAAATATCTGCTTTGGATTTACAGCACTTAGTTCTTAAGTACATCAATCCTTATATCACTTTTTAGACATCATGTCATTAGGTATGTATGCTTAATGCATACACGTTTTTATTTCCAGCCTTTACACAGTCTCTTGAAATGTGCACAGTATCTTTATTACATACCCTTCCACAGTAACCCCATATGTATGGAACGCCAGGACTGCCATAATGAATTAATTAAATACACCATTAAATAATTAATTAAATGTGTCAATAATTAATTAAAATTGGAATTAATTAATTAAATAAATAGTTATGACACATGTAATTAATTAATTATTGACACATTTAATTAATTATTGACACATTTAATTAATTATTTAATGATATATTTATTTATTTCATTTTGGCAGTCCTGACGCCTGGCTCTCGTCATGAAATAATTTTATCTGTCAGCCTCACCCATCAAACTCAGGGGGCGGGGTTAACGCTGCCCATGCAGCTTCTCTAACATTTGATTGGTTGCCGTGCAAAGTAAGTCAAAACAGGTCGATCCTAGATAATCGATTGCTTGTGTAGACTTGGGGCAGCCAGTTATCCCAGAATGCAGATCAAATCACAAGCAGCAATGGTGGTGGTGTAGTTTTAAAATACCCCGTTTTTCTGTCACCAGCTACACTTTTAACAGTGTTTTAGCCGCGAATGTCGCGCCGTATGTCTGGTCAGGTTGTCAACATAGAACATGCTTGCAAAAGTGCTCAGATGTTTTCAGAGATTTCACTAGCTCTGCTAACAGTTAGCATGCAGAGCGCACCGAGGGGGTACATTAACCGGTTTGTTTACATATTCCACTCTCCGTGTTCCACATGTTGCATTCGCAGATTCTCATTTTCACCGAACGATCGTCTCTTTCCGCCTGGTCTTGTGTCTCTGTGCTTCTGTAACATAAAGAACGAGCTGACATTTTTCTCACGAAACCAGCGATCAGCTCAGCAGACCCTCAGTTTACCTGCATGCATCCTCCTCCTCATCTGTCAGCTGTTTAACACCTGCTGCTAATTCAAGAAACACGCCTACGTTTCCTGGTGATAGTCACAGTTTAACTGGGCAGCCGGTGCTCGATATAAAGCAATGTCAGCGCATTTTTCTGCACAAGATAAGTAAATATAGTATTTTCCCCGAGCGCAGAGCTGCTGGAGCTTGTTTCCTTACAGAGCACTTTATAGGCGAGCCAGCTTTATCAGCGGCTGATGTCCAATCACCAGCACACAGCTTTCAAACCTCAGCTGAGTTTTAGCTCTCAGTGGTTAAACGCTGGACTTCATTCACTCAGGTTCTGCCTGTCGGGTCACGTTTACTTCGCTGTTTTATTTACAACTGAGCAAATCGGTTTGGCTGAGGTTAAAGTTACGTTTCATAACTGCATAGTTTCACAGACGTTTAATGGTTCACTGGCACATGTGTTAGACTGAACTATCATCTAAATATCATCTGTTTTTTAATAGTTATTCAACTGTATTCTAAGCACCAGCTGTCTGTTAGAATGTGATTTTTTTTCTCTCTCTGTTGGCAGAGGTATAAAAATGCGCAGGAAAATCTGACATGCATGGCGAACTTCACCGACGATATTTAGGGAGGAATAAACACACATCAAACATAAATGAACCATTTGCCTGTCTCCATAATTGAGAGAATTTTCTCTTCTTATGTCAACTCTCTCTCTCTCTCTCTCTCTCTCTCTCTTTTTTTTTTTTTTTTTTTTTTTTTTCTTTTTTTTTGCTTTTTCGGTCATGTTATGTTTACCTGTCAAAGGCTTGTTACAAACTATGAAACACATTGTGCAGACTTCTGGATGTTAGAAGAAAACTAATACTGCTCATGAATGAGACTAAAGGCAGGAAGGTGTCCTTTAAAACTAAAAATGTTAATAGGACCTCCCTATTTATATCATAGTTTATGATATAGCATGTGTATTTCAGTAATAGCCTGCTGAGGCCACTATACGTGCTGGCCTCATATCAAATGTGAAGGCAGACTGAGTCTATGTTTGACGTTTGTTTATATCTAATCTTCCTTTTCAAACATTTAAACAGCAGCGAGTCTGCAGCTGAGGGAATACAAACTCAAATTGTCGGAACAGGTTTGCTCGTTTCTTGGATTCATTTGGTGATTTATTAAATGTATAACTGTTATTCTAATCTGCTGCTGAGTCTCTTACACTTTTCTTTATGCTGTATATTTTCACGTCTCTGGAATAGTTGGCAGTTAGATAGTCAGCTGGGAAACTTTGTGTTAACTCATGGAGCTGAGGATATCGTGGATATGCTGACCTCGCTGCGTGGTGTACAGAGCGAGGTCAGCATGATTAATATTCACAATAAAAATATTAGCCGAACATCATGAAGTCTGTATGTGTTTCATAGTGTCGAACAACCTTTGTACAGTTAAAGCCAGCAGTTACTACATGACGGAAACACCAACGTTATCTCTTTTATGTGTTTATACACAGGTCACGCTGATTACTGAACAAAAACCCAAAGATCAGATGTTAAACAGATTTATTTGCTCTCTCTCCTCCTTAAACATGTTTTTAATGTTAGTTATAATTCAGAATTGGCGACTGAAACACGTAGGACACATAAGAACATCAGGAAATAAAACACCGATAAATATAACCTCAGTAAAAGAAGTCAGCGGGGGTTACTACAGCTGTGTACCGGGGCCTGCGCTTTGTCGGTGGGATTGCTTGCGAGGCGAGCGGGTCTATCCCACGCTTTGCCGTGAGACTGGGACGACATCTCCGAAATCATCGAAACACTTTTGCAAAGAGGCTGTATCTTGACAAACCGACCAGACACAACCACTACATTCTCGGCTAAAAAAATATTAAAACGGTATTTGGTAACACACAAACAGGGTTTTTCAAAGCTCAGTTCTGTTAGCTTCCACATGCCGGTTGTTGTGTGCTAGAAACAATGGCCACCAGGCCAAAGCAATGGTTTTGACTCGATCAGCGTTAACCCCGCCCCCTGAGTTTGATGGGTGAGGCTGACAGATAAAATTATTTCATGATGAGAGCCAGGCGTCAGGACTGCCAAAATGAAATAAATAAATATATCATTAAATAATTAATTAAATGTGTCAATAATTAATTAAATGTGTCAATAATTAATTAAAATGTGAAATACATAAATAATTAATTAAATATGTCAATAATTAATTAATTAAATGTGTCAATAATTAATTAAAACGTGAAATACATAAATAATTAATTAAATGTGTCAATAATTAATTAATTACATATATCATAACTATTTATTTAATTAATTAATTCCAATTTTAATTAATTATTGCCACATTTAATTAATTATTTAATGGTGTATTTAATTAATTCATTATGGCAGTCCTGGCATTCCATACATATGGAGCCAGCAACAATGGAAGAGATCAGATGAGCAGTTACACTTTTGGCTCTCTGCGGCCATACAGTGGTTCACAGAAGACCTGAACCCTCTTTAATTTATTAAACAAGCCCAACTCACAAGGCCAGGCGACAAGGAGGGTGTTATAAATATTAAAAGAAGAGTTTGCTCTGCCACACTCTCATATTAAATCACACAAAGAAGAATGTATCTGCCCTTATTAAAAGATAATGTGTTCTGGAGCCATAAAAATGTATAACCCACAACTCCTCTTCCCCCTTCTTTCCTCTTTTGTCTTGGTCCAAGTGAAATTTCAGCCTTTTTGTGTGCATCAATCTCTATTTTGTCCATTTTTACTTTGTCTCTTTGTACAGCCTTGTTGTATTTTTTTTTCTCCGTCGTTGAGTAACAGCGGACTAGACCAGAATACATAAGAGGAGAATAGATGATTTTTTTTCTTTTTTAACTCACTCACACAAAAGGCATCTACACATTGTAAATGTTGCAAGCTTTTGACGCTGCATGAATATCAAATTAATGGAGTGCTGGAAAATTTGGTCTTGAATGTCACACAGTCTTCCCTTTATCTTAAAAGGGGCTTGAAAAGTTGTGAAATTTTGAACATTAATAAAACAACCAAACAACTACAGTATGCAGATAAAATCAATGGCACCCTTAGCCCAGAATGAAGTCAGACTCCCTCTGCATTGTACCCTCAGCCCATTTGAGGTCCCAACTTTCAAACTATTGGCCCCTTACTGTGTCTGTAGGGAGAGTAGAACATTTTCACACATGTTCTGTACTTCTCTAAACATTACACATCAGGACCTCATGTGAGAATCCAGAATCAGCTGGATCTGACGTTAACCACCCACCTCCCTAGCACAAAGTCCGTGTGAGAAAAGAGCCGGTAATTACCCAGGTAATTCAGAGCAAGTGAGAATTACGTGTCCTGCAGCCTGCAGGCTCTACCCATCAAAATGAGGATTTCCTCCAGTGAGGATCTGCTGTCGAGAATCTCCTGCAGTATTCTTTTTTTTTTCTTTTTTCTTTTTCTCTTTTTTAAAGAAGGACAACTTCAGACAAGGCCTCAGCTTGATTATCTCGACAGTGTATGGAATTCATGTGTAAGAACGGCTGAATAGGGTGACCACTCGCGGCACATTGTAAAATCTTTGAGAAATCCTCTGTATGCGTGGTGCAGTGAAAAACTCTTGCTTAGCAGAGTGGATTAGAGGCAAGAGGAGAGGAAGATAATGTTGGGCTCATGGTGGTCAGATTGATCCAGCAAAAGCAGGACCTTCTTATTTTTGTCAAAGCCTATCCACCAATGCAACATAACCAGCTACAGTTTGGTGAGAGACTAAGCTGTTTTTTTGTTGTTTATAATGTCTAGGATCTGGCTAGTATGCTTCTTTCTAATGCCACATCAACACACACACTGATTTTGATTTGTTTTATTTAAACCTCTTTTGTTCAGCCGCAGACGACGACTCGAATAATATCACTTGAACTCTGAGCAGCTCTATATGTAGCTAAAAAGGCATTCTGCAAGTTTTTTTTCACATATGCAATAATACTCCCTAAGCTATCGCCAATAAATCAATAAAAATGGAAGTGTTGGCATGGCCTTGGAGCTATGAGGGGGCAGCAGCACGATGTATGACTCGTGTTATGAAGATTGCATTAATGTTTCAAATGTTTGAACGTAGTCAGTAAGAACCAAATGGGTTATTCTTCTATTTCTGAAGCCACTGAAAGCGCTTTTTTTTTAGGATTTGAAATTTGCATTGTAATCTATACAACAATCAGACATCCAGTTGGCTTGTTTGTGGCTGTATAATAGCCAAACCAGAGCGGAAGCGGTCAGACGGTGATAGTGTATGATGTGTGTTTAAAAAAAAAGAAGAAGAAAAAATACTCACAGTCCTGACAGGTGGAGGTGAGGAGACACAACCATGTGTGTAACTTAATGCCCTAGTCCTCGCCCTGCTGGGTCCTGCCAGGGGAACATTCCTCTACTCTTTGCTCCACTGACCAAGCAGAACTGCGGCGCAGTGAAACCACAAACGTCTGTGCATATGCGTGTGTGTGTGTGTCAATTTGAGTGCGTGTGTCCACTGGGAGGCAGTGAAGTCTGACAGCCTGGTCACTCGGACCGTGGAGACTTATGGAGCGAGAGCAAGCCAGCTGTTCAATTTGGCCACATGGGCAGACAGAGAAAGAAAAGGAGAATACTGAAGAGAAACAGTGTCAATATACGACGTGTGTTGTATGGCTAAACCATCCTCCTATCACTGCCTGCCCTGCTCTGACATTGCTGTATTTTAGCTATCACGAGCCCACACACTGCACACAGACTGGGGCAGGGTTGCATGTGGCATTCCTCGGAGAGGATAATGAGATAAGTACTAATTTCTCAGGTGTCATAGACTGATATGAATAATACAGGCCATTCCGTTACCTATCTTCCCCACTGCTGTCACTGTCACCTTCTTTTTTTTAGATCCACCTACAACATGTCCGTATGCTGTCAGCGCATCGGTGTCGTGTCTTACCTTGAATAACCTGAAAACCAGACTTTGTGAAAAGAGGAAGTCAGTGCGAATAAAGGAAATAAGCTTTTGTTAGAAGAAAGGGAAACCTTTGATGAGTTTTAGCATGAGGTGTGGACAGGCAGATTCCTTTCTCTTTCATGACTATCATCTCTACTGCTTATCCAGCAGCTGGAGACCTGTATTGACTCCTTATTCATTTTCCCAACAACAATTTCTGGCTAAGAATCAGAAAGAGATTGATCCCCCCCCCACCCCTTTTTATTTTCCAAGTGATGATTTATTTACTGTGTACTGCTCTTCCACTACTGCCCTGGTTTGCATGTTGGGGACTCTTACGGCACTGTGAGGGTGGTCCTGAATTATTCACTTCTTTTCTCCAAGTCCCTCTTTCATTCTCTTTTTCCTTCATTTTGCAGGGCGAATGTGTGCCTGCTTGTCTCTTTGTGTAAATCTGGTGTCCGTCTCTCTTCCCCTCTCTCTTTATTTTATTATTCTCAGACAGCTACAAAGCTCTGCTCTGACTGCATGATGTGAACCAAATGATAGCAGCTTAGAACAATCGTTAAAGCAGGAAGGAGCTGGAAATAATCATCTCCTTCCTCTTTGCTCTGTTGTGTACTGTCTGCTGTTCTCTTCTCTTACTCCCTAACCTCACCAATTGGCACTTTCATCAGCTCTCTTTGTCTCTCTCTCGGCGTCTCTCCTCAGATCCCAATGCTCTTGGGCAGCACGGCACTGACCATGCCTTGATCGGAGGAGTGGTGGCTGTAGTGGTCTTTGTCACCTTGTGTCTAATCATCGTTCTGGGAAGATACCTGGCCAGGCATAAAGGTAAAATCCACAGTGGACCAGACCTACGGCTTTCAAGGCTCATGGAGCTAGTGGAGCATGTCCTTCTTGTCCCATTAGAATACAGTCCTTTCCCAATTCCCAAGTTACACCTTCAAGAGTAAAACAAAAGTGGGAAAGCTTACACCATCCACACATCAGAAATGTTAATGAATATGTGCCTTTGATATGCAGCACAAAGTAATAGCACATGTTGTTATTGTAATTCACTCTCTATCCATGTATTTAT
Organism: Rhamphochromis longiceps; assembly: GCF_057381845.1. NCBI lineage: Eukaryota > Metazoa > Chordata > Actinopteri > Cichliformes > Cichlidae > Rhamphochromis > Rhamphochromis longiceps. The sequence continues at coordinate 17,569,413 of NC_140566.1, read as the reverse complement.
CAATAATGGGAATGGAGTTTTTTAATTGCGCAGAGGTCCGTAATATTATTTTAATTTAGTTGTGATGATGATGGGAGAAAATAAACATTCATAAATCCACTTTGGCACCACAGGGAAAAAAAGCATTTTATTCCCAGACAGTATTAGACAAACAGTAATAATGTGAGGGAAGAAATTCGTTTACGCAATTAAATGTGCTTCCTGTATGTGTAAATGTAAATCACTTCTCAAACAGAAAGTGATCGATTGATTCTCAAACTTGTTACAGTTTAGCTCCAAGTTCGCAAAGAAGAGTGGAAATAAAGTGAATTCCAAGTTGCTGCTCGGTTTTCGTCACTAATCCCACAACATTAACTTCTAAGTTTAAGCTAAGAGCTCAATTTGGACTTGCAGCTGTGAGTTCTGATGGTCGTCACACGCAACGTAGGAGGTGTTGATGCTATTCTGCTGTATCGATGCAGGGTCTCGCAAATTTAACTCTGCTTTATTTAAATACTCCACTACACTATCCCAGCTCCTCATTGTTTTAGATATGAATAATGTAACACTACTGATGTTGTCTTCAGATGTGGGGTTTTTTTTCGCCTCAGGCAGCCAACACCATGCAGGGCTGCTTGGTATTTGTTTTCCTCAATAGAAGTTTGTTTTTTCGTTGCCACAGGAACATACTTGACAAACGAGGCCAAAGGAGCGGATGATGCCCCCGATGCCGACACAGCCATCATCAACGCTGAGGGAAACCACGCGCACGCGGAAGAAAAGAAAGAATACTTCATTTAGACTGCAGGGGGAGCTGTGCAGCTCTTGCCTTCTCATTTCCTTCTTTTGATCTCTGTACTTCTTATTCTCTCTTTCCGTCTCTCACTTTTCTTGTTCTCCTCCGGCCACTGGCCCCCATCATGTCAACAAGGAACCCACAGGCAGTCCACAAACAGACAAGTTCCCAGTGTGTTTTCCTGTTATTTCCTTCTGTTGAAACAATCTCTGTCATTTACATCTTGTCCTTTATTTTTTCATTGGTTTGGGGGTTTTTTGTTTGTTGTTTTTTGCTTTTGGCAGATGTTTTTCACTGGCAGCTTGCTGTTGCTGCTGAAGTTGCCCCTTTGTCACTTCCTCATCTTCAACATGAATACCTAGAAATCTGTAAATCTACCATGACTGCTCCTTAGCCCTCTCGTTAGTCTTTGCTCCTCTTCCCCACCAAGCAGACACCCAAACACATATTCCTGTTCACACAAATCCACGAACACATATCATCTCTCACATCAACACGGTGCCTAAAAATACAGACGCCATTGAACTTCTGTCAATGCCTTCATGTATCGTCTGTCAGTAGCAATGTAAATGCTTTGTAGATGGTTACCTTAGCCATCATTCCATTGCTTAGCTCACAGCTTTTTATTACGCATCGAATCTTTTTTTTTCTGTTTTCTTTTTCTTTTTGAATGACAATTTGTGCTATTTACGCCTTATACATGTCTGTCACACTAAATATGGTACTTTTAGGTGATCCACTTTTCCCTATTCCATCTCCCTCTAAATAGAGTTGTAATTAAACCGTTGACCCTTGTAAGATACGAAGAAGGATTTGTGTAACACTGTAGCAAGGTTTATCAGATACAGTAAGTGTACAATATGATTTGCATTATTAGGGTAGGAGTAATAAAGGGTAGTGTGGTATTGTTTAGAGCAGAGAAAAACACACCAAAAATATATGAAAGATGCCAGGTCAAGCATTCCTTTTCAGCAAGCATAATCAAGTATATAAAACCACTTGCTAAATGTGCTGCCCAGGTACTTTTACCTGTATAGTCCTGCACCGTCCAGGCAGCGGTTTAGCAAAACACCATCACCTTCAGTGTCATCTGGACAGCTTACGGTAGTTTGTGTTTTCCATAAAGGGTTCAGGTGTGCAGAAAGAGTCACTCTCCTCTCTCTGTATAGGCTGTATAAATTGTATTCAAATAACTTTAGCTTTTCACTTTGAATAATTTGGTTATCGTTTGTCACAGTGGAATTATTTTAAGGCTTGAAGAACCCGTGAAATGTAAACTCAACCATAAGGTGTTAAAACAAGACCAGACCAATAACATCTGTTTGATTACTGTCATTGTTTTTGATTCTGTCACCTTCAAATTTATTTTTAAATAGTTTTTAATAGTTTAGTGAAGCTGCCCTCATCAGCTTGTCATGCTTTTTATGCCTATTTTCCCAGTCTGTCTCCATTAACTCAACTTTCATTTCCATTTCACGGGGTCTTCAAGAAAAAAAAAAGCAAATAGAAAAAGAAACAAATGGTGTGAGTGCTGGGTCAGGGATCTGCAGGGGCCTCTTTTCCAAAACTTAAAAAAAACTGAAAACAAATAGAAAAGCACAAAATTGTCTGAATGAGTTACTGTGTTCATTTGCCAACAACTAGATCGCCTTGTGAACGGTTCTTTCATTCAAATGGGTAACGAGAAGATGACAAGGCTGTCTTTGATTCAATTCTGAAGAAAAAAAAAGTGCAGTGCATCTTTTTGAAAATGTAAGCTAAATCATGTTTTTATATTTAAAAAGAAAATGTTTCTAATATTTTTTTGGTTTTAATGGTTAAGCTCCCTGCTGTATATTGTGTCTGCTACAATGTGGTTGGTTGTGAAAATTGCTGTTAAATTCTGGATTCCTGTATTTGCTCAAATATGTATATTAGCCACCTTATCTAATTACTTTTTTTTCCATTACATTATCCTCATTAGAGAAATTTTAAAACAAATGTATTTTTGTTTTGGCACAAGGCATGTAAATAATGTGTGAGAACTAAATTTTGGTAATACACATTAGCATGTTTTTGTTTGGTTCTTTTTCATGTTTAATTTATTTGAAATTGAAATTTATTTAAGAGAGAACCACAATGAAGATGGTATATTTGTACCTTGATTTTGGGAAAACGGTGGCTTTGTGTGTTTGTGGCCTGACCCTAGTTGCTCCAAATCTGAAGAAGTTGATGTTCTAGGACATTTGGCAAATCAAACATGCAAAACTCCGGAATAAGCTGCTTTTCCATGGAAATTGAGGTAATAGAATTTGGAGCTGAAATCAAAAGAAACAATACCTCCATGCCGGTTGCAAGAAAGTTTCCACATATTAAGACAGCCATGACGCGTCATAGTCAGCAACCTTTCATCTTTCATGAGTTTGGAGAAGTTTGGCTTCGAAGGAATGATCCTAAATGCTCAAAAGCAAGGCACTAGTCTGCTACCAGGGAGCAAATTATAATCAAGGGCAATAATATTTTGGGCCAATTGTCTCCATTTTGGTGGTCTAATTTACAACATTATGCAAATAGGGTCAGCAAAAATCTTTTGTCTCTATTTTGTTACTCGAGCACTTCTCGAGTGAACCACAAGTTGGGAATAATTAAGTCAATCTACTCAGTTTTACCTTTCATCATCGATGTAGGATTTAGGGGGTTTTGACATTTTAATACATTTTTAAAAGCAATTATTTGTTTGTTTTGAAAATAAAGAAGCTTTGCCACAGTTTCCATATCTCACACTTTTAGTGCACTGAGCATATCACTATATACAGGTTCAACTTCAGCGTCACCACAAATGCTCTACACAAAGTGTTCTAGTCTAACATGTTCTAGCAAACCTTGGGTTTTACATGTGTAGATACATTTCTTACAATGATTTAACATCTTTATCTTTCTTTCTTTCTTTTTGGTTTTGTATCTCGTTCTATTCATTGTGTCTTAAATCACTGATGGTGTCGATCACACTTGGTGTTGCTTTACAACTCCAACTTTGAAACAGGAAAGTAGTTGAATGACTTTGTTGATTCTGAAGTCAGAGAAACAAGTTAGGCGGTTTCATATCAAACACACTGAGAATTAACCGGGTCTGCAGTGATGAGTTGATGCTGGCATTAGTAATTAAACAGTTGCCATTTACTCAAGTATGCACTCTGACCAATGTGGTGGATATTTCTTAGTAATTAGTAAAATCTGTGCTTTGTTTTGAGGTTTGTTTTTTCTTTCTGAAACTCACATGTAAATGTTTGTTTTGACATAATAGTAATGAGCTAATTTGTTGCAAATGGATTTTTATAATCATTAGACCAAACCTGAATCTTGTTTAATTTGTTATTTTAGCAGCCTGGCACATACGACCATGCACTACGACAGGATCAACTGTAGCTCTGTTATATCTTGGCTATCTTTGTTTTATTTCTGTATTGTTGTCGGCTGAAAATAAGCTTTAAACGCGTTGCCTCCTTGATTTTCAACGTTTATCAGTTGGGTTAATATTCGCTAGATCACAAGCCTTTAATTTCATCCTGGCAGCAAGACGGTAAAGGCACTAACAGAGCCGCAGTGCCATTTTCATTGGGCACAAGTCCATTTTGTGGGATTGTAAGTCTCTAATTTCCTGGCTCCAAACAAACCCGCTTTCTTCAACTGAAGGTGCGAGTCAGGGAGCTGCGGTTGTGCATTTATGCAGATTTAACAGTGCAATACTGGCAGTAATTTCGACATGAAATTGCACCCAGTTTTGTGAACAATTTCCAGGTTGGCGGAGACACAAACAAGCCTGTGCAAAATCACATTAAAAAAAGTTTCATGTATAGGCTACTGTTTTGCCTAGGATTTGTCAGGTTGAAATGCACAAAACCCACACCTTTTACGGGATGTAAGCTGCTTGCAGTGGGTTAAATTGGAAGATTGTTTATAGTTTCACAGTTCCTCGTGGGTTTGTGAGACCATTCGCTTTGAGTTGATAAAACTTCTATCTGTAATCATCTCGTGTGTTCTGTTCTGAATGCAAAAGACGGTAACTGTATGATCTCAAATTACTGTTACTGTTTACAATGTGGGCTGATACAGTATATTGTTGCCTAAAAAATTACCAGATTACAGAGTATCTTATAAAGTCACATTAAAACACATATTTGAAAATCTTTATATTAGTGCCTTGTGACTCTGCACCTGAAGTTTGCCACTGAACCACCCTCCTGGGCTCATTTAAAGAGGAATCAGACAAGTTGATGCGATGTGTGATTAATAAAGCTTTACAAACCTGCTAAAAAAAAGACACTCGTTTCATCGTACCACGCTGACCTCGAAGCAAATCGGGTCACCAAACATCGCAGGCAGTAATGACACACACATATTTTTTTAACTTCCAGGAAATTAGAGGCCCACGTTAGTATTCAAAATATTAAAATCTGCTTATAAGCAGAAGTGAGCGTAATGGACACTTTGGGTTATAGTCTGTCAGAAATTCTCCTTTTTTTAATCTTATGGTTTATATTTTTTTAATACATGAGTTTAATGGCAAATGTGTTCTCTACAGTAGTGCTTGTAACATGACATGGCTTGTTCCTGTCCCATCTCCCTTCCTCTGGCTCTTCAGATGTCTTTGCTGTACAGTATGGCTTCAGTGCACTTCTCTATCACTCCGCAATAGTGACACAAGAATCAATCAGCCCAATTTCTTTACTGTCACACCGATGACAACATGTGACACAATCGCATGTAGTGATGTTTCTTTTTTTATTATTATTATATCTGTTTCTTTTGTTTTGCATCTCAGGAATATATTTCATTTAGATTTTGTTCGTTTGTTTGTTTGTTTCCTGTCTTAAAATGGGGACTTGTGAGCACTTTTCACTCTGCTAGTCCCTGTGTGCTGACACCATGTATTTTTTGAGTTTTAAGATTATCACAATGATAATAAAAAATGATTCAGTGACTCTTCAATAATTCTGTCACCTTGCTGTCATTGGAATATTAGACTAAGGAAACTTTTTTTCTTTTCTTTTTTAATTTTTTGATCACTGACTTGAAATACTGAGATTTAGAAATATGCTGCAAATTACTGCGTTTCAAAAATGATGGAAGGTGTCTTTAACAGAATCTAATTTTAGCTTATGTAAGCGGTTCAGTGCTTTTTGTCCTTTATCATGTTTCCCTTTGTAGCAACACACATCTTTATGTATATCAGTCTTTAGGTGGCAGGTGCTGCAAGGCACTGTCTCTCACTAAATACAAAATATCCACAGTGAGGCTCAGTAAAGATCAGGATTAGAGCTAGACAAATGTTAGTTCAGCCTCTGATGTACCTTGGTGAAATAGGGGGTTTGATATCAAGCTGTACTCCGAAAGCTTGATTTGATATATAGCACCGTAACGGAGGTGTTTCTCTCCCATTGTCTGTGGGATTTATTATATTTAATTTAGAGGTTCGTATGTATGAAATGAAATTGTTGAATAAATAGTTGCCAAAACATCTGTACAAGCCTGATTCCATTTTTTCAGTCATCATTTTGCTTACCTCAGTATTTCTCAACTGAGCGATAATGATATACAATAAATACGCTGGAAACATCTGAATTTGTCCTCATGAGGATCAGTGCACAAGCGCACCCACACAAACACATGCATATACACATACTTGCAAAAAGACAAGAAAACGCATGCACAGATACGTGTTCATGAATTTTTATTAACAAGAATAATTCGTGTTGTGTTTTTGCGCCCTATCTGAGCTCTGTGGTTGTGATGGTACTATGATACCATCCACATTATAATGTTTTCAATATTAATAAATCCCCAGTTTGAAAAAGGTCGGTACATTAGGTAAACTGTAAATAAATACAGAATGCGATGATTTGCAGATCTCATAAATCCATAATTTACTCACAACATAGAACACAGAAAAAACATAAAAAATTAAACTGTGACATTTTACTAATAGTAACACACTATGAATCTAAAAAAAGGTTGTGGTGGAAAAGTAAAGGGGGGGGGGGGGGGGGCTAAAGTGGTGGAGAAACATTTTTCATCTGATTAGGTTTATTGGCATCCGGTCAGTAATATGATTGGGCATAAAATTGTAAATTATAATTGTAAAATTGCATTGATTTTGAATCTTCTACAAATTGTGACAACAAAAGATTCAGAGAATCTGAAGAAATTTCTGTGAATAAGGAATAATGGCAAAAATCAATATTGGATTGCTGTGATCTTCACTCCATAGAGTGGCACTTTGTTCAAAACAGGCATGGAAATCACTGCTTTACCAAAAAACAAACAAAAAAAAAAACCATTTGGCACATCATAAAAGCAAAAATAGCTCATAGAAGACCCAGGGCTGCTGAGCAGCTGTAGTCCTCAAACAGATCCAAAAGTTCAGAAGCTCCACTCTTATGTTCCCAGATGTTTAAAATGTCAATGTTGCTGCATTAAATTCAAAATTACATAACTTTTTTCTTAAAATTGCAAATTTTTCTCATTTTAAACATTTGGTACGTTTTTGTGTTCATCCTGTTTCTTTTTACAATTCCACTTTTGTTGGATTTGAGGTTGTAATACTCCTTCAAAAGTGTCGCTATCTGAGATATGCATGAGGAACTTTGAAATTAGTGTCAGTAAATCAGAAGAGAGCAGTGCATGGAAAAGTCGTTGAAAAGAATGAGGGGAAACCTGGTGATTTATTTCAAGTCTATGTTGCTGGGGAGAAATCACTCTAGCTTGAAAGACACTGAGGGAGATGAAATACAGAGGAGATAATTCTTAAAGTTTCTAATCATTATTGAACTGCTGGTCATACCATCCATCTATTTTTCTTGACTGATGAGCCAACTAAGTCGGCCTGGACCATGCCCCAGTCCGGAAAGGCAGGCTACACCCTGGTTTCCAGTCCATGTGGGCTGCTATATAAAATAATAATAAGGTGGAAAATATGTAAGATAAACTTGCGCCAGGAAAAGTCCATATGAAAAAGAGGGGTGTTTACTTAACGACTCAGTGTATTTCACCATAGATAAGGCTAAGAAAAGCTCTTTTGTGGTGATTCTACTGGTAAAATTGTAAAAGCTGACAAAGTATTAAGAGAAATAAGAAAAATAGAGACTCCATGTATCGTTACACCCTTCACTGAGGCGCATCTCTACTAGCGTCTTAGTTACTCTAATGAAAGTTTTAGAAACGGTGCCCAAAAGAGAGAAAAACATTCACAAAGAGCAGAGTGCTTTAATAAGTAAGCCATAATTTTCTTCAGATCCTTTGAATTAGTCAAACCCAAATCCAGACATTTGAGCAGGCAGAGTATTTTATTGTAGTAATGAGATCGGCACGTACATTATCCTCTTTCAATACTTGTGAAAAGCTTAAGGTTTGCTTTCTAACTGCATCAGGAGAGTGAGAAATGGGCATAAATGAAGGGAAAGATGGAGCACATAAAGAGTAAGAGTAAGACTATGAAAAGGGAAAGACTGGGAGGAGGTGTGGATGCAATGGAGCCTGAAAGACAGGAGGGAGAGGTATCCACCCCTTTCAGTGAGTCAGGAGATGATGACTGAGGGGGGAATTAAGTAATGGCAATAAGATGTCACGTTAGACTGAAGAAAGCAGCTGCAATCAGCCCATCTGTCAGGAATAAATACAGCTTGGAGTGGGTTGCATTTGTGCCACCGAGGTATGATTCTTCTCCTGATGGAAAGTGAGGGGTCAGTGAATGACTCAATTACCACTCAATTTGTCAGAGGAGTCTTGTGAACCAGCACACTGAGAATGAGGAAGACCTAACAGGACCAGCAAAACTGCATTTTCTTGCAAAACGTTACTGAGCGGACATGTTTTTCATACTTGGCCTGCATTTGTATATCGCTTTACTAGTCCCTAAGGACCCCAAAGCGCTTTACTCATCCAGTCACCCACCTATTCACGCACACATTCACACACTGGTGATGGCAAGCTACATTGTAGCCACAGCCACCCTGGGGCGCACTGACATAGGCGAGGCTACCGGACACTGCCGCTGCCGGACACTGGTGCCACCGGACCCTCTGACCACCACCAGTTGGCAACGGGTGAAGTGTCTTGCCCAAGGACACAACGACCAAGACAAGGCAACCTTCCGATTACAAGGCGAACTCCCAACTCTTGAGCCCCGACCGATACTTCCTTACTGTCAAGCAGGCTTTGTAGCCAAAGGGGTTGTATCCCATGCGAGAAATATGTCTTCTTCTTCTTCTTTCAGCTGATCCCTTTAGGAGTCTCCACAGCAGATCATCTGCTACCCCATCTCTAGCATCCTACTCGTTTACACCTGAGTTGATCATCTCTGTGGTCTTTCTCTTGTCCTCCTGTCTACAGCTCCATATTCATATCCTTTGTCCAATATATCCGCTACCCCTCCTCTGCACATGTCCAGATCATCTCACCCTTGCCTCTCTAACTTTGCCCCCAAACCATTCAACTTGAGCTCTCTCTCTGACATACTCATTTCTAATCCTGTCCCTCCTGGTCACTCCCAACGAAAATGTTAGCAACTTCAATTCTGCCACTTCCAGCTCAACCTCCTGCTTTTTTGTCTGTATCACTGTCACCAAACCACACATCACAGCAGATCTAACTATATACCAGGTCTAACTATATATACCTATATACCTTAGCTTTGTCAAATTTGCTGAAAGATTTAAATCTGTAATATTATTGCTTTGATAGGTGTTATGTGCAGAAGTACCAAACTGCTGGATCGCATGCAAATGTCTATATGAAGGATATTAAGCTAGATCTAGCCATCCATTTTTTTTGTGAGCTTCAATCAAAAAGCCTTGATTTTACCATTTTATCTGTAGCCATCTTTATTTTTTTGCAGCCAGTTACCATATTTTAATCAAAGGATAATTTTTTTCAGCCCAACAAACCACATGGCTCCATCTTCCTGTGCTTCCAGCATCCACAGGAAGTCTGTACTGAAGGGGTTCAGCGCTTCGTGGCTTTAAGCATGGAACGTCACTTCTCTGGTGGGGAAGGAGAGATACTGGTTAAATTTATTCCAATTCCACTCTGGAACCAATTTCCTGCAAACAGGCTGGACTTGTTCCACTGTTCGGTGTCCCAATGCACATCAAGCAGGGGTCGGTATACTTATATCCCTCCTGATGGTTAGTTCCCTGCACCTTCAGGTTACTCACCAAGCCGCAGTTTACAGTAGTGAGGAAGTTCAGTGTTAACTTGGGCACTGAAAATGAAAACTGGAGGGGTATGACTGGGAGGAATGGCCACCCCAAGTGTTGTTCTGTTTCTGTGGGACTCAGGAGGCAGCTGACAGATACTGGCAGACCAGGCAGAGTGTAGCTGTGGTGGTGAAGCATGAGGATGGAGTGATGCCTGGAGTGGAAAATAGAGGTTGGTGGATTGATTCGATAGTATCAACATCAGTGCTGGTATTGGGATCAGATTGATACTAACACGGGGAAAATGAGCTATCAAAAATGTCTGAACCTGAATTTATTTTATTCATAGCCTATAGACACATTTACATACCAGATCTAAAAAAAACCAACCCTGTTTTAATATGCATGAAAGCTGAAAGGTGTAATTTATTGTCTTAACTAAGTATTGTGGAAAGTAAAAATCACAGTGATTTCGAGTTTAGAATTTTCACAAAGAACAGATAACCAAGCTTGGTGGAGAGCCTGCATGATCACGGGGCGGCAGCGTCTGACCCTAACATGGCTCTCAGTTAAATACCTTCTCCAGGAACAAAAGGCAGTACACAGCTGTTGCACACCTTAAGGTTCACACTCCCTTGCTACCTCCCAGAGTCCTCAAAGAGACAAAAGATTCTTCCTGTGGAGTGGTCTGCTTCCACCAACTTCCTTACTAGACCCCCACCATTTGTCTTACTGTATGGGTGTGAGACATGTTAAAAACCAGTGGCACCAAGGCATTATACGATAAAATAATGGGATTAATACATAAATAAAAGAAATTCCCATACAGAGTAGCGGTACCTGCACTGATATCGGCAATTTGCTTGGTATTGGACTTATATCAAAATTTGCAGCACTGCACAGCACTACTGGAAAGAATACTTCACTGGGACACCTTTCATTGAGCAAGCAGAATCTTGGGATCAGTTTAATGATTTTATATCTTTTATTCTTTTATGTATTTATATATTTTAGTTTATGTGGCATATGTTAATTCATACTGTTGAACGTCCAAGCCTTGTTTCCTCTTCCCTAGCTTCTAAAGGACTCACTTTTAAGAGGGGTCTGTTTGTTACTAGTGTTGATGACATCGTACACCTTGTTTCTGTAATCGCGTCCTAAGAATACTCTTTTCATGTTAACCTTTTCATGTTAACATGATGTGGGGGGACCCCTGCCTCTCCACACATGTTGTGACAGCTTTTACTAGCCCCTGGTGGATGGATGGATGGACGGATGGATGGATGGACGGATGGATGGATGGACTTTTGAGCTAACCTTAAGTGGCCATGAGTTGGATGATTTTTTAGTATTTCACAATAAAACACACCACCGAACTGTCTCATAATCCAAATCCAACACCCATCACTGTATCCATTTTTAGATGGATGTATATTCTCTTTATATCAGAAATAATTAGATACTTCTTCAAACCTTAAGCCTTCGAGGTAGACTTTCAATTTTCTCCAAATGGAAGATTTATGCTCTCAGTTATTTTACTGGCAATAAGAAATATTAGATTTGTCAATATTTTTCTCGGTAAAAGTTGACATAGAGGCTTTATTGATTGTTTCTAAGCTGTTATTTGTTATTCTTTTCACAAAAGAAAACAAGTGGGAATTTGGCTCAAATATTCCCCCAAATATGATTAATAAATGATGAATTACTACGATTTTAAACCTGTTATAAAAGTGACTTAATAATAAGTTAAAACACAAAAGCACAACAAGCCAGGATACAGAAATGTTATATTAAAGTAAAAAAGGATTGCAATACACGGTATACATTCCAATTTGTGCAGCCTATTTAAAATTGCTGCTTTGTTGCCACCAGAGAAATGACAAGGGAATAAAGCAGGAATGGAAATAGGGGTATTATTGATTGATGCATTCATTTAAGTTTGTCAGTGCAAGACTGTTTCAGAATAAAGAATAGCCCACATATTGCAAAAGCAACCACGTTAGGGCACGTTAAACACGTTCATGTAGGAAAGTTTAAGTTAATAAAAAATAAAAAGTCTTGAAATCAGTCTTGAGCATAGACACAAATGTCTGGAATATGAATATAACACATGAATGTTCACTCATGTGTTTACTCAGTACAGAATTTTCCTGCCCCTTAGTTTAATGTTGGGAGACGCACGGGAGAAAACTGTTTGGGGGAGAGAGAAAAAAGCAGCAATTAGAAACATGGATGCAGATGGTTTTGCTCAGGAAAAGAGTTATCTCATAGAGTTTATCTCTATTTTTGAAGGCTGCTGCACAAAAGCCTGTTTAAGATGAATGGTGCCCCGCGCTCACACACGGACACACAACTCTCGTTAAGTGTCACTTTCTGAATGTGCCACGGTGTCGAGCCTCACACCTGCCCAGCGCTGTCAGTCTGCCAGCTGTGAGAGCTGGAGCTGTCTCGAAGGTATCAGCCGCTCCATATGCAAATACATTCCTCTTCTTTATGATGTGGATGCACTAGCCCACATATCTCCTTCTTTCAGTCATTTTAGGCAGAGCCACTTTATTCTATCTTTCTATCGATGTTTATCTTTTTCTCAACCGCTTTTCCCCTGCTCTAAACGCAGGACTCTTAATTCATCTTCATTTCCCTCTTCATCTTCCTTAATTCCCCACTCGTCTGCAGGATCCTGTCCAATAAGAACTCCGTTGACCTTGCAAGATGATTCTCTTCAGAGGATGACAGAAGATATGTTAGTAGCCTTTGAAGTTCAGTTATTGTGCTGACCATGTGAGGCCAAAGCTTCGCCAACACATTGCCTAGATACATGTGCACACATTCTCACATGCACACACACACACAAAATGTTTGCTGTGCTTTGAGATGCCATCAGAGAGGAAAAAGGCTTTGATGTCTACATGTTTTACTTTGAGGGAATTTTCCCCACATGAACCACTGAGGTCCTCTTTGACTTTCGTGAAGTTCAGGCCAGTGAACAGAGGTGATGAAGCAGGGGACTGCCAGTCAACACCTTGTACCCGACACCCTCCCATGTCACAGAGACATAGTGAGAACATATATTTTTATATTGTAACAGCAATACAAAAGAATAAAAACAAAGAGAAGCAGAAGTTTAGACACTGGTAAGTTATATATGAAATGATTAGATTTGTGAGAAAATACTAAATTTTGAGTGCATATTTTACTCATCAGACCCTGAATGCAATTATATTTGATGCAGAACAAGAGAACACAAAAAGACAAAGAAAATTATCAGATGTACTTCATTCTTTTAGGTAATGCATGTACATTGAGAAAATAATAAGATAACTAATATTAATATATAATCACCAAACCAAACCAAATATGAAGTTATAGGTAAAGTTAGATCAAGCAAAATCGGTGATGTCTAACTTAATAATCTTGGAGTATGCATAACTTCAGATATATGGATGACATTAAGCTTTATGCCAAGAGTGAACAAGACATCTATTCACTGATCCACACCACCAGGATATACAGCAATGAGATCAGAATGTCGTTAGGACTAGAGAGATGTAGTCAGATGATAACAAACAGGGAAGAGAGGGAAGAGAGGGAAGGTAGTCAGAACTGAGGGGATCGAGCTACCAGAAGGCAACATTGCAGACATAGAGGACAACTACAACCCACATAGCAAGGAAGTCTGGCCCAGATCTGGTATCAAGCCGGCACTGCTGGCTGACTTCTGGCTTGATAAGACGTACGTCATCCAGATATGGGCCAGGCCTGGCATAGATGGCACTGTCTATGTGATGGGAAGTACCTGGGGATCCCACAGGCAAATGGGAACAATGAAGAAGCTGCTAGGAAAGCTGTAACCACCAAGTACCTGCAGAAGGTCAGGCAAGTCCTGAGGAGTCAGCTGAACGGTGAGAACAAGATCCGGGATATCAACACATACCTGTGATCATGTACCCCATGTACATAAGCTGGCCAAATGAGGACATAGAAGCCACTGACATCAAAACAAGAAGCTTTTGACCATGCATGGAGGGTTTCACCCCAACTCAGACACCCTGAGGCTAAATGGTAAGTGGAAGGAAGGAGGCCGGACTAGTGAGTGTCATCACCACAGTCCAGGATGAGACAAATGAACATCCACAAATACATCAATGACAGGCCCCTGCACGGCATGTAGCACTGGCAGATAGAGAAGGTGGCTGACATCCAGAAATCCTACCAGTGGCTGGACAAAGCTGGACTGAAAGAAAGCACAGAGGCGCTAATCATGGCAGCACAGGAACAAGCGCTGAGCACAATATTCATAGAGGCTGGGGTCCATCACACCAGGCAAGACCCCAGGTGCAGGCTGTGTAAAGATGCCCCAGAGACAATCCAGCACATAACAGCAGGGTGCAAGATGCTAGCAGGCAAGGCATACATGGAACGCCATAACCAAGTGGCCGGCATAGTGTACAGGAACATCTGTGCCGAGTATAACCTGGAAGTCCCGAGGTCAAAATGGGAGATGCCCCCAAGGGTGGTGGAGAATGACCGAGCTAAGATCCTGTGGGACTTCCAGATAAAGACGGACAAAATGGTGGTGGCTAACCAACTGGACATTTTGGTGGTAGACAAACAGAAGAAGACGGCCGTAGTGATCGATGTAGCGGTTCCGAATGACAGCAATATCAGGAAGAAGGAACACGAGAAGCTGGAGAAATACCAAGGGCTCAGAGAAGAGCTCGAGAGGATGTGGAGGGTGAAGGTAACGGTGGTCCCCGTGGTAATCGGAGCACTAGGTGCGGTGACTCCCAAGCTAGGCGAGTGGCTCCAGCAGATCCCGGGAACAACATCGGAGATCTCTGTCCAGAAGAGCGCAGTCCTGGGAACAGCTAAGATACTGCGCAGGACCCTCAAGCTCCCAGGCCTCTGGTAGAGGACCCGAGCTTGAAGGATAAACCGCCCGCAGGTTTATATATATATATATATATATATATATATATATATATATATATATATACATACATACATACATACATACATACATACATACATACATACACACACACACACAGAGAGCTCCTAGGGAAAGCTTCTGATGCTCGTGATTTTGTGTCTCTGTGCAATCGCACATTTATTGTTCACTCTACGGCCCTTGTGGGGGAAAAAAGGTGTGTTCTAGCGTTTGCTTTCCATATTTTTAAAACAAATTGGCATCCACTACATTGCTAAAAAGAGCAGAAAACTTTGCGATTCTAACAAACAATAATACATTTGTGGCACAGGGGGAAAAACTACTTTACTGGCCCTGGATAAAGTTGTCAAAACATGGCAGAAGTTTTCCAACTGCTTATTTCATGTGAGAGAACGTATCCATTAAAGCTGACAGCCTGGACATGAAACTAATAGCAGCTGTGCGGTTTCACATCAAAAGTAATAACAGCACAGAGCCAAACATCACTGTATGGCTGTCCAAAGAAGCTCATTTTATGTGAGACACCAGTGTAGTAGGAGTATATCATGGTGGAATGTGAGCTTTATGGTGGACTGCAAAGCATTAGTCTGCCTTTGGCTGGATGCTGCCATGGTTGCAGTGGTACCGCTAATTTATATCTGCTGCACAACTAATGGAGGATATAAAAGGCCTGGGGTCTGTCC
Source organism: Rhamphochromis longiceps (assembly GCF_057381845.1). Lineage (NCBI taxonomy): Eukaryota > Metazoa > Chordata > Actinopteri > Cichliformes > Cichlidae > Rhamphochromis > Rhamphochromis longiceps. The sequence continues at coordinate 17,553,831 of NC_140566.1, read as the reverse complement.
ATTCTAGACTGCGCGTTTTGGGGCACAGCTCCAAATGATGAGAAAGCACAGTGGTTAGTGTGTGTGTGTATGTGAGTGTGTGTGATTGGGTGCTGTGAATGGTGATGCCTCATTAAATTGCTGCAGTGTTATCATAGTTTATTATAACAGATTACACTCTCTTTGCATTTTTGTCTGTATTTCATGCACAGACACTGCAGCTAAGTACAAACACAAACACACACACCACTTAGCAGCAGCTCTGAAAGCGTGCGTTACGTAATTGCTGCAAGTATAAACCAAAAAGTATTGCTTCTTTTTCTTTGGCAGGGGCAGCCATTCACTTCTGCTCTCCATCGTCTCCGTTTTTCTCTGTGCGATAGCAAGAACATGAGCCATTCGTACTGAACCATGATGCTTTGAAATGTATTATCATTAATTTTTATTATTCATTCGCGTGTACTACCTTTTAACCTTATTAATCGATTTATTAATATTTACTATGTTGTTGTGCTCCTTGTTCTTTAACACTAATTGTAATATAGCATGTTTTTGCTCAGTGCAGGTTGTCTGTGCATGGCTGCATCAGCAAGCTGACTCTGTATTCTTAGTAGGTATTTGGTAGCTCCTCTAGGGTTAATTGCTTGGGTCTTCAGTTGAAATCTGTTTGTTTGCATTTTCATCCATCCATCCGACTTCTTCTGCTCATGCAATTCAGGGGAGCTAGTGCCTATAGCTGCCATAGGGAAGAGGTGAGGTACATCCTGGACAGGCTGCCAATCCATCACAGAGCTAAAATACAGAGACAGACAGCCATTCATGCTCACATTCACAGCTATGACCTATTTTGAATCATGATTTAACCTAACCCCGTGCAGGTCTTTGGACTGTGGTAGGAAGCGTGAGTGCCTGGAGAGAACCCACACAGACACGAGGAGAGCATGCAAACTACAGAGAAAGGCCCCAGGCTGGATTATAACCTACGACCTTCGTGCTGCTGTTTTGTTTTGTTTTTTACAAAATAAAGAAATTACAGCATATTAAAAGAATTATCTAGCTGATGAGATTTGGTCCCTTTGGTCCCAGGAGAACAGTCAAAATTGATGTCACAATGTGGAGTGTATATAGTGATGACACCTATTGTTCAGGGAAAACTGCAGCAAGCCTGGAATGCCTGTAATGCTGGTATAAATGGTGGCAGGCCTGTGGTGAGGGGTACATACTACTGATCTAGGTACATTTTTAGTTGGAATCAGATGTATGTATTATTATAATATGTTCTGGTACATTTATCTGAAAGTAAGAATTGTTTGTTGCCTTTACAGGTTCTTTTTACAAGTTGGATGTGGCTTTTCTAAAAAAAAATCTACCGTAATCGTGGCATATAAGTACTTTAAACAGGTATTATTTTTTTAATAGTCAGCGGGAGTGACTCGTCAAGTTCTTTGACAATAATAGCCCCTTTCAAGTCTAAATTCAAGTCTTAATGAATACAACATCAACTTTATTTTGAAACTCCTGTTCTCAGCTACAAACATCAGACCAACATTTTCAGCCCTTGACATTAAGAAACTGTTGATGTCAAGGTGGCTGGGACAATCTTTTGAATAGTCTTTGGGTACATTTCATTTATTTTAGATAAACATAAATGTGGATATTATTAGCATATTTCTACATTTTACATTGTTTCATAGTCAGTATAATAGTTTGCTCCTTACTAATACTAAGCAGGGTTCAATGATTCTATATTGAGGGATTTGCTTTCTCTGTAAAATCCATGTCCTAAGGCATTAATGTTTCCTTCAATCTGCAAAGCAGCTTAAAAAATCTAACTATAGAACCATTTTCTTAAAGTTGTTACTATTTATTTTAATCAGACATGTCTAAATGTAACTATCAGCATGCTCTTTAAAAGGCTAAGCAATATCTTTGATTTGATATAAATCATGGTATTTTTTTAATAATCTTCCATCAAAGTTACATTATTAACCCACAGTTAAAATGCAGCTTTAAATATAATAAAGTTTAAATAAAGATTATAGACTATGTATGTGGGTTGCTATTTGGTGCTACAGTTCAGTGCCCAAGGACAACAAAGTCTTGGTTATCTGCCTGGTTCTAGGCACATAGATGCGGATTTATTATAAGAACATCCATCTTATTCTGCATTTTCAGAAAGAAAAAACAATCCATGCCCCTGAATAGAAATAAATTACTTTAATTATTTCCCAAATCAGTTAGATTTTGTGTTATGCCTTCCGCAGCTGCATTCTCAACATTTAGTGCATTAACTGGCACCATGATTTCAATAAATTACAAATACTCGAGTCAGATATGAAATCTCACTGTATAAGACCTACTTCTCTGTTATGGAAGTCAGGATATGTGGCCACCATATATTGCGTCTAAAGAATTCCTGTAAGTATGAAGATGTTAAGCCACCAGAGGATAATTATAATTTTATTGTGCAGTTCTTAAGACCTATATGATGACAGTAACTTCACCTTGCATTGCATTGCAGGCAGTCACCACCTAGGTGTACAAATTAAAAACTGTTGAAAAAGCTGTAACTTTATCAGAGGTTGCAGAAAGGTCACGATGAAGCAGGTGTTTTTCACTGAGCTCTGACTCCACATGCTTCTCTGTTCACAGACACTACCCCCTCTGGTTTGGCCAGAGGTAATGATCTATGTCGAGAGAAAGGTACAACTTTACACCAAGGTGCCACACTGGGGTCAGGGTCACCTTTAAACAGATGTTATGGCAGAGGCAGCAGTCAGAGCATCGGGACATGGGTCAGTATTAAGCAGATGTTGCAGACCGGGAGGGATTAGCATGTCATATCCTCTATGAGCTGACTAAATGCTACCTTCTCTGTGAAGAGACCTCCTGTTTGCGAGTGCAATAGTAAGAGCGAGGCTTTTATGCTGTTGTCATGGTGTTGCTAAGAAAAGATCATTAACGTTGTATATCGTGAGAATGCACCATCAAAACACGGCTCTCTGTCACGTCATTCAGTCACTGTCACTTTATACTTCTCTGTGATGAGCTTTAGTCCCCTTTTAATGTCATAACTCAGGAAACTTGTTTTGTGTAAGAGAATGTCTGGGTTGTTCAGTAAAGAGGATTTTTTTTAAAAGAGCAGTGGAGGTCAGCTGTTCAGTATAGGCTGTTTCTGTTTGCGTGTGAACAGAGAAATACAAGAAGTCCAGGAGTGATTACTTGTTTATCAGTGGTTATTTTTATGTGTGTGAATGAAAAAAAATGTTCAACAGATGTCACCGTGGTCCGAGGTAAGTGAGGTCCTGCTGTCCCTTGCAGTTCTGACTCACTGCTTTGCTTGGACACAGTGGGTTAACACGCACAGATCTTAACCAGGGAGCAGAAAAACACATGACTCACACAGATAAAAATGAATAATCTATTGCAAGACTTGTTCACTGTTAACTGCTCTGTTAGCAGTTAAATGTAGTTTAAAGATGTATTTTTTAAGAGGTAGAATAACTATTAATAATGTTGCTGCTGTACACTTTGGCAATTATATTTAATTAAATATATGCTGAGAAAACACACAACAAAACAGCAAAGCCTTTTGAATGACATGCTGAACTTGTTTAAGACTGAACAATAACTTTTTCCCTTTATATCCAGAGGCTAGTAAACAAATTTGTTTTCAGAGCTGAAAATCTTGAATGTAGGTGATTGGAGTTCAATTCCAAAACATCTTTGAGCAAGAACCGCAGCGATGGCAGCTACACAATTAAGCTTATTATTATTATAAAATTATTATTTAAGATTGTTTTCCACTTTTTGCCATATAGTGTAATGTCATACTCTGTGATGCTACATTACTCATTCAGCAGATACTTTATTCATTTATTTTGAGTCATTTTTCCATGTGTTTGAATCTTGAAGTCCAACAATCAGATTAACTTTGGTTTGTCCTGAATGAATCTTGAACGAAATTCAATAATGTGCAAAGAGCCAACCCTAAATTATTTATATTCCTATATCCCAGCTATGACTGGGATAAAGTTTAACATCCAGGCAGTCATGAAAAAGAGGATTTACAAAGTTGAACGCAGTTAGAAGAATGTTAGCTTACTAGTTTCCATCAAAAGATGATAGAACATGTGGTAACTGAGGGATTTCTAAATAACTAAAAAGTAAAACCGGCAGCTCTATCACTTTAGAGGTAAATGGAGACAGAGAAGTAAACAGCAGCAGGTTTGTGAAGTTGAGCTAGCTGACTTAAAATAGGGTGCTACGTATCTGGTGACTAGCCGCAGAGCCATGGTTAGCATTAGCATTAGCAGAACAGAGACGGAGGATAAACACTAGCTTTTTCCCTCAATAAAAGTTAACGTGAGGGTCCCCAAGGTGCAAAGACAAAGACAAGACCTAGACTGAAAATCAGAGGTAAAGAGGAGTTCGCGAGAGATGTGCAGTGAGTGTCTAGAGCCATCTTTAAAATATGAAGGAGGATCAGTCATGGTCAAGAAAGACATTTAAACTCACACCAGAATCGCTTATAGCAGCAACCAAGACTGCATTTAGCAATGCACACACAGAGATTCACAGAAATACTCTGTTGTGGGAAAAATACATCATTTATTGATGATACGAACACACCCCACTACAACACTGCAGTGGCCTTACATCTAATGTCAACAGGTTGCATGCATGTTTTCATGAGAATGTGTATAAGCCATATTAGATAACTAAAATGTAAGTTTAAAAAAGAGACAAGCAATTAGCATTTAAAAACCAGCTCATAATCTACAAGTTAATGTTCTTTGAAAGTACACTTTTATTTCAAATTGAATGGGTGTTGAATTCCAGCTCTTTCCTATCCCAGCCATCTATGCAACACACTGCAGAGTGCAGCTCAGTGCTTCTGTGTGTGGAAACAATTGCAAATTAAGTGTTTCATCATCGTTTTGTTCTTGCTGTTCCTTCTCAGTAGCACATATTATTCACAGTTCAGTGTGTACAACTTCAAGTCAAATGCAAGTTAAAATTTTTAATCCAATTATTACAATTTAATGATTTCCCTTTACATATTAAAAACATGAATTCTTTTGTTCCAAATCTGTTTGTTGTCGTGCTTCACTTTATACAAACGCATCCGCCAAAGGAACACGCAGTTGCGATGATATGATTTAGCCCAGCAGTGTGCTGTTTATTAAAAAATGGGCCGACTGCTGAGCTCAACACCACCCCACTGTTTTTGAATAATAAGTATTAACATTGTGCTATCTCCTCGGTGAAAAATGCTGCACTAGAGCAGCGATAACTTTATGTGTTTGTGTGGGTAGCATGTAGTACATGTGCAACTTCATGCAAATAAATGCAACTGAGTTATGACCTTATTTGGATTAACAGGAAGGCTTTGTTGTATAGCAAGGGCTTTATTAATTCATGAAACTATCATGCTGTCACTCTCCCTCCTGAGGTGATTAATATGTCTGTAACAGAAGAGAAGTGAATTCCCTCGGGAAAAATATGCACTATGAATCCTCTTTATCATTTATCTATTCTGTGTATTTGTATAGCATAATAAATCAATTTCCATTATACTCCTAGTCACACAAAGCTGTACTTTGTACAATGGATGCCCTGCCACATTATTCCATACAGGGTATGTAGTCATATTAAGGAGTAACTATATTCAATAAACATTGTTGTTTTTCCTTGTAATATATTTGGATATATTTAAATCATCATTTCAAAATAACATTAATAGTTGTTATATTCTTGTATGAAATACGAGTAACATTTCCACCACTGTCCTTTAGAGCTATGATACAATGAGGTCTGTTCTGGAAAAACTGCATTTTCTCTGCAAGTCTACTGTTTTTTGTGACCACATAACTCTATATTTGTGTTGTCTGTCCAGAACACATTCTACCAAAAAGACCTGATCTTTGCCTTTATCTTCATCTACAAACTGTAGTTCTGATGTTCTTTTTGGGCAGCAAAGGCTTTTTTGTTTCTGGCAAGCCTCCCATGCAGGTCAAATTTGTGCTATCCCCTTTATGATTGTAGATATATTTACTTTGACTCGAGCAGCTGCAGAGTTGCAAGCAGATCCAGTGACTCTGTTTTGCAGAAAACAGTCCTGGGCAAATTGATGTTTGTTTGAAATCCACACACATGGCAGAAACTGCATTTAGACAGGGTCAGCATTGAACCTTGACGCAGATAGGCCACAGCAGCAGAAGACCACACCTGGTGTCACTCTTGTCAGCTAAGCACACTTCCCACAGCTTGCCAAAACTAGACAAAAGAAGACTGGAAAAATGTTGCCTGGTCTGATGAGTCTCAATGGCCATAGGGCAACTTCAAGCTGTTGTTATTTCCAAGAAGCAATGTTGCAACAAAGAAATATCGACAAAACACAAATTTCCTTACTTTTTGTGCTAAGTTTATTTTTCTTTCCAACTGATCATCATTTAAACACTGGAGCCTAACTGAGTGTTGTTGCTGACCATTTCCATCCCTTTATGACAACTGTGTACCCATCTTGGGATGGCTGCTTCCAGAAAAAGCCCACAGAATTTCTCTGAGAAATGTTTCCAGCATCTTGTGGATTTTGTGGTGTTTTCATGCCTGCTGTGTTTAGTCTGTTTAAATCAAGCTCTGTTTCATCGGAGCGCTTGTTGAATTTGATGTGAACAGTAATCGCTCTCGGCTGCAGACCAAAACAAGGCCCTTTTAGAGGAGGCGGTCTCAATCCAGTTCAAATAAACTCCAGGGCAGTTTGTTTATGGTGTAAACGTGATCCGAGCTTGATCTGACCCAACTACCACTGTATGTTGCAGGTTACTTTGACAGAATAGTATTTGCTGTAATATTTACATTTGATAAAGTCACACAAGTGTTAGCTTTATATTGATATCAATATTGTTTACACAAAGTTTCTAAGGTGCAGAAACTTTATGTTGTGTAAACTATGAATTTTCAAGCAGGAAATGACCCCCTGGGGTTTAAGAGGTTAATAGGCATCTTTCAACATTATGGCAGGAATAAAGAACATACAGAATTATCTTAAAATTAAGTGAAATTTAAATAAAATACTTGAATTTTTGGAGTAGATACAAATCCACACCACTCTTAGTCACTCAAAAAGAATATAGCACATTTTTTCCCTCATTTTAGTCGGTAAAGCAGGGTTCATGTCCTTCATGTTCTTTCCAGCGCTGATTTTACTTCACAGCACTAAGACATGCCAGATAGCACTTCAGCATAACCCTGTTTGAGAACCAAATAGATGCTCATGCAAACTATAGAGAGCAAAGGCAAAACTGAATAAGTGGAGGAGAGATATACAGATAGAGATGAATGAATGAGGTGAAGGGCTAAAAAATATCTTCCTCTGATGGGGTGTCAAAATCCCTTTCCACTGATGTCCCTCTTAACCCTGAATGTGTCAGTGTGCCCGCACATGCGCACTGACACATTTCCATACACATATACAAGCACAGCTATTCATTTTCTTGAACCATCTGGTTGGAGTGTTTAAAGCCAGTTTAGTGAGACCAGCACGGATAGAGAGGAGAGGGGGAGCAAGGTAACACAGGGGTGAAGCAAGTGAAAAAACTCAAAGGAATGAGTGAAAGTGTCTTTTTGGTCTCGTTGTCAATCATTCCACAGCTTTAAAATTCAAAACCAGTCTGGATTAAACAAGTACAGTGAGTTTTGGTAAGCTACAATACAAAAAAATTGCATCTAAATATTTTGTGCTCAGCCTTTGGAGGAAAACATTACACCCCGAGGCAGCGTGTGCCCACAGGGGGCTGCTGTTCATTTTTTTAAAGTGCAGCTATTATGGTCAGACAAATATCTGTGTCAGCCTACAAAGAGTAAAACGGTGCATTTTGAATTAATGCAAAAGAATTATTGATTAGCGTGCCATATACCATTCAAGAAACACACACAAATGAGCAGCTTTATCATGAGCCCATTCAGGAGATGTCCAATTTCCCCTCACTAGTCAATGATAAGCATTCTCCTTGCCTGTCACTCAGGACTTAGACTGATTCCCTCTCAGCCCATGAGCCCAATTTAGTCTCCACAAGAATCTATCACACAGCGATGTTATCTGCAAGTAACCCAATCTCCCCATCATCCCTCGATCTGTCTTTCTCTCCATGTCTCTCCCCACCTACCCTCTCTTTTCTTTCTCTGTTCCTACTAATCCAGCTTGTACCCTTAACTGTTTCCCTCCTCTGTCTTTCATCTCCTGCCATTCCAGAGGACCTCACAAACTAATCAAGCGTGGAGAGAACTCCCACTTTGCATACAGAACGTATACTCCCATGACAAGGGATAGCGAAGAAAAATGTCTATGTCTTACATATGAAGCCTTTCAACAATGTGATGGATGAGTTGCATTTAGCTTGCATTTAACTTTTGAGACATTTCACTGATATGATTTGATTAATGGCCGGGCGAAGACGTCCACTACAAGAGTGAATCTATTGAGGAGGGAAATTCCCTCGAGAAGATCTCCAATGAAACACTTAATGGCTGGTTCTGTCAATCAGCCCCTCAAACATACTGAGTCAAAGCATAGTGAGAAGATTTATGTTATCTTCCGAACAATGACACCACAGAGAATGCATCTCTTAGTAGAAATTACAAAACATGTTTTTAGTATAGTCAGTATCGTAAATGGCGATTGCCTGGTGGCGCACTGCTTTTCTGATAGGCCTTAGAGAAATAACAAAGGAAATAAAAAGGAAACCATAGGAAGCAGAGCCTGGAGACTCTGAACCCAAACAAGCCTGCATCACCTGTCAGCACTAAAAGTGTAGACAAGATATTAAAATCCTTAATTATGAAAATTAGATGTAATTTCAGCTTTGATGTTGCAGTGCAAAGACCCTAATTAAACTATCTCTTAGGGTCAAACATCTTCTTATCATCAAGGGATAGAAAATTCCTCGGGGATTGCGACCTGGGAGTAAATCTTTCAGTAAGAACCAGATGTTTCGGTAAGTCAGAGTTGCATCCTAATTTGTTGGAAAAATGTGTCTGTCAGTGGAGAAGAAGCCACATAGTTAGTCATTACATAAGAGTCCCTTGTACTACTACACTGCTTTTACTATATCATATTTATGATTTTATATCACATGATTATAAACTAAGTTCTCATAATAAGGCATCATGAGCTCAAATTAATTATTTATTTAATGATAATTTTGAGAAAAAATCTTTATGAAACAGAAATTCATTATCGGAAAGATAGAAAGTAATGATCATGAAACACTAACTCATGTATATGAATAGGAGCCTTTTACTATGATGCAAAAAGTCACAGTTATTAAATAATATCATGTGATAATGGAGTTATTATACAAAATTATGAGAAATTATGTTGTTATTAAAAGACATAAACGAAGCTCAGTTGCAGTGTGTTTCTAACAGGACAAGAGACACTTGTGCAAAGAGTACAAAACTAAGAGTGCAGTAATTTTCCTTACTAAGTATCCTAAGTCAAGCCATCTGATGGAAGGCAGGTGCACCAGAAAACCTCTGAATCATCCACATCATTAAAGTTACACTCTGCTCAGCTCTGCATATTTAGGGTCTCATTAAAGGTATGGTTTGACAGCAGTTTTGATGTCAGTGCAGTTTTCTGCTGCATCAACGTTTTCGGGGGTTTTTACAGTTGTTTTTTTTTTAGTTTTTGTTGTTGTTGTTGTTGTTGTTTGTTGTGGGGGACGTTTGGGGTTGTTTATGTCTGAAACTGAAGCCCAAACCAGGAGTCATTAGACAATTTTCAAAATGACTGTGTTGTTCTCTGCCAGGGAATGCAACAATTATGCTTCAGCTGATTGATTTTTCTTTTTGTTCAAAGCATAAAAGACACCAAAGAACACAGTTTATATATTGCAAAAGTATATTAAACAAATTTTTCTATATAAGGCATAGTTTGAGAATGTCTTTTTTGTTTTTTAATAAATCAAATTATTATTAAGTGAGAGTGTGACAGTTCCTTTTTTTTAATATAAACTTGAAGCTACAGTTCACTTTACATAGTTTCTGCAAATGATAGGAAAAAAATGTGTTTTGCTGCTATTTGCCATTCTGAAGTTGCTTTTAAAAGGAAATCTATTGATCTGGTTTATTAGACTAGAGTTTTTGAAAGATTTCAGGTTACATAAGAAAAAGATAAAAGAAGAGCTGTAGAAGTCAAAGGTATAGTTATTGACCTAAGGCTTCAATCCATGCATTCAAATGGCTTTCTCTTTGTCAACTAATTTTTTATTTTTTTCGTTTCTTTAACATGCTGTATCTTTCAGTAGAGTTGAATGGCCTCTGATGCTTTCCTCTGTGTTCTAATAGGTCACCTCTAGACAGGTACATAATACCTCTCTCTTTATATATATATATAGGCATATGTATTGGTAAAAGTCAAGCAGCATATTCAGTGGAAACGTTAATTCAGAAAACCATGCACCTCCTTTATTAGTGGTAACTTGTGAGGCCTTGGCATAGTTGTCTGTATTTTTCAAATAGGGCCAGTGAAAACACAATTTAGTTAAAAGAAAGTGTTGCTAAGCCGTAAGCATAAACTCACTTATCTTCAAATGCTGGAGAAAGATTTCTTGTGGTAGTCCTCCACTAATCCTGCAACCCTATCAAACTACTGTTGTACCACTGCTAATAAAACAGTAAATTAGAGCAATTTCTTACTGTGAGTTCAATACCGAGTTTAATGTACATTATAGCAACTAGCTGCAAATAAATGGCTCATTTGTTAGTTTATTGAAAATTTACTGCTAGTTGACTGTAAAAATGACAGCAAGGTATATCAGCATGTTTTGTGTATAGCTGAAATCTAACAATATCATTATTGTGTGCACTAATGCTATTGCCAGGTTTTCATGTACGACATGATTGCATGAATAGGTACATTCTAGTCATGTGTAGCACATGCTGGATTTTATGAGTCTCAGATTTGAGTTGAGGGTTTAAGCAGTAGGACAAGATTATTTTAGTAAGAAAAACAGATAGGCCATTCAAAATGATTAACATAAAACGTAAAAGCTTATTTCGTATTTATGATGACTGCAATAATATTGAGTTCTTGTTTTTTGTTTCATTTGTATCTTCTGATTTATGAGTCGTTTCCTGTTCTCTATGTAGTCTTGTCCACTGTGTTTTACTTTCAGTTATGCCAGTGCGTTAGTCTCTCCCCGTGCTCCATGTTCCAATTGTCACGCTTGTGTTGTCATGTCTACGTCTCTCCGTGTTTCCTGTTTTATTTTGAAGAGTCTAGTGTTTCCACGTTCAGTGTGTTTTGTTTTACTACCCCCTGAGGCATCATGTTCATTTGTGTCAGCTGTCTCCCCGGTTGTTTCCACTTTCCTCATTACCCTTCTGTGTATAGTCCTCTGTCTTCCTCTGTTCAGTGTCGGGTCGTCCGTTTGTCTTCATGTCAAAGTCATGTTAACATGACTAACAAGTCATGTTAGGAGAATTTCTTCCAACTGTTCGGGCCCACGCTCTGATTTTTTTCACAGTTACATTTTTGTATGTTCCCGTTCAGTTTCATGTTCTTGTCTTTTGTCATCGTTTTCATAGTTAGTATTAGTTTTCCCAGTCGACGTTTTAGTTTAGTTACGCTTGTGTTTTCGCCTTGCCTCGTTTTTCCGTTTTTTGTATCAGCCATAAAAAAAAGCTTGTTTTTTGTTTAAACATCAGTTCTTTTCTCCCGTGTCTGCTTTTGGGTCCGTTTCGTAAACACACTGCTGATCCCTGCCGTGACAAAATCAGTGAAAAATATAAAAGCAGTGAAGCAACAGAATTTCAAAACCATTTGGACATAAATTAAAAATAGTTATTTCGATTTAATTTAATTTAAATTTTAAAATTTAATTATCTACAGTAGTTTAATAAAAGGGAGTGGAAATAAGAAAAGTCTTCAGTCTTGATTTAAAAGAATCAAGAGTTGCTACTCATCTGCAGTAATACTTCTTAATGTATGCAATATGCATTGTCACATATTTTAAATATATATGTGACTACAGACTCATATATCTCAGTTCCCAATACAAATGTATGAGGGGAACAAGCCTTGTGCTTACATAATGAACATGCATGCATCCTTTGCCTTAGGTTGTGAACTGGTTCTACAACTTGTTAAAAGCAATACCACTGCAAACCTGAGGGGATTATTTATATGCAAGTCTTGTAAAGCCACATTTAACTTTGCAAAATCTGTTCTTCCTTTAATGTTCTTCCATGTGAAGTGGCACGTCTTGTATTATTCTTAGAAGTCTCGCATGTATTGCTTACAAAGACTGTGAAACAGATACCCATCAAACATGTCCTTGCAAAAGTCACGTCTTGGCCTGCCATCACCAAACAAATGACTGCTTTGCCTTCATCTTCAACTCTACATAGATCTGTATCTACTTCGGGGGAAAAAGGCCATCTTAGCATGTCATGTTTTTTAATATCCCCCCCAGTGCCCCCTATAAATATTTATTAAAGATGTACCATTAAGATGTGCCAAAAAGGACCTGTGCAAGACTGTAAGCAAACACCTTTTGTTTAACTTTTGTAACATATTTCTAGCCTAGAAGCCAAACTGCAAACACTATAAGGGAGCAACCATGCTCCAGCATCATGGAAATCATTTGGAAACCCTTGCAGCAATAAGCCTGGACACGGCTCCCTTCAGTGTAACATTTTTCAAAATCCTGAAACAATGTGAGCAGACAAAGCAATGTTGGATTTAGAAGTAGTACAAGAAAGTTCATAGACAAATAGAGGATGTACTGTAATTCCAGAATGGTTTGAATATAAATACTTTTAGACTTTATTTAAAATGGGAGACTCAATATAAATTCTAGATAAAAAATACAACTTGAAATCTTTTTAAATAATTTAACAATGCATTTTACTACTACTGTGTTCAGACACTGATTAATGATTCATAATTTCTCCTGATGAGACTAAAGACCAGTTACCTTAAATTTAAAACTGTATTTCTGTAAATTGTTACTTCAAACAAAGCTTCAGGGGAATACTGTAAATGCCTAAATATCTGAATGACTGATATGACAGAGATACTTTACACCAATGTATTTTTATGGGCTGTACCATCTTTGTCCTCTTTCCTTCTTTCCCCTCTCTTCACTTTTTTGCCTGTTTCTTGCCTCTCCCCACTCACAACATCTCCATTTGGCTGCTGCACTTTCTGTCCTGCTTCATTCTCCCTCCAAGGCCCAGCCTGGCCCACTTTAGACCAGCTGCCAAAGCGTTTCAGTTTGCCTTTGCACTCTTGTGCCTGTGCGCGTTGCATGTATTGTGTGCCAACAGTGCGTTTATAAGCTACAATTTTCAGCTCAACCCTGATTAGGTTACACAGACTACTGTGGATGTTAAAATTATTCTAAAAAATGTAGTTCTGTGTCCACTGCGAGGAAAAAATAGATTTATTTATTTTTTATTTATTTTTTTAAACTGAAATTTTCAGCTTCTGCAGCAACTCTGATATCATAGATTCCACTGTTTTGGGAGGGGAAGGTTTAAAAGTACAAGGCAGATGATTTCTGTATAATCTGCACATCAATACACATTATGCACAGTGCAGGGGAGGTATCCAAATGCAAATGAATATGCAACCCGAGTAAAACCTAAATGTAAACCAAAAAGCATAGAACATTACTTAAAATCAATAGAGATCAAAAGGGCATGGCATCAGACATATCTCCGGGCTACGTGGAAAACTGCATATAAAATAAGTACCAAATATAATCGAAAGGACCTGCAAGATGTCCTGTCTTCTGCACAACTTGAGCATTTTTAGCTGCGAGACTGTAATGCATGAGGTTTGAACTGCCATATGGTTAAATTAGCGGGGAGTTTGCCGCCCTGTTCTTCTTTTTCTGGAAATCTGGCAACGTATCAACGAATGGGTGAAAATTCTTCAAAGTGAGCTTGATTTTCTGTGCAGTCAAGCAATTAACTAATCAACACACTGGCTGTTTTCATTCTCTCAGTGTTGTAAGCAGATACCATTATATCATATTTAGAAATGAGAACAAATTTGTTTGCTATTTGTTTGATTTGTGCTATAAATGTAATTTGCGCACTTAGAGGGGAATGGGGAATGTTTCTATAACTGAACTGAACTGAAGCATCAAACATGCGTTTGCTCATTTGACTGTGCTAGCAATAAGAGATACTATACAAGGATGCATTACTTTTACCGGTGTTTTTAAGTGTTTGCTACAAAGTAAAATCAGTTGACCCCCTACTCACCTGGAACACTCACCTTTGCATGGCTGCCGACTGGATCGTGCTCCAGGGTATCTTTAGTCCAGACACTTTTAAAAAAAATTGGGGGGGGGGGGGGGGGAGTAAGGCTGGGAGGTAATTTTAATGTCCAGATCAAACTTCTTTCAATCTTTCAGCATGATGAATACTAATGATGAGACTGCAGGCGAGCCTTAGATGTGTTTTATAGCCCTCCCGATGCCTGTAAAAGTAGTCGAAGAGAAAAAATGATTACCTCATTCTCCATCTGTCTGAGGGACATGCAAATTAGAGTGGTCAAAGGAAGGTCACAGGAGGGGGTCAAAACACTGTACAAGAGTGAAGTGAAGGAAATTGTGCCCTCGTCACGTCTATAGAAACATCTCATACCTATTCTTTGAGTCAAGTTTCAAGCTTAGAGCAGAACCACAGTCACCTCAGGTCATTTCTTGTTTAAGTCACTAGATAAGGTCTGTATCGGGTATCTTTTTTTTTTTTCTTTTTTTTTCTTTAGGTCACGAGCAGTTGTCTAAGCATTTCACTGCATATCGTACTGTGTATGACTGTGTACGTGACAAATAAAATTTGAATTTGAATTTGAATTTGATTTTGACTGTTTCAGCTCCATTAAACAGTAGTTCAGGGGACTGAATCATGCGATGCTGACATTTCAAAAACAACACATTTATAGGAGTATATCTTCTAAAATCGAGACGGAAAGAGGAAACTAAAACTAAAACAGGTAATATAGCAAGTGATTACAAGCAGGAGCATGCATATGCTTTTCATCAGAATTATAAAGCCGTATTTGCACCTTATACGGTTTTATAAATCTCAGTCACTGTGAACGTGGACACATGTGCAAACCTGATTTCTCCTCCCAGAGTTGCAAATCCTGAATACACTCATTTTACCAGGTACACCTTGCTAGTATCTGGTTGGACCACTTTTGGCTTTCAGAACTACCTTGAGACCAGAACTTGAGATCTGTAGCCTGGGCAACTAATGCAAGGCACGATGGATCCATGCTTTCATGTTGTTTACAAAATCCGACACCATCTTCTGCATATCTTGTTTGTAACAGGTGGTTATTTTAGTTCCTACGGCCTTTGTATCAGCTCAAAACAGTACGGCTATTCTCCCAGGACCTCTGACGTCAACAAAGGCATTTTCACCCAGAGAACTACAGATCAATGGAAATTTGAAAAATCATTGATGGATGGCCCTCATGTTCATGTCCAAAAGTCCAATATGGACAAATTCAATAGGTGTCTGTCATCACCTTTTACAAACATTCATCTCTTCCAAACCTTTTTTTTTTATTGCCTTACTAAGTGCATGCTGGCTGGACAAGATCTAATCAAGATCGGACGCTTTGCACAAAATCTAATCCTGTCAAAATTAACTGATATAATTCTGACAGGATTGGAAAAAGAAGAATTATGAAGTTGCACTTTAAATACTCTCAGTGTGCTCGCTCTGTTGGATAGACTCCACCTAGAGTGCTAAAAATTACTCAGACTTTGGCTCATAATATGGCTATAATGTAAGAAAGGTGTTGTTATTCTACGTACTGTGTGTGTGTGTTTTCATATAATGAGAGTGAAAGGAGATAAAGTAAGAGCGAGGAGTATCCGCTTCAGCCGGTGTTCATACATTCCTTCATGCAGAGTTTGTCTGTGCGTGCGTACATGTGAATCTGATGATGTACGTCTTTGTGTCTTCTGCATGGAAATCAACAATAACTTTATAACCCAGGGGAGCCTATTAAGAGTAGACCTCTCCAGCGTGGCTGTGTGTGTTTAAAAATAGGAGCCATGTGTTAGAGTGATGGGTGAACTTCCCCGGCTTACTCAGGGGGACTCAATTAAAATGAGCAATTTTTTTCCCCACTTCCCTAACCCACAGTACGAGGACTCAGGTGCTGCCTTCAAGCATGGCATTTGTGTGAAGGGGTATGTATTTCAGTGTACTTGTATTACTCACACTGGCTTAGTGGTATATGGTCACATTATAATAACTACATTTCACCATTAAGATTTAAAGTTTAATGTAAGGGCAGGTTTATGTTAATCTCTAATCATCTTAATTTAAGTTTGCAAATCAAGTATTTCTAACCAGACGTGATGCATTGCCATATTCTTGTTTTGAATGATGCCCTTAGAAATTTCTAAAACTGAATAAGAAAGACTCCAAAGGTACCACAGTTGAATCCAGAAAAGGTGCAGTAAGCCTGTTTCACCATCCCATCCCATCCCACATGCTTTATTGGTTATACTATGATCCCTTAACAGTGTGTGGTGTGCTATCACAGTGGGACAGCTGTGAAGCCATGTCACTGGAGCATACTGCCACAGTAGCACCATGTTAATTTGACTGTCAGCATGTTCATTATAATACCAGAGAAAATGGGACGGAGGGACAGGGACACACTCTGTTCTGGTAAAATCCAACCTGGTGTAGTAGCATGGTTGCTTAAATACAGCACATTACAGTAATGACAGCGTTTCTTATCTTCAATATTGCACAGAGAAACGGCACATGATTACTGGCAGTCAAACAGAGGAGGGAAAAATCTGAATAAGTACAAATTAATTCCCCACGTTGCCTTGTGCGGATGTGTGTTTTTGCACAGTCCAAACAAAATTTTGACTCTTTTCCAGACCATGTGAAGCTAAACGTAATCATAATAGTGTTGGTTGACTGTTTTACATGAAGGCTGCACAAAATCCATATAAAACACTGGTAAGTGTCATGCTATGCTTTTTTCGTTTCACTAAGTAATGGTTGACAGTTAGCCTTCAAAACAGCATGGCCTCTTTGTGTTTAGTCAGCTAAACTAAAGGAGAAAAGGAGAGTTTTAATTAGTATTTTTATGTTACTGACAATTTATGCAAAATCCATACAAAGTCAAATGTTTTTTGATCAAAATATTCAATTTTGTTTTTGTCATGGTGCTAAAACCTGGTGTTAACAATGTCCATTGCATTGTTTTATCCATGGTAGCTCAGTATTATGGTAATGTGGTGATATACATGATTGAGTTCTTCATGCTATTGCAGTGCAGCAAATACAAAAAGCCCACAGCTCACAGAGAATTGTAAATAAAACGAACTATACCTTGGTATTGATACGTCTTGGCTCTGTAGGAGGTGAACCCTCACTGCGTCGGTCCCATCAGCTGCTAAACTGTGCACTGTAAGGAAGCATTTAATGACCTTGTCTGTGCCGTGCCAAAAGACCTTTGGATTATTTACTCCTTGCCATGTCTTTAAAAAGAAAGATTTAAACCTCTGTTATAATGGACTACATAAAATTTTTAATCTATTGGATTGTTACCTTAAGTACTCAACTTTCCAAAATGAAAATGTTATTTTTCCATATGGCTCATCAACTGCAACAGCAACAGTGCTGTGCTGTAGTGAATATAAGGTTAACAGTATATAACTGTTAGTTTAGCGGTTTTAGTAAGCAGTTTTGTCTTATGGTTTTTAGGCTGTTGTTGTTATGTTCTAGCTCTAGTTTTATTGCAATGCTCCATACTCTTTGCACCACATAATTATATTGCTGCTGCATTCAGCATGTGAGCAGTTATGCTAATCGATGAATGTGTTTAATCGCTGCTCATCGCAACATGACTCACATTTTCTAACCCTGTTCTTGATCACACAAACACTGGAAACCTCATCACAGACACAAACACAAGTTGATCAAACGTAAATAAAATTTGTAACATAAGAAAACAGCTAGTAGCTTGCTGGTAATATTTTCAAAGAGTTTGCTTGTACTTTACTGTTCGCTACAAAGGTCTCTTGTATTTTTACAGCAGGTTGCTCCACTCTAGATATCGCTTCCGTATTTATGCTGTTGATGCAGGCAGAGGTATAAGACTGTTCATTTGGAGATAGACCCGTACAGCAACCAGCAGGACTCCACTTTGCAGCTCTCACACTTGAGACTCAAATGGCATTACTAACTCTGTAATCTAATCATTGGCCAGTGTAGTAATGTGGTCCACAGCACAAGCCCCGGGAAACTCCTGGGCATACAACCAATTAATTAAGTTAATTGCATGGTTCGCTTAATTGATTACCTTGTTATATTTGCTAGCCTTGATGAGGCTCCATTGCACAGCGAGATAATGTAGACATAATGTGAGTATTAGCCCATAGGCAGCGCTGCTTTCAGGTATCTCTTTCTCTCTTCTCTCCAGTCTGTCAGTGAAATACCAAAGTGTGCAAGTTGTGCAGTGAATGAGTAATTGATGTCAAATTATCATTGCATTATCATAAGCATAATTCGTTTTATTTATTAGCCATTAGCTCAATACAGCCAGTGCAGCAGAAAATTGATAAGCCGGGTGTATGAGTGTGCATGACTGCTGCTGACTGATGCCAACAGGACTCAGCTATGCTAATGTCACGAAGACAAAGGTTGTGCAATAAAATACAAGAGGGATAAATTATGTTTCAGATCAACAATTATCTTAATAATGATAGTTCAGGAATACACATCTAAGACTCAAGTGTTACAAATGAACCGTTTCTCTCAGACAGAGAAAACAAGAGCTACAGTGGTGTGTGTGTAGGGGTGGGTTTTTATAATCGATTCATCGATTAAAATCGATTCTGGCTTGGATAACGTAAAATCGACTCATTAAAATCCTGAATCGATTTTTTAATATAAATTTATTTTGTCCGAAATGCCAGAATCTCTGGTGACATCTCACAAAATTTCAAGAACCACCAAACAGTAAATGAGAGCAGGTACAGGGATTCTGCACATAGACTTAAACACACAGCGCGACCCGCGGATCAGAATCAGTTAGATGTCGCCTTTCTCACAGTCGGGGCTGAAAGCCGACAGCTCGCTGATCCGGGTCCGCGCTTTGTGTTCACGCCCTTTATGCGCTGATTCTAAAGCTGTTAGTTTGATCTCTCTCCAAACAATATTGACCGAATCAGCAGCAAAAGAAGATCCAAACGCTTCACATAAACATCGTCATGAATTCACTCTTTTACTGTTTTGCTTCCATTGCGATGCGCAGCTCTCTCTCTCCCTCCCTCTCTCCCTCCCCCTCTCTCCCCCCCTCTCTCCAACAGTTTCGCTTTCTTCATTATTCGCTTGCTTGTTACACAAGTCTACTGTTGCTTACAGCGCTGTCGGCCGCTGTTTTTTCCCCTTTTACATTCTTCCGAAAAGAAAACCTCATTTCTGCTGTTCAATACTGAACAAATTGAAACTTTTTAAAATTATTCAAAATGCAAAATGCTTAGCCATGTCTCTAATAAAACCGCTGTAACGTCAGAGGTAATGTTGATTAATTAATGGTTTTCTTTCGTTTTTGATGTACTGCAGAATATTTTTATAAAATCCCAGGCCAGGAAAATCACCTACATGTTTTTCTGTGTTTTATCTTCAGCTACTTTGACACAAAGGCATCTGCTGTGATGCTCACACCTTGGATTAAAGTCTTGAGAGTGTCAGCTTCCTTTTTATAGATACAAAAATATGTAAATGTCCTGATCTGAATTATATCTCTGACTGTCAAAATTTCCCAGATTTAAATCGAATCGAATCGAATTAAATCGAATCGTGGATCGAATCGATTCGGGACCTTGTGAATCGGAATTGAATCGATTCTAGAAATCAGTGACGATACCCAGCCCTATGTGTGTGCATCCTTCAGAGTAAAGGTTGTTAAAGCCAGAGGCATTTATCAGTGGAATGGATTGGCCTCAGACAACTGTCATATCAGCACTGCTTTAGGGCAAGGCAACCAGCTTCTCTCTCTTCCTCTCCACTCCTTATCCCAGACTCCCTGCTCCAGTTCTCCATTATCTTGTAGCTTCTTCTCTCTGTCTTCCCTGTCTGTCTTGTCCTAATCTCCCACTCCACCCTTCTGCTCACTCATCTCCATGCCTTTCTCCATCTCGCACTGTTCCTCTCTCCTCCCTCTCTCTCCTCTGGTCTCTCATCTGCTGTGTGTATGAGGGATGACTCTTCCTCCTGGCCTGATTATATTAGCTTCCTGGCTTCACTCTTTTCTGACAGCTCTGACCTTGAAAGAACTGAAGAGTAAGATGCCCACTTTTACAGCTGTAAAAAGCTGCACTATTACTTTTTTCCTTCTATACCTTCCAGTTTTACACTGGAAGATAGCTGCACATAAACACATCATCATCGGAGGGATCATTAAGAAAGGGGCTGCCAGCACCAAAACATCTCACTTCAAAACTCCATCTATTTATATCCAAAGGAGCGCAGCTGGAGGTGAGGGGTGGGGGATTCGAGATGTTTTTTCTTAACTTCTTTTGTACAAAACTTTGCTTTAATGTCCCATAATGGCTCGCTGAATTAGTAGCAGCATCTAACTCACAAGCACACCTTATATGCGTCTTATAAAAACCAATTACCATACCCCATCATGCTCCATGGCACCACTAAATGAACTCATTAAATACACCTAGGATTACAAATCAAAGTAATTGCCAATTAGGATTTACTTAATTGTTAAAAAAAAAAAGTCAAGAATTTGATGCTTTCTCACTCAGTTTGCGGCAGTGCATCAGGTTATATCACACTGTGTACTTGTTTATTGGCCAGGCCATTCTGATGATTTATAGAGACGAGAACAACTAGCCGGGATCAAATTGTGATATACTCACGGCAGTAAATGCCACAGCTGAGGCGGACGGGGACAGGCAGTGCTGTAACTAAAAAAAGGTAAACTCATGACTCTATCTCTGAATTGTATCAGGACAACCAATGCCAAGGTGAGCTCAAACTTTTGTTTGAGTTTCGACGAGTAACAACGGAGATCTGTCTTCTGAGCTGAAAATGAAATGGCAGCACTCTGAGGCTGGAGGCTACTTTAGTTCAGGGCTGCTTTGAGCGAATTCCTAATGTCAGAAGGCTACGATGGCAATATAGCAGCAGGTGATTAGCTGAGGGCTCATCAAGTAAATATTTATCATGTTCACCATCTTATCTTAACACAAGGAGGAGTTAGGGCTAGTGGAAATATCTGTATTTTTTTTTTAAGCTGTTAAAATACTTTAAGGTGACAGCATCAAATTTCATATAATCCAGGAGCTGGAGACCTGCAGGTTTTCAGTAAAAATAGCAGCTTATGGTGACACTAGAGGAAAAAAAATTCCTGGGACCTCTATAAGTCCTTAAGATTCACATCTGTTGGCTATGGATGTCTGTTGAAAATTTCATGCAAATGGATCCCATTGACATTTGAGTCTGGAACTAAGCTGCAGATCCCCTGCCAACACTGCCCTCCCCAGTCTGGATGATTAAAACAGGCGCTAACTGTGGGATTTAAATGCAGAACTATATTTTGGAGTTTTCTGTGTTTTCTGGTGCACTGTCTGTGGGGTATGGTAAATGTCTTGTTACTCTGCAGCATGATCTATCTAAATGCCTTGGGCTCAGCTATGGAAACACCAGCCTCTCTTTAAAAAAGTGTGGCCATTTAAATAGAACACTAAATCAAATTTTGCCAGAGGGAATGGAAGCCTATTTTCTTACCCCCCATCACTATATATAGAACATTTGTACAATATATGGACATGCCTGTGGGTTTCTCTCAATATAGAGATCGGTAGGTGAATTTTTGCTGCTTAATTGCTTCCTTTGCACCGAGTCACAAAGAGCAGAGTAGATCCATCCCTAACCTACTGCTTAAGAAAACAATAGCACTGCAGAAAGGGCTGAGCAAGTGCCCATTTAGCTCGTGTGCAGGAGTTAACACATGCAACCTAAAATATTCAAGAAGTACCACTCATGCGTTTGTCCTAGTTGCATCTAAGAGGATTTGGCCATGCTCACATTCCTTTTAGGGTTCTCTTGGGCTGTTACTTGTAAACTCGGGGCCCTACTTTGTGGTTGGTTGACTGAAGCTGCATGTATAAGGTTTACTGATGGGGCAAACAGCACACAGGCGGTCGTATTTGTTGGCGCACATGTGCTTCTTGACTGTGAATGTCAGTGCTTATCAGAGTAATCATGGGAAAAAAGAAAAGCAAATATATGTTTTCAGTAGTCATACAAATAGATTATCCAGGCACAACGATCGAAACCAGTTATATATATTTTTTCCTCATAAAACAATATCATGTCATGATATATTGCATGTCTCTGTAATTCTTTACCTTTTCTCTTATCAGTTTAGTCTCCAGACATAGATTCGTTTTAAATCTACTCACGGTGCTTCTGGATCACAGCCAGTCTTTTGAAAACAGCAATTTCAGTCACCCGGTCTTTGGTGTCCTCCACTGCTGCTATAACATGGCAGCAGTAATAGAAAACTATAAAAGGCCTGTGCGCGATGACAGAGTAATAACAGTAGATTTAAACTGTGGCAGAACAGGCAAGCCTCTCCCAGGCATAATGACTAATACAAATGCATGTCTATGAGCCAATAGACTGAGGTCAATAATCATTGCTTTTTTAAACTTCATTATATGAACACAAAATGTTAAGGCAAACCACTTTGGTTCAGCCTAAACGAACTCCAGAAATTCCCAGGATTACGTCCAAACATATATAATTTGCTGTACGATGGGGAACATGGGAGAGAGCTACACAGAGAGGACATGCAGATGCCAATGAAATGACTATTTGGGATTAATTTCAATAAAACTAATATGAGCAGAGTCATACTGACTGTGATATGTGTACATTTAAAACACACACACACACACACACACACACACACACACACACACACACACACACACACACACAGTAATTCAAAGCCATTTCCAGAGCTGAGCAGTTGCCTGCAGTGTTGCGGAGTGGTGTGACTGTGATGGGTCAAGCCTCCTACAAATGGTTTGGAATGCTAAGAGTCTCAAAAATGGGTCAGAGAGAGCTAAATGAGAGCTAACTAGGCCTGGCTAATTATGAAGTAACCAAGTCTACATTGATCAAGCTCGAAGGCCAGAGAGGCCACTGGACTGACTTGTTGTAGACAGGGTTTCTTCTAATTAGCTTGCACTAGTACAGCAGTTTCATGCAAGTGGGTCAGTGTACGAGGACAGCAAACGAATGGATGGATGGCATCAAAAGCTCTTTTAGTGTTTAGACGAGAGATGCATGTGACATCTGATCTATTGTCTCGATCTACAGTCTCCCAATAATCTGTAGAAGCAGATTAGAAATAATTAACCTCTGCAACTGTCCTATTCAAAAGCTGCTAGCATTGTGACTTAAAATATGAATCAAATTCATTAGAGTAATTTGAGATAGTAGGGTAATAGTCCTTCTGTGATCTCTTTTTAATTTCCCTTTTAAATTTCACATTAATTATTTGGATGAAATGAAAAACTATTTGTTTGAAAAGTAACTTGAGACAGAACATTTTACAACAGAAATTTGATCCTTCATAGGTAATTTAATCTCCCTAGACAGACCCAGAACAATAATCCCTTTTCTTCTAGGTTAATATGGCCACATTTCCTCAAATAGCACCTCTTAAGTCACAGGACGTCAGCCGGTCTTTGTGATAATACTGCCATCTTCCGGTGAGGATTGACGTGGTTCTGGTTTGAACAAGCTTCAAACAGAACTGTATTGTAGCTCATAACATTTGCACCACTGCTTAATCAACCAGATAATGAGCAATAAGATTTGAGGCTGTTGGTGTGAGTGTTTCTGTCAAAACTCAGGAGGGAGAGGGGGGTGT
This sequence comes from Rhamphochromis longiceps, assembly GCF_057381845.1. Classification (NCBI taxonomy): domain Eukaryota; kingdom Metazoa; phylum Chordata; class Actinopteri; order Cichliformes; family Cichlidae; genus Rhamphochromis; species Rhamphochromis longiceps. Next base: position 17,529,878 of record NC_140566.1, on the reverse strand, counting down.
GGTATAAATATTTATCCATGGCAAACAGATCAATAGCTATTAAAAAGGTCAAGGGCAGATGATGATGGATGCTGGCTGTAGGTTATCGATAAATTCTGGCTGCTATAATGAATTACAAATCCACACATGCCTGCGCACACGCATAGACAGCAGACCAAATGATAGGGATTAATTCATTGATCATGCTTAATCTGTCATAATTAATTCCATAGGAACAACTGTGATGAGAGCAAGTCTCCATTAAACAGATAAATTATTCAACATGAGGAGGAGGTGGGCCCAAGATAAATGAGCTTGGGAGACTTGTGCAGCAGTCGCAGGCTGAGGCTAATTACAATCTTTTCTGGGAAACTAGCACAGGTTACTTACAGTTATAAATGCATGGATATAAAATACTATACAAGTGTAACTAGAAGCTAAGGTTCACCAAACAGTTCATGGAAGCACACGTGTCATTTAAGCTGACTTTAAATAAGGTTTTCAGGTGATGCATGCCATAAATATCACCCTTGTTAACCTATATACTTTTATACAGACACTTCTCTTTAGCAGGTAGTGGCCCAAGTCAGTATCACATCTCTTACCATATGTTAAGTCATGGGTTTATCCTTTAAGCCATACGTTTTTACAGTTTGTTCCTCCTGTGAACATATTGTCTTTAGTTACAGAATCAGGCCCTGGGCTCTGCACTTTCCTAGCTAACAAGAAAAGTGATTTTATAGATGATGACTGCAACAATACACCAGAGGTATAAAACTTTGTAGATTCGAGAGTAAAAGTCTGTGCATGCAAAAGGTGAAGAAATACAAGGGCAGTCTTTTTTTTTACCTTTATGAATCCCCGCATATGCACTCTCCTCTATTGCATGACTCAGTCACCAGAAAAACTGATATATTTATTTATCATTCTCCACCTGGTCTTTGTCTGTAACATCCTGGGAGACTTCAAGGCCAGCCTTTTGTGTTCCTATACAAAAGCAACTTGCCATACGGTATACATCACCGTGACGACTATTGATGGTAACAAGCATAAACTTTTGACAGTAAAAATAACATAATTTTCTGTGGAACACAGCTTAAGAGTTTATTTTCCTGCATCTATTCTTTGTTCAGCTCTGCTGCATTGAATCGAAGACACGCATTAATCATATTGTATTTTATTTACTTTCAATCACCATTTACAGCTTTCTGCAGGCACAGGGTGGACACATAACATTAAGTTGCGCTATATTTTAGAATAATTGTGTTCATATTAAAAACCACCTCAATGAAGCTCTCGTTCATGCGTTTCAGAGATGAAATGCATGAAACTAAATCACACATCATCTTTGTACACTCCTAAATATTAGGAAATATTGGTGAAAATCCTCCTAGCCATTGTAATCCTTCAACTAAATCTCTTTTTATTTTTTAAGTTTACAGACCTACTAATTAAAACAGCTGCTTCTTAATGATTGAAGCACGACCAGCTCTCATTTTTCAACTTTGCAACTTTTTTTTGTTGCACACCTGTGCATTTTTAAAGATGGAACAAATCAGACTACAGAAAAAAATCAGCGCAACACCAGCAGGGAGCAGCTGATGCTGGATATATACAGTACAATAATGCACTGGGATAAACAAAGCAAATGAACCAACTGGACTGTGAATACAGACAGAAACGTTCTGAAATTACAATTAGAACTAGATTCTGGTGGATTTTACTTTCGATTTCCGCATTATTTTTCGATCCAAACGAGGCCGTTCATTTCACTGATCTAATAAGTTCGACCTTAAGTTTGAGTTTTGTAATAACCTTCACGTAATCAATGTCAATCCAGCTGCGGTTCATTAAAAGAACAGTCGTCTTTTCAGCCAAGGTCATCAGACTGCGTTTAAAAGAAGGTCTCTCTGCAGAGTGGACAGGTGGACTTGTTGCTGGAAGTGAACCATTTGTACTGTAGCAAGAAGAGGGAAAAAATATATTGTTACTAATAGACAGGCTGCAGTTCATGGTCAGTGATCTCTATAAAGACTGATAAAAGATAAATGAATATTTATAAAATATATCAATATCTCACCAAACACGCAGAGTGGAACTTCTTTTTGCATGTGCGGCAAGCCTTCTTCGGCAGAGAGTAGTTGGATCCGTGGATGACGGAGAAGCAGATCATGCAGTCCTCTATTCCCTCAAAACGCTTATCCACATTGTTCTTCCACAGAGCCAGACCCTCCATTATACTGCCATTCTAAAAGAGCACATATAATTACATTTTCTCAGTGGTTTTGTATTCTTTTTCTTAGCCGTTATCTGAAAAGAAAGTATCTGCACAGCCCTGTAGTGCCAGCACTGGCCTTTCTACTCAACAAACTTTACTTTACCAGGATATAATACAAACAACAAGGGTTGAAAAACAACACCCCAACTTATTACAGCAGCTTCTTGCATATATACTTTTTGTTTGTTTCTTTTTGTGTACCTGATGTGTTAGGTAGGTGCTCAGCTGTAGCATCCAGTTCCTCCACTGCTGCACGGCAACACCCACACGCCTCCCACTCTCCACAGCAATAGAACCCAAAGGGTAATTCTGTGGAAGCTGAATCACCAACTCAATGAAGATATCATCCACAGAATAGGTGGCAATCACCTCCCGTGCTGCTGAGCGGGCCTTGACCTGGGGCACAAAGAAAAGAGAGAAAAAAAAAAGCACGTTTTCACTGGGGGTCTTTCAGTTAAACAATCAGCCACCTGCTATATAATTAAATGCCAGGATCCTACTTAATGAACTGAATGCATTATTGTCAAGTGAGGGTTCATTAAATTCGATTTAACAGAAACTATTGTTTGTGCATCATTATACTGCAAATGTGAGGCAGGTGTAGCACTGCAGGATTTATTCATCTTCAGTGTTTATTACTACAAAAACCTTTTACCACAGGCTAAGAAGAAGGCATCTGCAGATTTCGACAAGATCGCGTAAGTAACTGCAAACGGTTCAGTGCAGAGAAGATGAGGAATTTCACATAGTAAAAGAAAAGAAAAAAAAAAGCCCAGAGGCCAGCTCAGAAAAGTTAAACATCTGGACTGTAAACTGCAGAAATGCCATTGTTTACTACGCCTCTTCCCAAAGTAGGGTTGCGACCCAAGGGAGCTGCTGGTTATTGTTTCATTATTTTTTTGTAATTTTCTGAAAATGCCAGAGAACAATCTAAAAGAAAGTTATTATGTGTGAATACATTTTCCTATTTAAAATGTAAGACGAGTCGGCTATTTCAGCTACACTAGAGTGTTCAGCTCATATACTCGGTTCCAGGCTGTGTGGCTGAGTTTCATTGATTCTGATTTCTATGATTCCACTTCATGTTAACTTTGTGATGTTAAAAAATTGAAAACATGAGAAACAGTGTGTCAACAGCGGCTTCATAAAAGCCATTCAAAATGAAGAGAAGAGGTCTCGGTGTGTTTTTGGCAGTGAGGATGTGAATAACAAAAGCTTAAAAATGAACAAAGTAGACGGAGTAGTGGAGGAAACACTCATCGTATGCTATTATTGCATTTTAAATGACATAATTTATAAAAAGCTGAAACAGCATATTAGAATTATATGAGAATTCTGCAATAGTTTTTTAATACCAATTAATTGCAAAAGGTTTCAGATTGTAACTTGAATAAAAAAAAGAAATCTGTACCAACAAGACAACAGATTTGGTGCTCAAACTAACTTGGAAATTTTAAGCTCTTTAACTAAGTAATAACTAAGTAAACTTACAGTCATGCTGTCAAACATTTGAGTGCTGGTGTGGACAGATGAGATCTCCTGGGCTGAGAGAACAGGACTGATGTATTTAATCGTGAACTTCTCCACGGCTGCGCTCACTCTCTTCTCCTGGCTATTCCACCACAGTCGAACCATGGCAGGCAGGTCTTGCACTGTGCTGTAGTACACACTGCAAGCCAGGTGAGGGAGCTCCCACTCAACACTGTCACACTCTACAGGGAAGAAGAACAGGAGGCGATATTTAAATCTGATGTTTAAGTACAAAAAAGGCTACATATGCTCTCAAGAGAAAGGTTGAGAACTCCTTGGAAACACCACATTTATAGGCCGAGGTTACGATAGGGATGAGGGATGTGAGAAATCAATACACAAACTGGCTTTGGTGATACAATACCAGTGTATCATGGTAAACAGAGAGCAAGGCGCAAAGGCAAAGGTGCTGATTTACCCGTTATGAACAACCCTAACCCTTGTTTTTCAATGGCCACTGAATTAACTGATGGGAGATACTGTGAAAACAACAGTTTACTGACAGTCACTGGTGAACATATTCACTTGTGAACCAGCGCTGAAATCTTGGTAATCTAATGGGTTAAACTTTGTCTCGTAACTGTAGGTGTGTATATGTTGCTTACTGTCAACAGCCAGATTCAGGCTCTCTGTGAAGAAGGTTTTAGTCTCCCTCGCCTCTGCCTCCTGGCCTGGATAGGCCGGGTTCTCGGGCATCAGTTTGAAGACGTGGAGAAGGAGTTTGTTAAGGGAGCAGCTTCTCTTAAGGTACTGGGCATAATTGGCACGCAGCTGCAGAAATTATTAAGACAAGTTAATATTTTGAAAAATACCCTCATCAAATCTCATTCTCACCACAGAACTAATATGGCTTGCTCATATTCTGTCATACAATTAAATTTAAAATTCCATCTTGTGACTCACATGCGACGATGAGGATTTAAAAAAAGTGAGAAGCAGCTTCCAGGACAGCAAGTATCCTAGTATGCAGGAGTACTCCACGCTGAGAGGCTGGACCACTGCAAACTCTCCCACCTGAATGCCTGACAGGATGTTATCACACAGCTCTTCACAGGTTGACAGGATGGCCATCAGAGACGCTGGAGGAGACCTGAACACAAGATCTAACTGTAAGAATCGCTTAAAAATTTTACCTATAACAAAACCTGACAATATTTTGTATATGACAAAACAAAGAAAGTGGACAAGAAACCATTGCATCTGTGCAACAAGACGATCCCAAATGACTTACAGGCATGGCTCATCTCTGTCGTCGTCAGATTTATTGTTGTCGCCTTCTCCATCACACTCGGGCAGCTGAGGCATGACCCTGCATTGACAAGAAGAAAGTACATTCATTTTTTATACCTTACCGTATACGTGAGGGGACTATGTGCAAATGCCTGCAGGCGCTCAAGTTTTCAGGATAAATATAACACTGTATATTCGAAATCCTCACTTTTCCAATATGTGGTAGATGGCGATCTGAAGAGGTCTGGCCTTAAACAGGAGCAGAGGACAGAAAGTGTTGAGGAGTGTTTGAAGAGGCTCTGGCAGGTTCGTCTTCTGGTCCGCTATGAAGCGCGGTGGCAACGAGTTTTGGGTTAGCTGCTGCACAGGTACATGCGTCAGTGCAACACCGACTGACTGCAGTACTGCCAAAGGGAACACGGGGTCATCTGGTTCAGCAAAGGCCTCTGAATAACATAACAAAGAGAATGATTAGAGTACTACATACAGGACTACGTAATGCTTTAACATGTACATCATCTTCCTAAACCATATAATAGAGAGATACGTTTGTTTGTTTTTTAAAAAAGACAATTACTTACACTTATTATGCACTTGTGCATATGTAAATAACCGACATTAAATATCATACATGCTATAATACTGCATATATTAAATGGTATACAGAAATTAAAACATCTACATATAAATTTATCTAATGACAGTGAGTTAATTCCACTAAATTTGAAGTCCTTTACTGTCAGGAGCTAAAACATCTGTCTTCTTCTTCAACCGATCCACTTTATTTGATTTGGCACAGATTTTGCCTCTTCAGATGAAACCCTCTGAGGGACTTGTGTCTGCTCCAGGTCTCAAACCAGGGATCTTTCACACATTAGGCAAACTGTTAACTACTACACCATGAAGCCACTGAGGAGATTTAAAAAAACCTCTGGAGATTCATATTGCACACTGTCTGCCACATGTTTTTACTTTAAACTTCACACATGACAAGTAGGGTTCCACTCTTTGCATTCCTATTGATTTAAAAAGTGTGGTTGTTTGCAGTGAGACTAGTTATGACATATCTGCATTTTACCTTTACTTTGAAAAAATTAATTTTCAAATAAAAGTGCTTGTGGGACAGAAAGAAACAGAGACTTGTTCTAAATTTAATTCTGAAAGTGAAGTATAATGGTTTGAAAAAGTGTTTGCCCACTTCCTGATATCCTATTTTTTGTATGTTTGTCCCAGTTAAACGCTTCAGTTCATCAAACAAATTTAATATTAGACAAAGACAACACGAGTAAACACAAAATGCAGTTTCTAAGTAAAGGTGTTTATTATTGGTGGGGTGGGGTTGATTACTGCAACGCCTGTTCTCAATCAAGAAATCACTTAAATGAGACCTACCTCACAAAGTGGAGCACACCAAAAGATCGACATCATGTGAGACCACAGTGAGAGCCATTATAATGGCAAAAACATGGACAGCGGTGAACCTTCTCAGGGGTGGCTGGCCGACCACAATTACCCGAAGAGCACAGCGACGACTCGTCCAAAAGGTCACAAAAGACCCCAGAACAACATCCAAAGAACTGCAGGCCTCACTCGCCTCAGTTAAGGTGAGTGTTCATGACTCCACCATAAGACAGACAATGGGAAAGAATGGCCGGCATGGCAGAGTTCCAAGACAAAACCTACTGCTGAGCAAAAGATTTACCAGAAAACATCTTGATGATTCCCAAGACTTTTGGGAAAATACTGACAAGACAAAAGTTGAACTTTCTGGAAGGTGTGTGTCCCATTACATCTAGTGTAAAATAACACAGCACTGCAGAAAAGGACATCACACCAACAGTAAAAATGGTGGTGGTAGTGTGATGGTCTGGGGCTGTTTTGCTGCCTGAGGACCTGAAAGACTGTCTGTGGTAAATGGAACCATCAATTCTGCTGTCTACCAAAACATCCTGAAGGAGAACATCCGGCCATCTGTTTGTGACCTCAAGCTAAAGCGCACTTGGTTCTTATAACAGGACTATGATCCAAAACACACCAGCAAGTCCACCTCAGAATGGCTTAAGAAAAACAAAATAAAGACTTTGGAGCAGCTTAGACAAAATCAACGACCTTAAAAAGGCAGTTCATGTTCGAAAACCCTCCAACGTTTCTGAATTACAACAATTCTGCAAAGATGAGTGGGTCAAAATTCCTCCACAGCGCTGTAAAACACTCGTTGCCAGTTATCACAAAAGCTTGATTGCAGTTGTTGCTGCTAAGGGTGGCCCAACCAGTTATTAGGTTTAATCAGATCATTTATTCACAAAGGGCCATGTAGGTTTGGATTTGTTTCCCCTTAACAATAAATACCTTAATTTAAAAACTGCACTTTGTGTTTACTTGTGTTATCTTTGTCTAATATTTAAATGTGTTTAATAATCTGAAACATGTAAATGTGACATACATATAAAAGAAGAGGAACTCGGGAAGAGGGTCAAACACTTTCACACCACTCTCTGCTCTTGCTGATAATGTTTGTCCACTTTCAACTTCAGGGTCGTGACTGAGGTATCAACTTTCTTCCACAATTTCCGACTGAATCTCTGGATCAAAAATGTACTATTCAGTTACACAGAGGATATGTGCTATCTAATGTTTAGCAAAATTGGAAAGAAAAACATCATATCCACACATACCTGTGATACTGACAGGCAGCGGTAACAGCAGGTTGTAGATTCCCTCTACAAAGAAATCTGTCCATTCGCCAGCCAGTTCTGGTGGCAGCTTGTCTGCTATATTGGACGAAGATAATGTTGTGAAGAACTCATTCAGCTTCACTATCAATCCAGCGTTCTCGCACACAAAGAGCTGCACCCATGGGTTCCATAGACTTCCAACATTCTCACTGGCAGTCTGAGATTGAAAGCAAGCAAATAAAGTCGAAGACTGTGAGAAATAAACATTCTGGGAGTAGCAGAGTATCACAACAAAGACTAACAATTTAAATACAGTGAAAACAAAAAAAAAAAAAAAAACAGCCGTTTTCACAGATAAACTCCAAACAATGTTTGGGACTCTGCAGTGCGAAGACAGCTGGAGGATAATCCGTTTAATGCCTGATCATACCGATTTGGACGTTTCTGTTTTCGCATGACGCTCAGCGGGCTAAAGTTTAGAACGATTTTTGACTGCGGTGTATATGTGAAAAAGGCTCATCTATGAGATACATCTCACCTCCAACCATGCCAACATAGAGCACAGCAGGAAGTCCCACTGGCTTCCCCCTAGAATTGCTGGACAGCGAGTCACCAGCCAGGACAGGAACCGCATGATCTCCACACTAAGGTTCAACTGCTCTGAAGTTGCTTTGGACAGGTCACTAAAACATGTGAAATAGAAAAAGCAGTCAAAACCAGTAGAAAATACACCAGTGAGTCACACAATTTAACCAATTGTAACTGTTTTTATTAACTTTATTGAAGAATATACCATTCTTTAAAAGAATTGACCAAATCTGGTATAAAGTATAGCCAATTTAATCTTACCTTATCTTATAGTAGGACTTGTTTTCCAGCATATTTTACAGATGCCAGTGGTGCAAGGGGTATGTGTCAAATTAACATTCATGTGAATCATCTCGTTTAGTAGGTACAAACCACATTTTACCAAGAACCCCCTATAAGACTTTAGCATTTTGGAACTGCTCATTTGCTTCTTACTTTATCCCGTGACCCCTGGAATACGATAACCAATGTTATCGAGATGTTATAAACTTCAGCTGTCGAGGGTTTTGATATCAGTGTACACAAACTTTGTGTTTCGAGAGATTAATAAACAGCTTATGCAGTTACATTACCAGCTAAAGAGGAACCAGTCCTCCCTGCTGTTCCTCCATTCCATCACAGTGGCCAGGATAGCCTGCACAACCTTGTCCTCTACTTGTGTGCTGGCATTCAGACAGCACAGCAGCACTGCCAGACACCCATACACATCTGAGACACACAGGCACAATTATTATTCACTTCTTCAAGTGCAAAATAAGCATGTGTGCATTTGTGTGTATATTCATATGTGTGTTCTTACTTTCATCCTCCTGCCAGTTGACTAATCCAGCAGTAGCCAAAGCTACAAGACTCTCCCTGTCTTCATTGCTCATACTGGGGCAGAGTACCTGGAGTGTGTTCAGTTTGCTTTGAGACACTGGGAACAAACTAGTCAAACACAGAAAATTATGAATATGCAACACAGCAGCCACATGACAGCTCTGAGTGTGAAATCCGTGAATTTAAACAATTTTAACTGATCAACTGCTGACCTGTTTGCACTACCATAAAGCTTCCTCACTGCTGCGCCTTCCAAGCTGTTGCTGTGGATGTAGTTTTCTAGAGTCAGAGACCACAGACCTCCCTCTGTCACTGACCTAAATGGCAACAAGACAATTTAAAAAAAATAAATAAATAAATCACTGAATGGTGTTTTAAATTACTGCATAGAAAGTGAGATGTGAATCAAAGACAGAGCAAAAAACATAAATGAGATATTTCCAGTAGAGCTGAAAACTCAATAAATCAGCTTCTGTTTATACAGAATTTTACGACACAGGTTGGTCTTGCCAAGTCCTAAATAAATCTGTTCTTTGTCAGGAATTAGTGAGTAAATATCACCTCGTGTAGAGAGTCTCCTGCAGGGGTTTCATTGGAACCTGTCCATTAAGCCCTTCTGAGAGGCCCCAGTCAGTCAGCATGTTGTGATATGTCGACACCATCGTAGGGCTGTAGTTTAACTCCTTACACCACTGCAGAGCGTAAAGTAGTTCTGAAACTAATGAACAAAAGGGCACCAAAAAATGGATTAAACATTATAGTCTGTCAAATAAAAAATACATCATGTAGTCTCGGAATAAAAACAAAAAAAAAAAATAAGTTGAGGGAAAACTGTAGCTCATGTTCTGTTCAATTTGTCTACCTGTGTATGTAAGGTTTTGTTGAAGTGAAGGACTTTCTGCCTCACTCTGGCCACCATGTGTGAATGCAGCACTGTGTGCCACCTTCCCTAAAAGAGCACAGGCACACAGGTGGGCTGGCAGCTTGTTCAACTCCCTGAACTTCCACATGTCCATGGAGGGTTTTTCACAAACATCTCGCAAACGGCTAGACAGTAAAGGGCTTTTGATCCACTGAAGACACAGAGAATAGGAGTAAAACTATGGATTAGTATCAAATATTTAATTGCAAGCTTTAATTTTAAAAAAATTATTCCGTTTAAAATATTTGCCCATTGTTTGCCAGTGCCCAAATGATCCCTTTAGTAAAATTGATGCGCATTAAGGTTACCGACCTGAGGAGGTAAGGCCCGCCTGATTCTTGTCCACTCTGTCTGGCTGGGCATCAGGAGGGTAAAGAACTGGATGATGATGGAGGACGCCTGATCACAGACAGAGATGATCGACTCCACCACGCTTTGTACGGCCAAAACTAGAACCTGTATGCTGTAACAAAATAACAGCCAGAAATCTTAATTGCAACAAGACAGGAAAAGATTCTTCAAGTATGCATCACATGCAATAAACAGGTCAGAATTAGTTCAATTACAGACCACTTTATTTTTTAAAGAAGCATTTCCTTACCCTTTCATATCCAGCGGTGTGGCAAGCAGCTGCTTCCTCACCCAAACAGCTGCACTGTGCAGGAAGCCGCCTTCTTTGACCTCATATTCACAGTGTTGGACCAATGACTGGACCCCAGCCACGCACACTTTCCTCATTTTATGTAAAAGTGAGTCTATCAAAACAATATCACGACAAATGAGTTTTGCTTTGTTTGTTTTTAAATCATACCTGTCAAGTATGCATGAGGCTTGTGCACTGTGCAAATACCCACCAGATAAGTGAGTGTGCGCCTGATCTTGAGCAGTGAGCTGGAAGACGGTGAGCAAGAGCTCCTCAGCGGAGACGAGAAGAAGGCAGTCTTGTACAGAAGAGAAGAACGTGGAAGCCACATCACAAATGAAGGAGATGAGTGGCTCCATGTTGCCTTTATCTGATAGGCTTTTGGTCTCAGACAGAGTGGCGTGGAGTTTCTCCAAGATTTTCTCCATGTACACCTCTCCGATCAGAGACTCTGCATATGTAAAACAGACAGAACACGTGATTTTTGAGTAAAACAAGCAAACAAAAAAGTATTTTTTTTTTGTAAAAATGTTTGATTTTGTGTTCACCATTGTTGTGATGCTGAGAGAGGACCAGGCTGATAAGCGTCCAACTGTGGCCGCTTGTAGAAGAGATGGAGTCGCAAGAGCTGCTCCCCACCTTGCAGAGCTCCTCAGTCAATCCCAGGAGTTGTTCACCCAGAACCGAACCTTTTAGCCAATCACTGCAGCTCTTCAGAGTCTCCGGATCCGTACATGCCTGACAGGAAAGATAGCAGAGCAGCACAGACAGTTCCAGCATCATAAATTTGATATATATGTAGGGAACAAGCTGAAGAAAAGAAAAAAGAAATGAGTGAGTGAGTAGCACATACCCTCTGAATAATCTGCAGGATAATTCCCCATGACAGACCCATCTAGAAACCAGAGTGAAGAGTGAAAATATTAGCACAGGAAAAAGGTTTGAGATGAATCTCCAGCAAATGTGGGAATCCTGATGATAGTGAAGACTCGACATCAAGTTTCACATCTGCATCTCACCGTGGTGATATGGTTGAGGATGCGGTTGGTCTCCTGCCCACTGCAGCAGTGAAGCGAGCTGAAGACCATCTCCACCAGGTGCTCGGTGTCTGTGCGCCCCTTTTCAGCCAGCCACACCACCACCCGCTCCAACAGGAACTGCACTGCTGGATTTTTCATAATCCCCTCATCCCTCTGCTTCTCGTCTTTTGTCATTTTGTCATCCAATTCAACCAATGTCTAAGAGAAGCACAGTTAGGGTGAAAAAAATGAAACCTTCAATGAGCTATAAGAGCTGGTAAGGATGAAATAATTTTCACTATTGAATCCAAAGGGTCATACAAGGGTTCTTTCACATTTAAGACTTCATTAAAATTACAGATAATTAACGTTACCGTCGGCAGTTTTGCAAATCATGACACCTATTTGTAAAAACAATGTTTTCACAGATTTTGCAATTAAGAAGACAAATTCATCGGGTGTAAAAAAAAAAAAAAAAAAAGAAGATTAGCAGAACACAACCACTAAAAATCAAAGGAAGGAATAAATGATTGACATTAAAATACAATTCTCTGCAATTAAAATTACAAATTTAAAAACAAATGACTTACACTGAAAACTCTGGGGGTGTGGAAAGACCGCATAAGATGGGAGAGGAAAACAAGATGTCTCTCTGAGTTTTTCTCATTCACATGCACCAGGCACAGCTGTGCCAGCTGGCACACTACATCTTCAAAATGCTGCGTCTGTAGGGACCCAAATGCTTTCTCATTCACAAGCTCTGACACCGCCTGCGCAAGCTTCTCAGCGCCATCCCCCTCAACTCCAGTTTTCTCATTTTCTTCTGGTTTAGAAAAACACAACCTGACAGATTTCTTCTTCTGTGTTTGCTTTTTGTTTACCCTCTCAGGATAATGCATCACCTGGAGAAACACGGGAGAGAATAGATTTGTTTTGGCGCCACTTTATCTGTTACCTAATGACCTTTTTTTCCTTTTCTTTTTTTGACATAAATTGCTCTGACAGTCATATTGATCTCCTGCATCCTCAGTGACAAAATTGCCATTTCTGTGGAGAATACATTTGAGCAAGAGACTTTTCAAAAGTAAGCTTACATGTAGCAAGGTGGCTATCCCTTCCAAAGCCTGTGGATCTGCCTCCTCGTTGTCAACATAACTCACACAGAGAAGACCAAGTTCCTCCCAGAAGTCTGTCAGAAGTCTTTGAAAGACATCTTTGCTGTCACTGGCTTCACCTTCCCTTTGTAAACCTACCCTCTTCTCCCAGGAAATGAGCATTTCAGTGACCGAAAGGAAGAGAGGACCATTCTGAAGGGAAGGATTTCTTAGAGCATTTTCAAGTAGGGGTAGAAGCTACAAAAAGACAAAAGCAAATGTAAGAAAGATGCCAACCTCGCTAGATTTACCATTATGGGAAAAGCATGCATGACTGAGTGACTCCACCTGCTGTGAATTCAGCATGCTCCTTATTTTCCCCTGGTCGTCCACATCCTCTGCATTTTGTAATACGCAGTATCTCAAGCACTCAACAAAAGATGTCACTATCGCCGCACTTTCTGATGGGCTCGTTACTGCACGCTCACTAGAAAGACTGACACAATCACACAATTGAGGTTATATAGTGCAAAAGATTATTAAGTTACGTGAAGAGTAATAAGAATATTATTCATCAAATGACTTGCTAAAGAATTCAAGTAATACATTTACTTTCTGAGTGTATTAATTTGACCTGTACAATTTTCTCATTCAACATAATACATGCATACATTTTAAAAAACAGATAGAAATATACACATAAACTAATTACCCTTGTGCGAATGTAGTGAAGAACATGGTGAAGAAGTCCATCTTTGGATCAGTGACCTCTGGGGGCAGTTTACTAAGAAGCGGCATCAGATTCGGGTGTAAAGCTTTAGCCATGCCTTTGCCGCCCTCTTTTAACAGAGCCCAAAGTTTGGGCAAGAAGCCTTTCTTGGCATTCACGTGTGTCCAGCAATCCTAAACCACACACAGACAAAACAACAACAAAATAAAACACATCTACTTGTTGTTGCTTAACATAATGTCTTCTTGCACTACTTTTTCACTTCATTTTAATATCAGAAATCCAGCTGTATTATCATTATTGCATGGACATGTTTTAAACATGAGCTTACATGGATTGTAGACACAACGTGGAGAACAGCCTCCCACACGGGGGGCAGCACTACAGGATCCGTGTCGTCGATACTGAGGAGGACAGCAGGACAGAGACGCGCTGCTTCAGCGTGGACCAGTCCTGGTGTGAACTCACACAGAGCACACACCATCTCAAAAAACGCCCCCCTCACCTGCAGTTGTAATTTTTACAACAGTAAACAACAGTTGCTTATTCAGTTCAGATTTAGCCAAAACGTGCAAACAAACAGTGACAGAAATTAATGTCATGGTGCATTTAAAGCTTTCTGTTGGCAGGTGACAGCCCAGCAAAAACACCTTGTTTGTTTGTTTTGAGGGTTTGTTTTTTGCACACTACAAATACCATTCAAATCAGGCCTAATCAGCTAGTACCTGTGGAATCTTGTGTTTGCCATATTTCCAAAACTTTCCAGAATTAACAAGATGTGCTAGTCCTGTCTCCAGGGCCGCCCTGTCATCCTGGAGCAGCAGGGAGAGAAGTCTCTTCACCCCCAACAGAGAACTGGTCAGCATGCGCACATATTTGGCTTCCCTCTCCTCCTCCGTCAAACTTCTAGAGAACAAGTAAAAATCAGTGCCTCAGCAAAGACAGAATACATTATCATCGTGGCGCACAGTGAGAAGGACGAACAGAGGTGCTACAATGAGATGAAATCTTAGCATACTGGGAATCACTCAGTGTGTCGGCCGTTTCCTTCAACAAAACATCTTGAAGTACCTGCAATGTAAAAACAACAATTGCATGTTAAATTCAGCTAAAGCAGAAAATTCACCACGTCCACAATGATGCCACCGCTTCTACTCACATTAAGGATTTCATCCTTGCAGAAGCTGATAGCTTCAGGCTGTTTTGCGGGTGAGAAAGCAGCCTGGAAGGCCTGGAAAGCAGCTGAGGCTGCAGGTGTGTGGGTGTCACACTGGGACAGAATCCAATGACCCATCAAGCTTTTCAGAAATGGGGCCAAGCTGCGACGTACTTTTAGCACCAGCTGCTCAAAAGCCTGCTGGGTAGCCTCCCTAATGCGTCGATCGTGATCCTGACAGACATTATGAAGAGAAAACCTTTTTTAATATAGACACACCCTAAGAACAAACAAACACATATTTAAATCTCACATAAAATGTTCTTCTAGTGTAGTTTTAGGCAGCCACTTAGTGAGAAATACTTTTACACATTTTTATAATTACACATTGGTAAAAAAGGGATAATTGAATTGATTGATATGAAATCTGAAGTAGTGTAAAATCTACAATTGTTGAGCTGGTTGGAGTGGTTTGTTATGCACTAGATGTCATTAATTTTTCCAGAATAGTTGAAATTAATAGTAACAATAATAACAATCGAAATAATATGAAAACTAATCATGATTTCCCAATAAATGGACAGCTCACCACTGATATTTTGCAGTAAATCCTTGGCCAGTATGGTAGGATCCCTTTGACAACATCAGCATCCCGTTCCTGACACATGGACCCAAAATCCTGCACAGCCTGAGAAGATTACACATAATCACCAGACAAGTTTGGACAAAAAAACAACGTATCTAACAGTCATGTCCACACAGTATTTTATGGTACTGTTTGTAACATGTGTGTGGGTATGTGTGCTTTTTTAACTTTTTACATAGCAATTATGTCTAGTCAACTAAAGTCAAAAGTTTATTTCTATAGCACATTTCAAACAATGTCAGCTGTTATACGAAATATACACCATACACAACAGTCACTAAATCAACAACAAATATACACTAAAAACAATCAAACAAAGTAAGTAAGACTGTGCTTGCATTATAAAAAAAAAAGACAGTGTACCCTGCTCAACTAGAACTGAAAGCAAGTGAGAATATATAGGTTTTTTATCAGTCTGTTCAGACTGGGCAGCTCTTATGTGAAAAGATAAGTTCTTTCAAAGGTCACAAGCCATGACTGAAAAGCTAAGTAAGATGGCATCAAAACCACTGAGACTATTTAAAACTTAGATCCTGAAAAGTGAATCCTGCTATGGAGTGCAAGCCAGTTTAAGGAGGCTAATACAGGTGTGATGTCATCACGTCATTTCTTTCCTGTTGAGAGTAAGCTGCTACAATTTGCGTTTCAGTTAGATCTCAACAAAATGTTAAGTTTTTGTAAGTGACCTCTGTACACAACAAAGTGGCGTTTAACTCAAGCAACCAAGACATGATTGAAACAAACTTGCTGCTTTAATTCAACAGTTTAATCAAAAGTACAGAATTCACCGTTTTAAAAAGGTAACCATGTTTACATACAGATCAACTATTTTCAGAGACGACTCAAATGTAATTGGACAATTGACTGACAAGTAGTTTCCTGGCTGGGTGAGGAAAGTTTCATCAGTATGGAGATTTGGAGTTCACTCTAAGTGTTAAACTTTTATTTGGTGGCTGTTCACGGAAACTCTCAGTGTTTCATATGCATATATAAACATATCCTAAACTCCCAGCATATGTTTTGCGTAATATGACTTATTTACAGTGAAATCATGACGGGGTTTGTGTATCTGGCATCAAGCAGAATAACAGTTAAACTTACAGCTGGGGTTTAAACTCACCTTGAGTCTGGTGACAACATCCCTCTTCGACAATTTTCTGAGCACCAGGCGGAAATCTGCATCTACCAGGTTGTCTATGTCTTCCGCGCCGTGGACAGCTGGAACGTAACTCAGCTCCGAGGCGACGGTCGAACCGAAGCCAACAAACGCCGGGATTACGCCACCTTCCCGGGTCAGGACCTCAGCAGCTCGGCCGCTGCTGGACGGCTAGTGGCGGGAAAGATAAAAACGAAGTGTGGTTAGCTACATCTATCAAACACCACAGCTATGTCACGCGTTGTGATAATCAGAAGTTTACATTAGCTCGTTTTCGGCTTTGTTGTTAGCAATTTTAGCTGTTGTCTTTAACACTCTGCCTTACAGACAGTGGGAGCAACTCACCCGAACATTTCCTTTAGTTCGCTGTTTATTCTTACCCCCCATGGCTATGTATTAATCTTTAAAGTGTATATTTCCTATGATAACTCTGTAGTTACTAAAGCTGACAGCATTTCATTACACAGACCTAACGCCAGTTGTCACGCTCGTGTTCCGGAAGTCTGGACTTCCTGTTTACATCTTTCAAAGTAAAGCGCCCGTGTCAAAGTTTTATAATTCTGTCTTTTGGGGTTTTGGTGATAACTATTGGTACTGGCTTTTCTAACGAAGACTATTATCAGTGCTCGTTGTCACAGGATCTTTGCATTTTTGTAGTCAATAGATAATAAGTACTTGAAATATGCCTTGTGACAAACTAATTGCAGGAATTTGCAAAGATAAGACTGACATTTCCCTCAGATATGTCCATCAGTGTAAAATTGAGTTTTACAGAACTTTTGAAAGTTTGACTTGATTTGGAACAATGCTCATCTACGGAATTAAGTGGTCATACTTCTTATCTCCTCCCCCTGTATGTATCTTTGTTGTTGTGAATTTAAACCCTAGATAAGAATTCTTTCTTTCTGAAAACAGAAAATGTAAGTATGGGGTTAGATCTTGGAGCATTTTACTATAGCCACTACGTAATCATGGGTCATGTGTAGACTTCTTGTTGCTATCATAGATTTTTACTCTTCTTTGGTTTTGTGAGTGTATTAACAAAACCATGGTGATGATTGTGGTGTTTTGTTGTTCTAAAAATGTTTTTTTTAATTAAGAAATAATATGCATGTACTAGCTTGTATATAATCTTAATGTTATATATATATATATATATATATATATATATATATATATATATATGTCATACAGTAGGTTTGCTTGGATTCTAAAATATTTTAAGTTTGCACTTATCATGCGACATCGTTTGGGAATTAATGTTAAACAAATTTTAATTTATATTTTAAACACACTGCTACACACATAACAGCAGTAGCAGTCACATTCTCAAAAAACTTGAAATCGCTTGTGCTTACTTCCGTTAATTCTTTCTTCTTCTTAAGCTGAAACACTGCGGGCATCTTTGCTGCCCTCCACAGACAGAGTGCAGACTGTGCAAGTAAACAGTGTTTTTCCAATTTTAGACGAGGATGCTGCAAGAGAAAAGCTCATTTAAATGTCCCCTGCATGATATTTGGAAATGTTTATATTGTCTGCTTCCTAGATTTGATAAATGTAAATTGGGATGTGATACACTGCACTGGTATGACATTTTTTCTGATTACTGTTAAAATATACTGTAAAGTATTTACTCTGATACTGATATGATGTAATTTGTGTTGTACACTCACAACTTTACGTAGTATCCTTAGACTCAGAATTTCATTAACTGTAAAACATGTGTTCATTTATCAGTAAAACATGCAAATGCCACTCTTTAGTAAACGACAATCTTTTCCTGCAGACACATATCTTTCCAAAAACAATAATAAATACATAAATCAAAACCAAATTGAGCTGAGTGTTTCTTTTTATTCACAGAACACAGCAGCCTTAAGGAAATGCTCCAAATTCGTCAGTTTACACAGTTGATCAAAGTGGAATTTTAGTGACAGGGTTCAACTTGGAATTTCCAGTAAATTTAGATTAAAATTCTCAATGCAGAGCCTGAGGATGTAAATCCAAGTACCCAAACTTATTAAACAGAGTCAAACTTACAATCACTGCAAAGCTAACTGCAATAGTCAGTGCACTGAACAAATAATCTCTTTAGACTGTAGCATAATTACATGTAACATTCAATACATTTAAATAACCCCACCTTTTAAAATATGAGGCAGAGGTGTGTTCATAGACAATTTGCACATTCCAAACAAGTTTAAAGTGATCACATTGCATGTGTTCATTTCCCTCCCTACAACAACTGAACTAATAATTTGGTTTCTTACGTGCAAGCAAAGAGTCTCAGTGCGAGTGAACTTACTCAGCGTCAATTAACGCTGTCAGTGTGAATGGATTTATTTTCCACCTGTGACTTTTAGTAAATGTCAATTGCAGTGAGATTTATTACTACATCAATTTGACCACAAATAACTCCTAAAATTGCCAAGTATCTCTTAAGGTGGATAAATTAATTGAAATAAATACTATCTACTGTAGTTTAACCATCTGGCTAAAATGGTACCTCTGTGTTTTGTATTGGAGGATCTACATAAAACTCCCACTGCTACTATGGATAACTGATTGAATAAGGCTACATTATTATATGTCTCCCTGCCTTTAAACACACATTCAGAAAAGATCAGGGTGTAAAATTCTTCCCGCGTTCTTCCTGCTTTTAAATCAGTGTCAAAACACATCGTTGTGGCTACTCCTACAGGAGTTGTGAGGTTTAATCTCTGTGAAAACAACCACTCGAACAGCACAAAAATCAGAGCAAACTGAAAGGTAACTTGCCAAAATCCAGATTGTGTTTAAAGGATAAAAAGAATGTGGTTGAAACGCACCCAATCATTTTTATTTTCAAAAGCATTTTGTTATTGAAGGAACTGTTCCAGCTGCTAGATCACTACGTCGTGTCAAATACAAACTGACAATCTAGCAAAATCTGTTGTTCATTCAGATCATTTACGTTGTTTTTCATTTTCATTAGGACTAACAAATCTTTTTATTAATGTCCATGTCAATTTTGACAAAAATGACAGAGCTAAAATGAAATTGTACATTTCACTTTTTTCAAACAAGTGACCTGTAAAGTTCAGTCTTTGTCAGTAAGTGAGCTTCTACAGCTCAACAATTAACCCTCAAGAAACCCTGTTTTGAACTTGGGTGCAATCCGAAGCATATCTTTTTCATAACACATCACTACTTCTGCAGCATCACACCTTTTTAAAAAAAAAAAAAAAAAAAAAAAAAAAAAAAAAAAAACAACCCTTAAGTTCCTCAGAGAGAACAACCAGGCTGTTAGTTTCATGTTGAGGTAACCCCAAAGTCAATCTGTTGGTCCCAAATCATCCAAGTTGGATGTCACCTCCCGGTAGAAGCACTGTCTTGCTGGGCACCGTGGTGTAACGGGGGTCCAGTTTGGGCACAAAGCCTTTAAAGTCTCTGGAAGCCTGAGTCCCAAACATGTCTAGCACCTGTCGGTTCATCAGAGCAAACCTAGAAAATCAGAGAGAGAAAAGGCCCTGTACAGTTTTATTGAAGTCAACACGAACAAAGCTGATGTTGAATAAAAGTGACAACTTATCTAAAATATTGTTCGTTTATATGAGATTCCTGCAAAGTAACTTTGATATCTTCTTGTATGGTTTGGATCAAAGCCTGATTAACAACAAGCACTCCAAGTACACAGGCCTCTGCAAGGCAGCTCAATCTCTGGGCACTATTTACTCTTAAGGGTAGTAGTACTGTCATTTTCATATATTCATTTTGTTTTCATTGGTATTTTTAAACGTACTTTGAGAAGTTTGTAGTGCAGCAAAAATCAGATAACATCATGACAAAGGTTTACTTTAAATATACAAACATTTTGTAGGAGTAGGTAATGGATAACAGGAATTGATTGGTAAATAACTGGACATGAATAACTTGAGTTTATTATTACACTACATTACATTTCTAAGTAACTAGCCAGCTCATTCTCTTTCTCTCCACAATTCTTTGCAGGCATCTCATGTGTCTCATACTGGGGTCAACTTGGAAGAAAGGCAGATGAGAAATATAAAAGTGAGGTCAGAGGTCAAATGTGACATGATATTTGGATGCAAACTGTAATGTGATATTTAGAATCCCCACACACCAGTATCATTTCTGAAATGTTGCCAATACAAACGAATTCAGTAAATTTTAAGCATATTTTTAAAGACACAAGTATGACCTTATTTGACCTTGAAGAAGCGGTCAGAGGTTCAAAGTAAGATGACATTTACAATGTCCATACAGCCATACCTGCCCTGGGTTAAACGCAGCAGGAACTTCCAGTAAGTTGGCCTGAGGTTCTGCACTTCCATCACAGCCTGTGTAGAAGCCATACATCAAGCATTATATCCTTGCTCAGCTTTAAAAAAGAAAAAAAAAAATTTGTGTGAAGCATATGTATGTGAGTAAGAAAGCATGTTTACTTACAGCATGGAAGCAGATCGCAGTGGAGACGGCATATATGATTGTGTCTGCATGTGGAATGTAAGGCAACCGGCCAGCCTCAATGCCCTTGAAGTAGATAGTCTAAAGAGAGGGATACATAGGGAATGTTGTATATGTTAAGTGTATTTGTTGCAGTTTCTGAAACATGTTTACGTGGCTGCACATGTCAGTGATTACTACATAAAACCAAGCAGAGATACCTGAATAATGATAAAAATGTGGTATTTATCAATAAAGCATTAATTCTGTTTTTTTTTTTATATTGATACAAGTTTATTATTACATTTACACTTTAGTTCAAAGACAATATATCAGTATGAGGACCTTTTTTATTTCTATGATTTTTGTTTTTGTTTTTACCTCCACCAGCTTAGAAAAGAGATACATGGATATTGTTGTGCTTTTGTAGAAGAACATTGAAACTCCAGCCAGGAAGCCTTCAGGAAAAAGAGAGATGGAGAAACATATGAGAAAAGAAGTTAATCAGCAAAGGCACAACAGAATCCCGAGGAGGATCATTCTGCAGGGACTTTATGTGACAGGTTACACCATCCTGTCTCACCAGCTATAAGCGCATGGAGTTCATCATCAATGTTACGCATCCAGCGCAGCAAACAGCTTGTTCCCTGAGTGAAAGAAAAGCACAATATACAACAACGTGGCAAGGTTAGACAAGTAAAAGACAGGAAATCAAATGTGTAAGCAGGAAAGGAACATAATAAAGATACTAATAGAAAACAAAACAGCACATCTACCTTATAGATACTGACGAAGGAGCCTAGAAAAACCCCGAGTTGGAAGTTCTCTTTGTTGTAGAAGAGGGAGGGAAGGCGGGAGGGTTTCGAAAACATCTGTCTGAATGCTGATGGCACTTTAAGTAAACACTGAATCACGTAGCCAACACTGAACATCCTGACAAAACCCTACGGTGACAAATGATAACAAATCTTAATCAAGTATCATTATTTAAGATGTAAATGAATAAGCATTATGAGAACATCACAAAGGATTGGGATCACACAAAAACTAACTTCTTGGGAGACTTACTTTGACACAGTAGGATATGCAGTTGTCATTATAATGTTTGCAACATCTGTGTCTTGGTCCCCGTTTGCATCTGGATTTGGAAAAGAAAAAAAAAAGAAGACGAAAAATAGTTCATGTAAGCCACAATCCAACACACTGCCATGATGTCGGGTGTGTTTTCTCTCACATTGATTCGAGCAGTTTCCTGGTGGAGGATAGAAGAGTCTTTCTTCTAGAGTCAGGCCTTTCTGCTGATGGCTGTGAATCATCAGCCAGCACAGAGTGTGTTGGGATCTCTTCTTTCCCAATGATGAATCTAAGACAGAAAACACACACCACTTCTATAAACTTTTATCTATAAACCTTTTTCATCAGCAGTGAAAATGAAGGCATCAATAGAAACGGGAACAACTTACTTCAATGCGGAGAATGCAAAGCCTTTGAGACCATCTTTACTTCTATAGTATAAAACAAAATTCAGCTTAACCTTAAACATTAACACTTGCAACAATGTGTTCACTGTGCTGCTCTAACCTGAAGAAGAACATAAAGAGTGATGAAGTAATGCAGAACAACAGCACCTAATGGGAAGCAGAGAGAGAGAAAGAATCAAACACATGACTCATTTCACCACTGTGCAGTCTCGTCAGAACTATAAAGTCATAAATGCTTCTTTTTGGATCCGTTGATACTTTTTACTGAAGTCTGTTCAGTTTTCACAACTGGAGTTCCCTGTAGTTGCATTATTAGACTCATAATCCAACAACAAAAACAAGAGAGAGTCTTAAAAAAAATTAGGTTGGCAGTAATTTACATGATCTAAACCTAACCCTGATAACAAGCTCATAGCCCCACCCTTTGACCTTACCTCGCCATGTTTAATGGGTTTGACGACACCTCGTGTCACTGCCATGCGAAACAAAGTCTCAGTGGCCTGAGAACAACATTACGCTATTAAAAATGCAGACACATAGCAAGGTTCACATACAACTACTAATATTCGAAAGAAGCGGCCCTTACAAGATTTGCCATGTATATTGTCAGCAGCCCTCTCCTGTGAGGATGAAAAAGAAAGAGGCGAAAAGGCAAAAAGTAAACTCTATGTGAATGAAACATGTTTGAATCTAGGAGAGGCGAGAAAAAACATACTGAAACGTAACAGACGGGCATCTCACCTGCTCTTGCGCTCCAGCAGGATGGCAATATAAGAGGCTGGCAGTGCTGAGCCAAACCCAACAGACCAGGAGTAGAAGCCTCCCAAAAGTCTCCTGCAGTTAAAATACACTGCATTATTTCACTTCCTTTTTTCCCCCAGCTGGGACGTTTCAGTGAAGACAATCCCACACTGTCAGCACAAGATTTTGTCAGCTCTTCCGTCTTCCATTTTTCCATGATAAGGAAAGTATTATCCAAGTATTTAAAATGCGCACTTATTGAAACGATAGACAAAGACAATCCAAGCTGATACTGTAGTCATACACTACTTTCTGCAATTCCCTTATCCACAAGGGGTTGCCACAGCAGTGCCAGCTCCTTATGAATAAGCAGATATCTCTGCATGTTTGATTGGCCTTCCTGACGTAACACCCAAGGGATTTGTATCTACTCCTGGAAGGTCCAGGGACCTTTTCCTTATTAGTCAAACCATGACACTATAGAACCACCTTTTACTTTACTCTAAACGGGACACAAATTTACTAAATTATTATTTAAAAAAAAAAGTTTTCTTAAACTAGCAAACAAGACCATAAAGTTAATAGTGGGTTTATTTTATCACAGATGTCCACAGAGGGTGACCCTAATGCAAACATGACCACAGTGGCCAGGACATGAAGCTGACACACTCAGATGCTGACAGGTTAAAGGAAAGGAGGCACACGTGGAAGAAGCTAAAGTGGCTTCAGCTTCAGCAGGTGTGGTTCACAGAACATGACCGTTCATGCTCAGTTTATCCATATATCATACTGTATACATTTCACTTTCGTTTTCATTAATAAACATAATGACAGTGCAGCTTAGTGCCAAGTTTGTGTTTACATACTCTAGACATGGGTTCACTGACCTGAGAATGCAGAAGAAAACGATGAAGAGACCCCCATTGGTAGTCAGGAAAGAGGTAGACCAAAAGATCTCTGGGATAAGCCTTTTTAAGTAGTAATCCTTCTTCCTTCTCCTTAGAACTGCTGCTATCTGCAAAGCACAGTGCGTTACTGCACACTGGAGATGCAAGGCAAATACAGTTCCAACTCTGCTAAAGTTTACACTTACAGTCGTGACGAGTGCCCAGAGGGCAATGAAATTTACAAAGGGGGAACCTGGCTGAAGTTGCATGACATGTTTTTGCTCCTTTATCTGATCGGCCACATGTACAACTTGGACTTCGTACCTAAGTGCAACACTAGCGACGTGCCAGCCTATCTTTAGAGGTTTTCTGCGAACTACTAAGCCATTTTACTTTAGTTAGCTCGCTAACTTTAGCTATTTAGCTAGCCTCACAGTCTACAGTTATATTTCAGGTCAAACGTCTTACCAGGTAAAGAGGCGCGTATATTTTAAAGGACACCTCCAGAGCACTCCTAGTCACATCGGCAGCAGACTGCACACACGACGGGCTCCAAGTGTGGCCGATTTCGTAGCAGTTATGCGGTATTTTGCTGAGAGCAGCCATGTCTGTGCACAGTGACAGCAGGAAGGTGGTAGGCTGCCGTGCGCGTTCCCTAAAAGGGGCGCAGTCACGAGGATGAGCTATGCACGCGCCCGGTGCTGATCAATAAGGTTAGGAGAAGAGCCCTCTTTACACGGCTGCAATAACAGCTGTGACATTTTTATAGGTAGCCTGTTACAAGCAAGTCTTGCATCCAGCGACTAACCCAGATATGCCGAATAATTTCTTTGTTTCCGTCAGTGTAAACACACAAGTTATGGTTCAATTTTCAATTCAGCTTTATTAAGATTTGACCCTATTTCAAATTAGAAGCACAGAATGGAATTACTGCAGATATGTTTTTGCTCCTTTAAGTGCCAGCTTTTTTCCAACAGAGGTACAACTTTGTGCACCTATGGACTTTGGATCAAGACGGTCTGTAAATTTTTATGAAAATCAATCAAAACTTATATCTTGATAGAAAAGTACTCATATGTTTTACAGATTTATGCAAGAAACTGTCGTATATTTATGACTGTTTTACATTCTGAACATTAATCCCAATATAATCACAGTGGAAATGTTCAAACTTCCATTGTTGTGGAAATTCCATGTTGCTAGTCTTTCCCAAAAAAAATCAACAACAACAAAAACCCCCAATGAACTGGAAACTGAATCTTTATCTTTTCAGAAATATGAGATATCTGAAAATATCCAGTATAACAAATTTTTTTCTCTTTTCTATCTCCTCCATTAAACTCATGCTCTTATATCACGTGGTTCCCTGTCCCATGACAGTCAGCAAATCGACAGCATCTCACTGCACTGTGTACAGTATGGAGAGTGATGCAAATTTTACAGAGCAGATATTCTTTGTTTAAAAACAAAATTAAATAGAACACTAATACCACACGTCATCTAAAACTTGTTAGTTTTAAAGTCATAGATGCGTCATATAGTTCACCAAGCTTTATGTATATTCTTGTAATGTCCCGACTAGGTCAGCAGGTGTCACCCTTGCCTCCGAAATTACGACACAAAATTTCAAGTTAGAGAATGTAAGGTTGTGTTGAAGGGAATGAGCTCAGTATGGTTTTAAGAATTTCCACTTGTTAAAAACCATTCAAGATATTTTAAGAGGACTTTTTTTTATTATTATTTTGTTTGTTTTGTTTTTAATGCACTTAACACTGACCTATGAATCATCGAGCAAAAAACGGATGAAACAGTGTTTTTTTTGCAAAAAAACATAGTTTGTTCCTATTTTAACTAAATCTGTCAAACATTTTAGTGATAACACAGCTTAACAGGCATAAAATGGTATTTTATCATCTACAGCACATGAACAGTATCTGAAACTAATGTTCTTAGGAAATATTTTTTAAAAATCCTGCAAAGACCTGACACAGGACATGAGAGATGCATTTGGTCTACTGTTCACGATAAAACTATGATACTGGAAATTTCTGCATAAAATATCAAAATTAAAAATAATTACTCTGCAGAAAAAAAGTTCCCCATCATCATTAAATGGATTAATATTACTGCTGCATATGTTTAAGGTGATGCTTATTTTAAATACTTTATACTATGCTTAAAGTCCAGCATCATATTATTTGTAGCTTGACATATAACTTGTTATTAAGTAACTTAAATAATATTTCGCTAAAACTTAGTAATCTTAAAGTAAAGAAGCTATGGTTATAAAAGGATTTTTGGATTCTTGCAGCTGGCTTTTCATAAATCTGTATTAGAAAACAGAGCTGCGCATGAGCCTAAAATCATGCCCAATATTTTCTACACTGACATTCATGAAAAATTCTTATTTCCACTGGGCTCTCCTCCCTTGTTCTTGGCCCCTCACTGTGCCGCCCTGTGTTTAAAAATTCTGGAACCGCCACTGGTGGCAACACCTACCGATAAAGGAAGATAAGGTAAAAAAAAAATTGAGTTCTTTGTGGGCTGCTATTTCATCAGTCTACTGTAGGATCAAATATAAACAAATAAAACTGTAAACACACATCAAAAGTGCTTTTTGTGAAGCTGAAAAGTCAAATTAGAGATCCACAGTGCTTGGCACTGCCTCTTTTGCGTAGTGCATCTAACTAACCTAATTTCCCAGCAGACCGCTTCAATTAAATCCAGAAAGAAATAATTGACTTGGGAATACTTACTGGTTCTTATCCCTGCACATCAGATACTACTGGAGGCGTAGCCTCTGGCTGAATAGCCTGACTGTTTTGCTTTGAGTTTCGTAAGCGCTGCGGTCCAGACGGACATTCGCACTCACATGGAAGAGTGAAAGAAGGTTACCCCTTGTTCCTGTACCAGCAAAACCCGCTGATCACTTTGGCCAGCATTTTAGACTGCGATCAGCTGAATATGGCACGGACTTTGGGGTTGTTTGCAACTTGTTTGCTGATTTTTCTTCTTTCATTGGGCGCGAGCGGGGAGCGCGGCAGGGAGAGAGTTTATTATGTGGGGATCATTGAGGACTTCTGGGATTACGCACCAAGTGGAAAAAACCTGCTTAACGGGAAAGACATCGAAGACGATGAGTGAGTTGACATTCGGAAAAGTATGCTCAGATAGTGGCGGCACTAATTGCTTGTAAATATTCATTTTTATTTTTAGCGCCTTTATATATAATGTCTAAGATCACTCACAAGTAGAAAGTCATTATAACTCATGTGGGAATAAAAAATAGACCGCGAAAGAAAAGACAGTTTAGAGATACAAAAAAGTTTTAGTGCAAAACTTGTGGGTTATGTCGCGTGCTCGGGGTGTGACAGTGTCTAGACTTTGTGTGCTTTGCTGGCAGTCTAACGGATGTGCAGGAAAGATGACAATGACTAACAGCGAATTACTGTCTCCTTTCATTAGATTAGAGGCTTCCTTTACTGTGTATCTATCTGCCATGTGTCTTTATGTGCAGCCAATCACCAAAAAGGAGGCACAGAGATCCTGTCTGACAGAAGCATTTGCATCACACCATGGTTAGGAATTTAATGAGAGATGTGACAATGAGACTGTGTGACCCTTGCATTTCACAGTTTTCAATTTCTAGAAAAAACCCCCATATAAAATAATACTGTTAATGCGGCTTGTACTTACATCACATGTAAGCATTGACAACTCACAACATTTGTCTGTGTTTCTGCTGTTATAGTTCAGGAACCAATACCTAATAATCAAAAATCCCTTTCTTATATTAAAAAAGAGGACATTAGACTGGACACATTTGCACATTTTTCATGAAATGAAGGAATGCTCATGGGTGTTGCGCAATGATTGAGACAATTTTGTCCTTCCTGTCAGAGAAATAAATAATTGTGAAGCATAAGGGAATTGCTTCATTCTTACACAATACATGGCATTCCTAAATGTAACTGAACCTCTGGACGTGCTAATAACGTTCTCAAAGTGTACAGGCTGTACTTAAACTGTCTCAAGCTGTTTAATCACTGCAGGGCATGTTTATCTTTGTTAGATATCATATTGTCTTTTCACTCCCATTTCATGGCAAACTGAATTCACAAGAAGCTTTAAGATGTTTCTTCCTGCCATTTGTATCCCATCATTTAAAATGTGGAATTGCGTCAAATCAACTTGCAATGCGTTTGCATGGCATTAGATTAATAAAGCCATATGTCGTATTATAAGACAGAGAAGGGGAAACGAATAAGCAGTGTTGGAGCAATGTTAGCACTATTTTGCTTTGTTCGGGTTCTGACTGAAACAGCGGTAATCAGACAGGCATCAAGGTTTTCAGTCAAAATCATTTGAGAATCTATTTAAGATAATCTTACTTCCAAAAGTGCATCAGCTACAGTTTCAACAACCTGTTATTAGCTCCCCAAAACATGTTATTAAAATAATGATATGTCTAATTGTTAAAGACCTGCAACCACATGCAATTTGTTCAGTGGCTTTACATCTATTCTTACACCAGGTAAGATCTAGTTCTTGTTTGGTCTACAATGAAATTCTAGCCGTTAGACAATAATCAAAATTGTATAAACTAAAAGATCTATCAAAGCCTTTTGTGAAAACCTAGAAAGGCAATGCACTTACTTTTGCTATATTTGTACAAGTTTGATTGAAAGTTGGTGTTGCAGCGTGGAACTTGACGTTGACCCTAACAAATACAAATGCAAGAAGAAAAAAAAAGTATTTTTCTTGTCTGTCTCCTACACACTCTCGGAATTCTGTATAATCGCTCCACTGTGTGTCTCACATTCTTGTTGTTTCCTTTTCAAACTTTCTCAGGCATGCATCAATATTCCTACAGGGAGGGCCCCATCGAATTGGAAGTATTTACAAGAAAGCTGTGTTCAAAGAGTATACAGATGCTTCATACAGTCGCCTGTCTCCTCGACCTGATTGGCTGGGCTTCCTGGGACCCATACTGCGTGCTGAGGTTGATGAAACTATTGTTGTCCACTTAAAGAACTTTGCAACCAGGAACTACTCTATGCATCCCCATGGGGTTTTCTATGAGAAGGATACAGAAGGTAAAATGTTCCATACTACTGGATATAGACAGAAAAATTCATGGTGCTTTTGCACACAGAGTCACACCTACAAGAACAAAGTGCTGTCAGTGAGGGTTACAAAGTGTCATTTATTCATACTGAATGATACCGATTGTTGCTGTGTTCAAAATTTGTAATAAGAACTGAATAATATAACTTTTTAAAAGTCCAAAAGGGCTTGAAGTTACATGAAACAGCTAACATTGTTTATGAAGTTCCAAGAAGGCGTGGTACTGTTCTTAGGTTTTCTGAACTTTACAGCTCTCTGCTATGCAAGAAGCTCGTACACCACCCACCCCCACCCCAATCATGTGAAGGGGAAATCCTGCCGGAGTACACTTGAGAGCCTTGTGGAAATTGAGACTACAGCTGCAGTCCTTTCCTACTTAAAATAGAGAATGGTTATTGTTATACTTTGTGTCATGGTTTAAAATCAGCAATTTTATTAAACATGAGGAACGCTAAGTGGCATCTTTTTGCTTAAACTGGAACTTGAGCTGAAAGATAATGAGATCACATGTCAGTGGTGTCAGCACATTAAGATACTGAGAACTGAGAAAGCAGTTAATTTGTTAAACCTTGTCCCGACATTCACACTGTATCAAAGATCAGTGTTCTCGTGACTTCTCATTTATGCTTTGTTTTCAAACACACTGCCATAGAAACTAAAGGCTTACCAGAAAGTAGAAAAAAAACAACAAAGAAAATGAATACTACCTTGACTTTTGAAACCTGCTTTAAATAACATCCTTGTAAATGTTTTCTAATATTTTCTACAAAATTCTTATTGAGACTATAAACTATAATATCTCTGCTCGGCTGCTTTCTGACCAGAGTGATCTCTTTGCAAACATTTTCCCTTCGTGTACCAGGTGCACTCTATCCAGACGGGACATCAAGCAAGTTGAAGAAAGATGACTGTGTCCCTCCAGGAGGCAGCTATACCTACCGCTGGGAGGTCAAACCTGAGTTTGGCCCCACGGATGATGATGCCAACTGCTTGACCTGGGTCTACCACTCTCATATTGACGCCCCCAGGGACATCTCCTCAGGACTTATTGGGGCGTTACTCACATGCAAGAAAGGTACAAATATATTTGGCAAATATATTTGATTGTATGTTTGGTGTGTTTCATACAGTGTTTTGCCTGCTGTATGCAGCTTTCTGTATGCACAAATTGTATGTTAAATCAAATGTATTTCTACATCCTAAGCCAGTAGTCTCATTCAGAAACAGCCTTTGTAAAAATAACATAAAAAAATTGCTTTACTTGAAAAACTGCCAACGAAGGATTGCCGTGAAAATCGCACACAGTGGGACACCAGAAGGAAACAAAGATTACGCATGCTCCTTTTCTTTGAGTGCAGGAGCCTTGAAGGAGACTAATGAACTAAATGCAGCCGAGGGAGACTCTGCCGCAAAGTCCGCCCGCAGTGATGTCGACCAGGATGTTTTCTTAATGTTCAGTGTGGTGGACGAAAACATGAGTTGGTACTTGAAAAACAACATTCAGAGATGTTTTGATCCAGAAACAGTTGACCCAGAAGACCCAGACTTTAAAGAGTCCAACCTTATGCACGGTGAGAGATAGATATTTAAAGTCTTTTTAGGATCATTTAATACTGGACTAACTGCACACATTCAGTCGGGCCAAACCAGCTGATGCAACTCAGCAATCTGCATCATATAGTTTAAAATGTGTTCACAGGGAATTCACTTCACATTTCTAATTCTGACAACAAAGGCTGTAGGAGAGGTTTTTGATGGCTAAATGTCTCATTGTCCTCTGATTGTGTGTGTTTTTCTCTGTGTGACAGCTATTAATGGGTACATGTTTGGTAACCTGCCTGGAATCGAGTTATGTCAGCATCGCGCAGTAGCCTGGCATTTGTTTGGGATGGGTAATGAGGTAGATATTCATTCTGCATTTTTCCATGGGAATACCCTGCTGGACCGTGGTCACCGCACTGACGTCCTTAGCCTGTTCCCAGCCACGTTCGCAACAGCCGAGATGGTCCCAAAAGCAAATGGAAAGTGGTTGCTGGCCTGCCAGGTTAATGACCACTTGCAGGGTAGGATGCTTGACCTTTAACCTATGTGTCACCTTTGACCTTCTGCTACAGCACTTTGCTGACAAAGGAAATACCCTTTTCATGGGGGTGCTGCTGTTTTGTCAAAGCCTGAGCATTCCCACAGCAGAGATTAGTATTTCTACTCTGAGCCTGCCTGGACTTGTAAAACACTTTCTAGAACTCAGCTGAATTTAAAAGCTGAAGGGTATGAGCAGACATTTTATTATTTGTTATTATTTTCAGGCTGCCCAAAATCTATTGAACATAACATTGAGAGAGTCATACAATGACTACCGCTAATTCTTGTGAAGAACTATTACTTTTTATAAGGCTGTGCTTTTTATAATGGCTCTCTCTTGTTCCTGACCCTTTGAGAAAAAAAAAAGTAACATTACTGTTTTATAAACCTATTTAGGCTGCAAATCACACAACTGACAGTTTTACATGTTGTAGATCTGCTCAGAATTTTGAGAGTAAACCCAATTTCCTAAAAGATAAGCAAGTTAAACATTTAAAATGAACTCTGGAATGTTTTTATCATTTTATAGACAGTTACTGTAGCCTGGAGACCTGCTCAAAGGTCTACATCTCAGTGAGTTTTTACTTATCTAAATTATGGTTTGTACGTGTGTGTGTGTGTGTGTGTGTCTGTGTGTGTGCTGTTCCAGCTGGGATGCAGGTCTTTTATGAAGTGAGGTCGTGTAACAATGAGGCCGGATCCATGCTGACAGGTGGAGTTGTAAGGAATTACTACCTGGCGGCAGAGAAAGTCCTGTGGAACTATGCCCCCTCAGGAAGGGATTTGATCAGCAATGTATCCCTTACTGAAGCAGATAGGTGAGCAACATATTGCAAAATGCAGTCTAAATAATGCCCCAAAAGTTTATTCTGTTCTCTGGACAACGCTACATCCAGATGAACAGAATCAACTTATGGGGATTTACTTACCTGGATGATTGAGCATGCATCAAGATAGTCTAAATAATGGTTTACATGTATCTCAAAATAAAAGTTGATTTATTATTTAGCCCAAAAAACTCAAGAAGAGACTTAAACCAAACACACCATCAGTCAAACCAACATAGTTTCATGCCAGGTTTCCCCCAAAACACACTCAAGATACCTTTATGGGTTGATCTTGTCTCTCTATCTCTGTCAGTACTCCTAACTCTAAAATGGGGCTTGACTTTCTGTGTGCATGCCCCCTGGAAGGGGCTGATTATACAGTACATGTGATGCTCATTCAGGCTGTGTGGTCTGGTTTGAGTGACCAATTCCAGAGCATGGGTCACAGCCCCCAGGTGGAGCATGACGGTAATGCAGGTGAACAATGTGATTCTGTGTGCAACAAGTAAAAAAATAGTTTAAAACCAGAGGTGTGGACTCGAGTCACATGACTTGGACTCGAGTCAGACTCGAGTCATTAATTTTATGACTTTAGACTTGACTTGAAAAAATGTTCTAAGACTTGTGACTTGACTTGGACTTTTACACCAATGACTTGGGACTTGAATTGGACTTGAACCGGTTTACTTGAAAAGACTTGATATTTTACCCCAAATATAAAATTTAACATGCATATTATATAGAGATTGAAAATGTGACGTCATTCACGGGTAGAACCGCAAAGGATTCTGGGAACTCGTGGCAAGCGGTACTAGCGCATGCAGGCTTTCAATTGAAATCAGTCACACAGCGATAAAAAGAAACACAAAAATGTCAAGAAGCTGTTGTATTATTAACTGCAATAGCCGGTCGCATGACAGCCACGGGAAGCCGACGGGTAAAGAGATCGGTTGTTATCGGATTACGTCGTTGAAGAGAAATTGTTCGAGCCATGTTTCCAAAGTAACAAAGACGCGACGGATGGTCTGGATTGCAGCCATTCAAAGATCAAATATAACGTCCCAGAACCCTCCAGCTCACAGGTTAGTCTGCTCCAAGCATTTACACGAAGGTCAGTCTGCTGTTGTAGTTAATGTGTCATTTTCATAACATAATTGGTGATATAGGTTACAAGCAAGTCTGGCGCTGAACAGAAATTGTCGCGCTATGCTCCTTTGTTTATTGTGCATAAATAGTGAATTGTCCTGACACAATATTGTGTTTCGCTTCTGTTATTATGGTACATTGACAAAAACATATACTTTTATTCACAGGATAAAACAGGTTTTTTGTATCACTAATTGCCCAGTACGATTACAGCATACAATATTATTGTCACTGCTACATTTCTGTGATGGGTACCAGAAATTATTTCCACTACTAATTAATTACCGTTGAGCTCAAAGGTCCTATTAATAAACGGTTAACGAATGTGTATTTATGAAGACGATTTGTGAGACTGGTAAACTTATGATACGTACGATGGTCTTTCGTTCTACACGGTGCATTTCAAGGTCCTGCACCCATCCGTCGGTAAACTGTACCTGGGCTTGTTGCAGTGACCGGAAGTTACTAAACTTCATGAGTGTATGCACTCACTCCAAGAACCGTATGATTATAAATATGCATATAAATATGCTACGATGAGATAGCTGACTTCATCTAACTAGCAAATGTTGTCCAGGCTACGTTGGTGATACAGTTTTTTTTTAATGTGTATGATATTTTTGTCATGCGATTTTAAAGCCGGTCCTACAACCGCATCCAAGAATAACATGCAGCTTATCTCAGAACTGTCGGTGAAAATTATTCTTGGAGCTAGGTTTAATTGAGCTGCATTTTAAAGAGGTGCAATTTCACAATTTGTGTATATTTTCTAAGTTCACTATTTTGTCATGTGTTGAGAAAAACACAGATTAAAAAATTACACGGTCTAATATTTACATTTAGCATAACTGCAACATTATTTTTTCGTTTTTTTTTTTTAAAGACTCGAAAGGACTTGAAATTCAAAGTTTCAGACTTGTGACTTGACTCGGACTTTTACACCAGTGACTTGAGACTCGACTCTGACTTGCCTGACATTACTTGAGACTTGACTTGAGACTTGAGGATAAAGACTTGAGACTTACTTGAGACTTGCAAAACAATGACTTGGTCCCACCTCTGTTTAAAACCTTGTAATAAAGTTTGAAAGTATCAAAACAATTTATATGTAATCAATTTTTACACTTATTTATGCACTGAAAAGCACGTCATCTTTCATAACTTGCATGGAGAGTTGAAATGTAGTGACAGCTCCTTGGTGACAAAAGGAAATCTTTTAATAGAGAGTCAGAGTTGTGTGTAAAGGTGCGGGCAGGTGGCAGGCTTTCAAAGATTTCACATCAGATAATAGAATTCTCAATTTTGGAGTAGCTTGTGAAGATTCAACAGTCTAGATGATCATGCAGCAACCCATCTGTTATTATCTGGTATTTATTGTTGATCTGACACCAGTTTTCGTTCTAAGTAAGTAACTAAGGTCCAAGTAAGACATTTCTCATCGCTTTTACATCTAGGTCACATATTTACTAGGGGTGCAACGATACACAAAATTCACGGTTCAGTTCGGTTCGATACTTTGGTGTCACGGTTCGATATTTTTTCGATACAAAAAAATGTTCATGCATTTTTAATTTGTCATTTATTAAAATTATAAATATATATTTTAACTCAAAAGTACAGTTTTTAAATTTAACCCTAACCCTTGTGCGTGTTTTTTATTTTGACAGCGAATGCGCACCTGCGGACCACTTATGTGCAGCCCTGGTTATTTAGCTCGTCATATTGCAGCCACAGAAATTCTTTTGTCCATGAAACCATAAAGCTGCACTTTCTTTTTGCCTTATAGTCTGATTTGTCATAACTTCTCCATTTTGTGGTAAGCTTTTCTTTGGCTGTCACTTCTTCACCCTGACCTGTCTTATTTGGCTCAGCAGAACTGAAATGCTTTTACACGCACTCACATAAGCTCAGCGATTCTCTGCGCGATCAACCTCTCACATGTTTAAGCTGCGGGAGATTTCACTTGTCATGTTTGCATAGTAAGCTAACGATTGATAAGACGATGTCAGAGGAATTGGTGCACAAATTATCATCACTCACAGATCAGTGCTGTCGCTCTCTATACACAGTTCGCACAATTGCAAAGTGAAAGCAAAAAAAACAAGCGCAAATTCAAACGCGATTTCAATATGTCACATATTGACAGTGGCTCACCGATGCCAATGACATAATTACCCAGCTACATTTCTGAAAGAATGCGAAAGCATTGACATATATTTTTCGTACAATAGCCCGACGGGCAGGGAAGAGATAGATTTTGGTAGCCCGACTGAAAAAATCGCTAGCTCCGGGACGTCGGGCTAGCGATATTGCAAGCCCTGTATCTGATTGAGGAATCACTCATCTTTGGAAAAGAGAGTTTATTACAGAGAAATGTCTCTTTCCAAAATAAAAGCTATACTATCCGCTTCTTCTGGGCTATATTCTCAGCAGCATAAGGAGAATCATGTGCTAACAGCTGTCTAAATGACTCGGCTAAAGTTAGTAGCATGCTTGCTTGTTTTTTTTCTGCTTCCACTTGTCTTTGCACTAGGATGATGTCGGCGTAAATGTGCAGTCATATTCGTTGTGTTCCCACTAGTGCTTTCAGGTTAATCTCGTTGAAATGACCTTAACGCCACAACACGGCAAATCTCCGTTAACGAGCTACCGCCGATCGCTCCGTGCATGGGGCTAGACGGCCAACACGTTAACGAGCTAACTGCGCTAACACACTAGTTCACACCAATGTAATTGAGCATTGCATGGCACATCCAACATACTGTTTTACTTTAGTCCATGACTCGCTTACCTTCAGGGTCATACGTCACATGAAAACCAAAATAATTCCAAACGCCAGATCTGAATGAGGTTCAATTTGCTTGTTGCAAGCAGAGCTTAACTTCTGTCTCGCTAGCTTGCCCTGCGCTCTTCCTTCTGACTATGCTGTCTGTGTTGAGCGCTCAGTGGATCTGCGCTGGACAGTGCAGCCTAGGCGGAGTAGTCGAACACAGATTCACTGAGCGCTCAACACAGACAGCATCGTCAGAAGGAAAATTGATAAAATAAATTACAAATGTTGTATTGTTCGATACATATGCGTACCGAACCGAAAGCACTGTATCGAACGGTTCAATATCGATACGAATATCGTTGCACCCCTAATATTTACTACAACCCACATTTACAGTTTTTGCTTCATTTTCTTCCTCCAACTATCCCATCTTTTTCTTTTGTAGTCCATCAGATGTGTTTTTTGGCAGAGATGATGGAAGGCTCGGTGGTCAATACATAAAAGTGATATACAAAGAGTACACAGATGATACTTTCACTACTGAGAAATCAGCTGATCTTGGACATTTAGGACTATTGGGTAAGTCCTCCCTTTTTTCACCATGTTCTGAATAAAAGTCACCTTTTCTCTTTGTTATACGTTTCCTGAAACAATTCACCAAATTCATCAAGTTCACTAAGTCTCAAGATCTCTTATCTGATTACAGTGTTCCTTTTCTATTCATACAGGTCCAGTCCTGAGGGCAGAGGAGGGTGACACTCTCAGAGTGACATTCCTCAATAAGGCTGATAGAAACTACAGCATCCAGCCTCATGGCCTTCATTATGATAAACACTTCCAGGGAAGC
Organism: Rhamphochromis longiceps; assembly: GCF_057381845.1. Lineage (NCBI taxonomy): Eukaryota > Metazoa > Chordata > Actinopteri > Cichliformes > Cichlidae > Rhamphochromis > Rhamphochromis longiceps. The sequence goes on along the minus strand of NC_140566.1, from coordinate 17,493,056 downwards.
AGCTATGAGGATGGTGAGGAAGCAACGATACAAACACAAATAATACTGGCACAGTTAACTCAGTAAGTCAAGGAGCTGGGATATCCTGTAATTCTTAGGGGACGCTACTTATTCTCTAAAAACACAAGCTGAAACTAATGATTAACTGTTCAGACTGACCAAAGCATACATTTGCATTACTGATACTTTAAAAAGAGTTACTGCAAAGAAATAAATGAGTATATCTCTACAAATTTAAAAAGGTAATTAATCACACAAAGTAAGAAATAAAAGCTGTAAATGAACTTGTTCATACTCAAAGTGCACATTGTTTGACTAATACATATGATATTATATTAAGGTGTTAAGCATAGTGAAAAGAGAATCACAGTGCCTTTTGACTGCTGTCTGTACTGACAGCAAGTTATAGTAAACCAAATTGTTTGTACTTCTTTGTCTGCAACACTGCAGGTGTTGAAAAGCCAGGCTCCCATGTTGGTCCAGGTGAGAACTTTACTTACACCTGGCAGGTCCTGGAAGGCCCATCATCATCTGATTCTTCCTGCATCCCTTATCTCTACTACTCTGCCACCGATCCTGCCAAAGACACTAATTCTGGACTAGTTGGACCTCTTCTTGTATGCAAGAGAGGAGTGCTTGGGGATGACGGCAGACAGGTGCTGCTTTGGTTATGTATTCAGACACGTTCTCATGTTAAAAAAAACCCCAAAACCTTAAGGAACCTCTGAGTGTATACACTTTTAAATAGCTAAAATCAAAATAGCACTTGCCTTTTGTTTGACAAGTTGCTGGGGATTATCAAATTTATTAGAACTTTAATAATACAAGATAGCTAAGATAAGGACAAAATAATTTATGATGAAAATTTTAAGTGTAATTTTTAAGTGCTTTTTAAATTCTGTGTGATGTTACCTTAAAATCAAATTAGCAGCACTTTAAGAGCCTTACTGATTCTGTAATTTTGTCTCTATTGTCTAACAGAAGGATGTAGATAAGGAGTTCTTCCTTCTTTTTTCTGTCATGGATGAAAACATGAGCTGGTATTTAGATGAGAACATTGAGAAGTTTGGCAGCAATGAGACTAATCAAGAGCACGAGGACTTTCAGGAGAGCAACATGATGCATGGTAATCAGTCTGTTTGGTGAATCAGCTGAATAGATATTACCTTACCTATTTATCTGAAAAGCTATTGAATCAGCGTTGATTGCAACTCAGATTTTGTCATATTTGAGACCCGGTTCAGGTGTGTCTTTGTATTTTTTTCATATTTTTATATCTTCCTTTTCATTTCAGCTGTAAATGGGCGCATGCATGGGAACCTTCTTGGCCTGGAGATGTGTTCAGGGGACAAAGTCAGGTGGTACACCTTTGGGTTAGGCACAGAGGTGGACATCCATGGCGTGTATTTTGAGGGAAACACTTTCAACAAACAAAGCACCACCCGGGACACTCTCAACCTTTTCCCTCACACCACTGTAGCTGTCGACATGAAGCCTGACACTCCTGGTTAGTCACACACACACACACACACACACACACACACACACACACACACACACACACACACACACACACACACACACACTGACAAAAACAACACACTTCATCTTTTCCCACACACATAATCTGTCATTGAGATTTTGTTTGGCAGTTAAAGTTATCCTCTATAAACATGTTTACATAAGTTTGTGTGGATGCCTCCTGTGATGCATACACTAATGCTTATACAGTACAAACAGGAAATTAAGATAAGATAAGATAAGATAAGATAAGATAAGATAAGATAGAACTTTATTAATCCCTCGGGTGGGTTCCTCTGGGAAATTCGATTTCCAAAAAAGCACAGCACCGACAGAAGTTACAGAGTTACAGAATATTATATATATATATATACACACACACACACACATATATATAATACAGAGACAATATAAATAAAATATACCAAGGGGATAAATAGAATAAATAGGAATAAAAAATAAAAATACAAGTGAATTGCACATTTCAAGTATTGAGGTCTATTGCACTGTTGACTATTTACAAAAGTATTGCACAAAAGGTATTGCACAGTGAGGTGAAGAGGCACTACAGCTTAGTTGTTCCCCCCTCCTTTGTCCTCCTGTTTCCCCTCCCTCTCCCCTCCAGAGAGGAGTTAAACAGTTTGATGGCGTGTGGGACAAAGGAGTTTTTAAGTCTGTTAGTTCTTGTCTTGGGGAGAAGCAACCTGTCACTGAACAGACTCTTCTGGTTGTTAATGGCCGTGTGCAGAGGATGCCTGGCATTGTCCATAATGTCCATCAGTTTCTTTAATGTCCTTTTCTCTGCCACTGTCACCAGAGTGTCCAGCTTCATGCCGACCACAGAGCTAGCCCTCCTGATCAGTTTCTCCAGCCTGGATGAGTCCTTCTTTGCTGTGCTGCTCCCCCAGCACACCACAGCATAGAAAAGTACTCCAGCAACCACCGACTGGTAAAACATCCTCAGGAGCTTCCTGCAGATGTTAAAAGACCTCAGCCTCCTGAGGAAGTACAGTCGGCTTTGTGCTTTTTTATACAGGTGCTCTGTGTTGCATGACCAGTCCAGTTTATTGTCCACCCACAGCCCGAGGTACTTGTACTTGTTGACCACCTCCACCTCCTCCCCCTCTATCTGAACCGGCAGTGGACCTGCTCTAGACCTCCCGAAGTCCACAACCAGTTCCTTAGTCTTTGAGGTGTTGAGTTGCAGGTGGTTTGTATGACTCCATGCGACAAAGTTCCTCACCAGACTTCTGTACTCCTCTTCCTGATCATCCCAGATACACCCCATGATGGCTGTGTCGTCTGCAAACTTCTGAATGTGGCATAATTCAGAGTTGTAGCAGAAGTCAGAGGTGTACAGGGTGAAGAGAAGAGGGGACAGCACAGTTCCCTGTGGTGCTCCTGTGCTGCTGACCACAGTGTCAGACGTGATGTCCTTCAGCCTGACGTACTGTGGTCTGTCGGTGAGGTAGTCGGAGATCCAAGCCACCAGAGAATCTGGTTCACATTGTCCTTATGTATGTTTAAGGCTCTTCTGCTAAAGGGAAATACCACAATGAATGACGTTTAGCTATGCCATTTACTTTGTTCCACACTAGACATTCACCTTTAGGAAATATGTTACTTACCTCAGCTCTTGTCAATTTTAGGATTTTTTTTGTACACACACACACACACACACACACACACACACATATATCTATTAGGGGTGCAACGATACACAAAATTCACGGTTCGGTTCGGTTCGATACTTTGGTGTCACGGTTCGATATTTTTTCGATACAAAAAAATGTTCATGCATTTTTAATTTGTCATTTATTAAAATTATAAATATATATTTTAACTCAAAAGTACAGTTTTTAAATTTAACCCTAACCCTTGTGCGTGTTTTTTATTTTGACAGCGAATGCGCACCTGCGGACCACTTATGTGCAGCCCTGGTTATTTAGCTCGTCATATTGCAGCCACAGAAATTCTTTTGTCCATGAAACCATAAAGCTGCACTTTCTTTTTGCCTTATAGTCTGATTTGTCATAACTTCTCCATTTTGTGGTAAGCTTTTCTTTGGCTGTCACTTCTTCACCCTGACCTGTCTTATTTGGCTCAGCAGAACTGAAATGCTTTTACACACGCATTCACATAAGCTCAGCGATTCTCTGCGCGATCAACCTCTCACATGTTTAAGCTGCGGGAGATTTCACTTGTCATGTTTGCATAGTAAGCTAACGATTGATAAGACGATGTCAGAGGAATTGGTGCACAAATTATCATCACTCACAGATCAGTGCTGTCGCTCTCTAGACACAGTTCTTGCGATTGCAAAGTGAAAGCAAAAAAAACAAGCGCAAATTCAAACGCGATTTCAATATGTCACATATTGACAGTGGCTCACCGATGCCAATGACATAATTACCCAGCTACATTTCTGAAAGAATGCAAAAGCATTGACATATATTTTTCGTACAATAGCCCGACGGGCAGGGAAGAGATAGATTTTGGTAGCCCGACTGAAAAAAATCGCTAGCTCCGGGACGTCGGGCTAGCGATATTGCAAGCCCTGTATCTGATTGAGGAATCACTCATCTTTGGAAAAGAGAGTTTATTACAGAGAAATGTCTCTTTCCAAAATAAAAGCTATACTATCCGCTTCTTCTGGGCTATATTCTCAGCAGCATAAGGAGAATCATGTGCTAACAGCTGTCTAAATGACTCGGCTAAAGTTAGTAGCATGCTTGTTGTTTTTGTCTTTGCACTAGGATGATGTCGGCGTAAATGTGCAGTCATATTCGTTGTGTTCCCACTAGTGCTTTCAGGTTAATCTCGTTGAAATGACCTTAACGCCACAACACGGCAAATCTCCGTTAACGAGCTACCGCCGATCGCTCCGTGCATGGGGCTAGACGGCCAACACGTTAACGAGCTAACTGCGCTAACACACTAGTTCACACCAATGTAATTGAGCATTGCATGGCACATCCAACATACTGTTTTACTTTAGTCCATGACTCGCTTACCTTCAGGGTCATACGTCACATGAAAACCAAAATAATTCCAAACGCCAGATCTGAATGAGGTTCAATTTGCTTGTTGCAAGCAGAGCTTAACTTCTGTCTCGCTAGCTTGCCCTGCGCTCTTCCTTCTGACTATGCTGTCTGTGTTGAGCGCTCAGTGGATCTGCGCTGGACAGTGCAGCCTAGACGGAGTAGTCGAACGCAGATTGACTGAGCGCTCAACACAGACAGCATCGTCAGAAGGAAAATTGATAAAATAAATTACAAATGTTGTATTGTTCGATACATATGCGTACCGAACCGAAAGCACTGTATCGAACGGTTCAATATCGATACGAATATCGTTGCACCCCTAATAGATATATATACACATATATATACACACATATGCTATATGGTTGTTCCTGCAGTGAAAAAGGGGAGTATGGATAGGTAGCGAAGTTAGCACTATAGATCTAAATAGTGGTATGTATCATAAAAATAGAATATTAGAATTTCACTCATCAAAAAAAACAAAAACAAAGCAAAGATCTAGATTCACAAAATATACAGCATCTGTTTGCTCATATTGCGCAGACATTTGCAAAACAAGGAAAACCCCAAGCAAGCTAAGCTTTGCAAAAAAGGTGCAAACAACATCTTTTTTCCTGCAGTGGTAATCACTGACAGTTTATTATTGCATTGTTTTGTCACATGCTTTTCTTCAGCTTGACTCAAAATACATGCAGTCAAACTGACAGGAAATAAACATGAAATCAAAGGTTTTTGTACTCTGTGCGTTTATATCTACCATGCCATGAAAAAGTACTTTTCCCCCTTCCTGGTTTCTTATTTTTTCGCATTTCATCAAACATATTTTAATAATTAGTAAAATAAATAAAATAATAACTTGAGTAAATATATTTCAGTTTTTCAATGATGATTTCATTAATTGATTGAGAAAAGTTATCCAAACCTATAGCCCTGTGTAGAAAGTAATTATCCCTGAGTTAAAGCTTAGTTCATTTTCACATGTTACACTCAGGCTTCATTACTGCAAGACCTGTTGAATCAAGGAATCACATACACAGACCCTGTCTGCACAAGTGAAGTAGGCTAAAAGATCTCAAAAAGTAACACTTAAAGCCCCAATGTAAAGAAAAAAGCTGAGAGAAAATCATTGAGGTCTGTCGGTCTGGAACAGGTTATAAAGCAATGTAAATATAAAGTCTTTAGTATTCTCGTGAACCACTGTGACAGAAAACCTGGAACAGTGGGGAACCTTCCGAAACCTGTGTCTGGCGAGACCAAAATTACTCCAGGAGTTACTCCTCGATGGCTTTTCCAGGATGTCACACATTTCACATTTGTCAGAAAACATCCTGATCATCCCAAAGACTTTGGGGAAAGTCATCTGTGGACTGATGAGACAAAATGACTTCACACCAACAGTCAAATATGCTCTTGGTAGTGCGATGGTCTGGAGCTGCTTTTCTGCTTCCAGACCTGGGCGTCTTGTCATAATTGAACCATGGAAACATGAATTCTGCTCTCTACCAAAAATCCACAAGGGCAATGCCCGGCCATCAGTCCGTTCCCCTGAGTTCAAGCTCACTCGACTTATGCGGCAATCCAAAACACACCAGCAAGTTGAAGTGACCAATTAAGTGTGTCATGGCTACTGAACGGACTCACGCTCAGACAGTTCTTCCTCAGAGACCAAAAGGAGATTTATTTACAACAGGATCACCTCAGTGCTATATATATGTACAGTGAGTTGGGAGGGGGGTCCAGGGCTCCAGGGAGAGAAGGAGGGGGGAAATCCACACACACGCTTCCTCTTCCACACAGTCACCGCCACAGCTCCTCCGCACACACGACCTCCTCTTCAGCCGCACTCGCTCCAAAACTCCACACACGCTGCCACACCCGGGCAGGTCCCGTGATGTGGTCCAGAAGAGGGATATCTACACACAGAAGTTAACATTAGTTCCACAGCAAAATACACACAGGGGATTCTTTTGAAAATGCCGCGAGCACGAACTCAGGAGGTTCAACATTTCCAGCGGTGAGCTGCTCTGTGCCACTGCCTTAAATAGCAGCTGGGGAAATCAGCAAGATCAGCAGCAGGTGGACACAATCACACAGGTGCGTGGGCCAAGAGCGAGAGCCCGTAACGAGCTCCACCCAGGCAGAGAGGAGGAGGACGAACAACAACAACAACAAAACCTGTAGCCAGAGTGGGCCAACCAGAGAGACACGGGGACCGTGACAAAGTGACTTAAATCAGGTCGAGATGCTTTGACTTGACCTTAAACATACTGTTCATGCTTGAAAACTGTCCGATGTAGCTGAATTAAAAATCTCCTGCAAAGAAGAGTGCGCTGATATTCCTGCACAGTGATGTGAGAGACTTATTGTCAGTTATTGCAAACATTTGATTGCAGTTCATTCTGCGAAGAGCGACACAATCAGTTATTAAGTTTGCCTTTTTCACATGGGGCCCTGTTTTTAAGGCACATGAATGTGTCCAAATCCTTAACCTTTTCTTGTTTGTTGTTTCTCCAAACAGGTGTGTATGAGGTGAGCTGCATAGTAATAGATCACTACTCAGGTGGCATGAGGCAGTGGTATAAAGTTAATGAGTGCCCAGGAAAAAAAGTAAATCACAAATACACAAAGCTGAACAAGACTGTGCGATATTTCATCAGTGCTGAGGAAATAGAGTGGGACTATTCACCTAAGAGAGACTGGGAGCTGGAGAAACACCATAGCACACCAAAGGACAGGTGTGTGAGTGAGATAATTGCAGGATGATACGTTTCATTGTTGAAGCCACAACCTGTAATTCATGCCATAACTTATTACTGTTTGTTAATAGAAGCAAATTGCTACTTGTCTCCCAGTCCAGGCAGCATATTTGTGGGAAAAGGAAAGAACAGAATTGGCTCACGCTATAAGAAGGTGGTGTATAGAGAATATACTGATGACACCTTCAGTGTTCAGAAGAAAAGGCAGCCCAACCAGCAGCATTTGGAAATTCTAGGTAAGCTTAACAGTTCTTTATGTTGTTTTTACTAAGAGAAGAATGAAGATGACATGAGTTTTATTTTCTCCTGTAGGGCCAATAATCAAAGCAGAAGTAGGAGAGCAGATCGTGATTATATTCAAGAACAATGCCACCCGACCATACTCAATAACCACACATGGCGTTAGGGCCAGCGGTGGACACATTCCTGTCAAACCCGGTGAGAAATGAATTTTTAAACGGGCATAAAAAATGCTGGCTTTTTAAAGAAGCAGTAGGATTCATACTTTTTATGTTCTCTGAACCTTCAGGCAACTTTATTGAAGTAACTTGGGATGTTCCTGAAAGCTCTGGTCCAGGGGTCACGGATCCTAACTGTATCTCTTATATCTACTACTCCACTGTTGACTTTGTTATGGTAAAAATAGAAGCGCATCATTTACAGCGCAACTAGAATATTTAAGCAGGAGTTGAAGTATTAGATTTTATTCTGATAAGGTGTTTGTTTATGTTCAGGATCTGTACAGCGGCCTTCTGGGGCCTCTGGTGATATGCAGGCCTGGGACTCTGAAGCGTGGGGAGGGTCCCGATAGGGAGAGGAGTGACGTGGAGAGGGAGTTTGCACTGCTCTTTATGGTGCATGATGAAAACAAGTCTTGGTATTTGGGAGACAACATCAGAACGTACCTTGGTCTCAACCCTGAGAACTTCACTCCAGATGAAGAGTTTGAGGAGAGTAACAAGATGCACGGTAAGAAGAGTGAACGGGGCCACAGAAAGAAAAACAACCTTATTGGCCAAAGAATTAAACTTTAGATTTAGTAAACATATTCACCTATTATATCCAGAGAAGATAAACATAAATTGATGTCTGTTGATCTTGATGTAACCTAGTATAAATGTAATCGTTTTTGTTGCCACCACAATGAATCAGGACAGCAAATCAGAGATGGTTGAGCAGAAAATATTCAAAAAAAACTTGATGATTTGAAATGGAATGACCCAGATCTCGAAAATAGAAAATATGCACAAATTTAACAAAATAAATTTCTAACTTATGACTGAGAACCTTCACAGACATAACTTATAACTACAGCACCACTACAGCACCATCTGGAAACTCCGTTCTGTTTGGACAGGACTGTCTAAAATAGTTTTACTTTTGTGGAAGAACTTTTGAATGCTTTTATATTAAACAGTTTTTGAGATATTCATGTTCAAACATGAATATCTTTGTTACGGCCCTGAGCCGGCTGTGTACCTTTGTTGTGCTCTGTCTTTAAGACTCCACAGGTCCTTCCCGATTGGAGACCAATCAGCCGCCGCCAGCTCTCCAATCAGGAAGGACCTGTGGAGTCTTAAAGACAGAGCACAACAAAGGTACACAGCCGGCCCTGGGGCCCGTTCTTCGTACGTCGCTCACTACATCCAAGATCAAATGACACATCCAAGATCAAATGACACATCCAAGATCAAACCATCGCGCTAACCGTGAGCTCGCTAATCCGGTTCTCCGAACACACCTTCCGTTGACGATTAGTACAGCTGGACGCAGTAATGTGAGATCACTGGGTGTCGTAAAAGGGGCTACGCATCGATAGTAGAAACATTGATCGGCAACCCTCTGATTGGTCGGCGAAAATGTCGAAGGAGCGCGCTCGGCTCGGTATTTTTCGGCAGCAGAGCAAGAACTCCTGAGTGAGGGATTTCAGGAGTTTCAGAGTTTAATCAGAACGCAAGGGAACACTGCAAAGGCTGCAAAAGCAAGGAGAGAGGGCTGGCAGAAAGTTGCTGACAAATTAAACTCGTAAGTAATTTAATAATAATAATAATAATATATTGGATTTATATAGCGCTTTTCAAGGCACCCAAAGCGCTTTACAATGCCACTATTCATTCACTCTCACATTCACACACTGGTGGAGGCAGCTACGGTTGTAGCCACAGCTGCCCTGGGGCAGACTGACAGAAGCGAGGCTGCCATATCGCGCCATCGGCCCCTCTGGCCAACACCAGTAGGCGGTAGGGTAGATTTATTATATTACACTATATTATCCAATATTATATTACATTATATTATATTGTTATATTATATCCTCTTTCACATTAGAGCCACAACAGGACCCACTAGAACATGGGAACAAGTAAAAGTGAAATATAAGAATATTCTATAGAATGGTAATATTTATCACTTATATTGCTTTTAGTCTCTTGGAAAGAGACCCTGAAATAATCTGTTTGTTTGTTTATAACAGCAACCAAGAAAAGGGCAGAGCAAAAAAAGACAGGTGGTGGTCCTGCACCCCCTCGTCAACAAGTTGGTTAAGTAAATAATATCCTCACGGGAAAATCGATATCTCTCAATGAGCACACTGTCGCGCTGAGCTAAAGGATCCTGTCTGTCCCGCAATATATGCTGAATTCTGAGGACTCTCCTTATCAATCTTGCACCTTCCGCAATGGGTTGCTCGCGTAAACGGACAGGACATGGCTGCGACAGGCTTCCCAAATCCACCTTGGCTTTTATAGCCGTGGTCTCTCATCTTGATTACACGAAGTAATTTACAATTACTACTCTGAAATATGACTTACATCTGTAATAATCACATACATGTAATAGAATGTTAATAGTACATTTCCCTTTTTTAGGAAATGACCTGTATGTATCTGTGTGACATCAATAAAAGGATCAAGTGCTGCATTATCTTCAGTTACATTGATGTTATTTATTTATCGCTGTTGCTTTCGTATAAATGAAGCGGACATACCTGCGTGGCCGCGATCTAATCCTGTTTACATAAAGTAAACCTGCTCCCGAGCAGGTTTACGCTTACGGCTCTGTTGCTATGACAGCAAGTCCCGGATGAGCTTCGGGGAACCGAACGATCCAAGATCACGCGAAATCGTCAACAATCTAATCCAGCTAACTTACTTAGCGAGGTACGAAGAACAGGCCCCAGGGCCGTAACAATCTTCAACGTGCAAAAAGCAGGTCGACTGACCATTTTTTAAAAAATGATCTTGAAAGGCATTTGGTATATGAAGCTAAAATTTCACAGCACTCATTATACATGTTCAAACTTTCGCCCATAAAATTTTTAGGCAAATTGGAACTCGAGCAGATCAGAGATCAAGCAGGCTTGTGTTGATTTAAGATGGAATTAATCAATATTTAAATCTGGTGTTTAGTCAGAGACACATTTTGTGAAAGAAACAGTTTATTTCGTGTCTGTTGAGCTGTTTGAAAAGTTGCATCTGAAATGACCTGACGTTACTCCATTTATGCTCACTCCTCTTCTGCAGCTAGATGCTTAAGTTCAGCAACTGCAAATTTATATCTGTACCATGAAGGCATCGTAGGGATTGTTTTCTTGTTACTGAAGGGCATGCCAGCCTGCAGCTCGTGAAAAATAAACTCATCCAGTAGTAACATGCATTAACCTGTCTACTTACTCATTAAATGACGGTGCTTGAATGATGTTTTGAATCTTTGCTGGATTCCTCTTCTGGCCCACTTTAACCCCTGGCTGTATCATAAAATAGGCAAATCTGGGTAAAGTTAGGGCACAGTGTAGAAGTGCCAATAAAATTCTGAGGAGAGTTAAACAACACAAAAAGTTTCAAATGCAAATTATTTAAGATAAAATAAATTACATATAACGCATAATAACAAGCAAATCCCCAAATTCAGCCCACAAACATCAATGTACATCATCTAAAGTTGATCCAGCAGGAAGCAGGGACATTCCACTTCTCTTTATCAGACAGTAGAAATGAGGTTAAATTCAATAAAGTCCTGTACTGGATACAAAATCAGACCTTTATTCCTCAGCTTGCTTTTGATGAGTGTGCTGAAGTGTGTTTGCTTTCACATTTCCTGTTTCTCTTGTGCACCATGTCTCTGATTCTGTGTGTGAATGTGTCTGCTGCAGGGATCAATGGGAAGCTATATGGGAACCTCCATGGATTGGAGATGACTCAGGGCCAGAAAGTTGACTGGTATCTCATCGGAATGGGCAACGAAATAGACATGCACACTGTTCACTTTCATGCAGAGACCTTTACTTACAAGGTTTGTTTGTGCTTTGTTAGTGGTCACTCGCAGCGGGAAGACCATTCTTTCTTTCGCACCGAAAGAATCATATCTCCATTTATATTTCCTCTTTGCTGTTCCCCCTTTTTTGCACCACTCTTATGTGTGTCAGACGGACCTTGTGCACCGTGCAGACGTCTTTGATCTGTTCCCCGGGACCTTCCAGACTGTGGAGATGGTGGCTGGAAACCCAGGCACATGGTTGCTCCACTGTCATGTGACTGACCATATCCATGCTGGCATGGAGACCACTTTCACCATCAAAGGTTGGTCAGTGTAAAGGATCTGCGGGGCAGTCTCTCATGTTAATACACTGTCACCTATTATTTAGAAATGAGTTTAACATTTCGCTTGTTTGTTTTTTTCAGTTCCAGAAAACTCCTCGCATGGTAAGATCTGTTTTTTTCACGTAAAAATTGTTACTGGGCGTCACTGGGTGGAAGATTTCAGTATTCTGTCACTTTAACTTTATATCAAATAGAGCCTAAAAGTAATGCAACTTAATTTTGTAGGATACATGATTGAAAAATAAATTTCACACAGAGTATTGAATTTCTTTAACAACTTTTGTATTATGTCACTATTACTGTTTCAAAGGACTGCATTACATTACAATAACTATGATGTCATTGTCACAAAAATACACTTTAACACACTGGGTTGCTATTTATACTTTTAAACATTGTAGTTTTTTTTTTATGTATTATGTGTCTGAATATATTCCTGATTCCGTATCCTGTGCCTGGAATTACATACAAAATGTTTGGAGGCATGCTTTTCAGTAACCAAACATGCATAAACACTGGAATATTTCTTCAAGAGCAGTGGTCTTTTTTATTTGGTGTGGTTACTACCACAGCATACCATTCATCTCTCCTCTGCGGCACACCATCGGTCACAAGTACTGCAGGACAAAGCATTTCCTCAGTACTGTTATGTAACTGATGGGGAATGTTTTTAAAGTTTATCTGTCTTTGCTCTGTTTGTATTGGGTATAGCAAAACAGTCATTTGCGTCGGGTGTCCTTGTGGCACTGTTGATGCAGTGCTGCTAAGGAATTTTTGACTAAGCGTAAATGTTGATAAGGCGGGTGTTACATTTAGTGTTCCCTTTTTCAAAGATCAAACATATGCATTTCTAGAAAACTGTTACCTGCAGCCCATCACAGGGAAGATTCATAGATTTTTGGGTAATGTTGTAATGCTTTTCTGGCTTCCCTTATCTCTCACTTATATTTCTTTTCCTTTTACACCACCAGGAACTAAAAGCTCCATAAAGATGCTGCTCTCGCTGTTTGTTCTACTGGCTATATGTTAATGATGAGGGACCCTGACAACAGATTATATGTGTGGATTATAACAGTGGTCACTGATGCACTTATAAAACTGTCTGTCACTTATGTGTTTGATTGAGATCATGTACATAAATATCAAGCATGGCCCAGGCCAGTTAAATTATATATACCACTTTACAATCATGTATAATGTTCAAGATGACTTTATGCATTAGAATGAAGGAAACAAAGCATTTTACAGTTGGGATTTGTTTCTGTTGCTGCTTTCTGTCATATTGCACTATGTTGGCTTTTATTTTTATTTTTTTTTATTTTTTTTACTTCTGCTACCAAATACTGGATTTCAAGTATGAATGTGCAATAAAAAAAAAACTTTTTCAGTTGCACTGTGGCATGCGTCAGTGTGAGTAATTCATTTTCTTGTGCTAGCACAACAGTGCTGGGTTTGGATGTGGAACAATCTGTCCCACTAGACACCCACAGATTTCTTTTCTAGATGTGAACACTTGAGGAGAGTATATTTTTAAGACAAGCTAGACTTATTTATGCTTAGAAATGAGTACTAATGAGTAGAAATTCCAGAGAGAGTAAAGATTTATTGGAGATTAAACAGTACTCATGGTACATACCACAGACGAGTAAAAGTGTTAAGCAAAGCAGTCACAATACATTTATCTGTTTTAAAATAGCAGCATTTTTGTGAACCTGAAAGGCGAAAAAATTGAACAAATTCCCCAAATTTGACTCATTTTACTGTTTTTTAGCTGAGCTTTGCATATGGGCCATGAACCTGGATGACTGTGCCAGGATCACTAAAAGCCACAAGGTGGCATTAATTCTATGAAAAAACAGCAAGTTCTCAATGTGTGTGCCACAATTTAAAAGATACCGGATATTTTTTTGGTTTTTACCTTAAGATTAACAGTTAAACATACAGATTTGGCCCCTTGTTGAGACAGTAAACAATATCTAAATGATTAGACTATTTGACGCAAATGTAAGGTGTGAAAAGCAAGCAGGTCAATAAATGGTTTTGATAAGGCTTGGAAAAACAGTGCACTAGGGATTAAATTTACTTGATGTGACTGCAAAGAGTTTGTCAATAACTGTGAAGTAAGGCTGGGTACCTCCACCTTGTGATGGGCCTGCTGATATTCAAACAGACTGATTAGAGCTGAAAATTAGAGATGAGAGATCCCATTAGTTTAACTGTTTTGCTGTTGAAAGGTTTAAAGAGTGCTCTCAGTGTGAGATACTGAAGACTGTAACAACACAAAGCAGCACATCAGTGTTTATGCAGATATGGTCACAGTGGTCACTGAATCATTGAGTGGCCAATTGATTAGAGCTGAATCACAGTCCACTGCAGGGGGACAAACTCAAGTGTCCAACCTGAAAAACAAGTTTGCTGATATAACTCTGACATTTCGGTGTAAACGTGTGTTAACTTGCTTTAACCAGATCCGTTTTTTTTTGTTTTTTTTTTCATTTAACAGTGTGCTTAGAATTAAACTAAGAAACAAAACCAATAATAAAAATTAAGAAGGGGCGAATCCTGTACAGGAAATAAAAACTGCAGCTCATTTAAAGTCTTATGTGTAGAAAAACACTCAATACAAGAGTTGCTCAAGAGGGTTTTGGTCAGTTATGCTGAAGCTTTAGTTAAATCAACTTTAAAGATTTAAGACTTTAACTTTTACTGTTGCTGAATTTTAACAAAGACTTCAATGGAGTATTCTTTTTTGATGTTTTATTTTCTCTAATTTCTCAGATTAACATAAGTAAACAGGTGGCGTAAATACTGAAATAGGGGAAGTCTGCTCTTATTCTTTATCAACTGATACACACAACCGTCATATTTCCTGTCATTACCTGTAAAATCTGTTTAATTAGACACAGGTTATTTTCTTTTTTCTTCATAGTTCACCACATTTAATTAAAGTAAAAATAATGGCTTTAGACCCACAATTATTAAATTATATAACTATCTGGTGATAAAAGTGTCAACAAAATAAAGGCTGGTTGGAGTCCAGACATACTGCATGGTAATGTCCATAGGGGGCGCTATGTGCGGGCGACGCTGGTATATAAAAGTGGATTTTCACAGAAACCAGGTTACTCAAAGCCTACCAGAAGGCATCACTTTGAAGCTGGAAGGAGCAGCTCTGAGCCGCAGTGGTAAGAAATTAAGACTCACTGAACATGTCAAAGCAGATCTGTAATTTGCTTTGAAGTGTGCTATAGAGAGTGAATGACTGAAACAGGAGTGGGAAAGTGATTTCATTTTTTTTAATTAAATGAAGCATTCAACAACAGCTCCTACAATTAAATGATTTCCAGGAGTGTATTCTCGTTTGATTTGGTCATTTTGTTGAGGCGTACAACTAACTCTGCAGCTCTGCAACTACTTTTATTCTACTAGCTGAACAGACAGTGTGTGTGCGTGCGTGCGTGCGTGCGTGCGTGTGTGTGTGTGTGAGAGAGAGAGAGACAGAGAGAGAGGTTGGCTGTTCCCGTTGATTTGTTTATTGTTTGTCTGGCTGTGGATGTGCCACACTAATTGCAGAGAAAAGCTGCGGTTGGATGGGCATGAGGGGCCATGGGCAGTGAGAGAATCCCATTTTCTGTGCATGTCCAGTTTAGACCAGTTTGGTTTTTCCAGAAATCAGCAGAAAGTCCACTATGGTTGCATGTATTATAAGTGCCTGTAATGTAATGCAAGGTCTTTGTCTCATGATGTCATAATCTTCCTACAATGACAAAAGTTAATCATTCACCACTTAATGTTAGTTGATGTAGAGCTTAGCGTCTTCTCTGTATCTAACTAACACAGACACTTTAAATTAATCAGAAAAGTGCCACAAACAAACAGCACAGATTTCCATGCAGTGCAGCCAGCCTTCCTCTGCTGGGTTCAAAGTTAAGTGATTGATCTTGTAATCTTATAAAAAGAAGTGAGCCTTTCTATCTGTCTGTCACAGTGATAGGCTAACTGTAAGACCCCCCCCCCCCCTCCTCTTGCTCTTTTCTCTTCACAGATAAGTGAGCTGTGATCTTTCATCCGAGCGTCAGTCAGGGAGGTTCTTTCTGCACTTCCAGCTACATCTTCTTTCTCCCTTTCTTTCTTTGTCCCCTAAATCTCTCTCCTCTTGCTTTTTGCTTCTGTCTTTAACTTTTTTTCCCAATCAACCATGGCTCCAACCCTGGCCACAGCATTTGCCAGGCGCTGGTGGATGGCAGTGACTGCTATCATTGAGAATTTGCTCTTCTCTGCTGTGCTGCTGGGATGGGGATCGCTCCTCATCATGCTCAAGTCAGAGGGCTTCTACTCGTACCTTTGCAGCGAGGAGGGTAAGTCGAAACTCTTGTGTTTTATAATTACCAAAATAGTTATGGCGATGCCTTGTAAAGAAAGAAAGAAAAGACAATTGGTTTTTTGACTTAGCTTTTGGAAAGCACTTTTTCCTTTTTGTACGCTGAAATATCCCAATAAAATAAGGATTAAGTGATTGACAGCAATGGTGATCTTAAGTTAGGAGCGGGTTTTATTCAACAGTTGTAATACGAGACTACTGTGTTCTGGCCTCTTCCATTCTTTAGGGAGAATGAGGGTTTTTTCTGTACAAGTGTCATAACCTGTTTTAAGGACTCAGGAAATTAAATCTGAGCAGGCAAATGAAATAAAGAGCAGTGTAACAGGTAGGTCAGTTGGTCTAAAGTGAAAGTATAAAAGGTTTTATGGTGCAGTAGACTTGTTGAGAGTCAACTCATAGACCAATGATGGACTGATCGGCTGATCCTTTTACCTGAGTCTGTATTGTTTAAAGCTTGCTCTCTTTATGTCAAGAGTCCCACACTATGACAAAAGTTACACCAGGTACTTTGTATCGTTAAGAACAAAGGTTGGATTGATGCACTCAGCCTAAGTGACCCTGGTGTGGTCTTTTAAAAGAGAATAAACAAGGGGAACGTAAAGGAGGACCCGAGGTGATACTGTGTGGCGTCCCATGGCCTGAAAGAGGTAAACATGTTAGTATCCACACTAAGTCCTGGAGCATTTATAACATGCAGCAGGATGTTTTACTCACCTCTGCACCAGTGGCTAATATTAACATTCAGCAATAAAAACTTATAAAGGCTGACAGCTGTCCCATACACATTTACCTGCAAAGGAACAACATTTTATAGGCTAGTGCAAATGTTTTAGCTGTGAAGCTGTGCACACTCACCAGTCAAGTAAAAGTTGAGCAATAACTTCCTGGAGAACTGCCACAGTCATCTTATCTTGTTCTGATGACATAAGAGAAGAAAAAAAAAAAGGAGAACAGCAGCAAGCACCAGCTCAGCTTTTTTTCAAACATGTGACGTGATTGAGGAACAAAGTAATCAGCAGGAAGCATTTATAGCTGGTAATAAGTGAGTTTAAAGTTCAGTGACAAAGGGCAGAGAGGGTGAGATAGCTAAAGTGATGAGCAGTAGAAATCAAACCAGGAAACAGTAAAAAATAGAATGGCGAAATGGAAAGATAATGGTCCAGCATAGACCGGCACAAGAAGCACATATTTGGCATTTAAAATATATAGACTGCACTTTGTGCTTTGTGTTTCGTAATAAACATTTTATGAATTTTAATTATGAAATACCAGATCACTTCAAATGAAATAAAGCAAAAGATATCGATGCATTTAGAAGCTGCCTTTTCTCGTTTTGTGTGCAGTGTTAGTGCAGGGTTCAGCATTAGCTCGGTGCCAACATCTTAATGCCTTTTCTAGCCTTTGTAAGTCATTTTGCACCAGGATGCCCAGTCAAACATTTTGCTATACATGCTACAGGGACACAGTGTTGGGTATTAACTGCACGTTCAGCAATATAGTTTGCCATTCAGCTGCTCCCGTCAGCATTGTGTCCCAGTGATTCAAAGGGTATGAGATGCTGATCTGTCTTCTTGGGGAAGACTTTGGCACTTGGTCATGAAGTGCGTCACAGTGTTTCACGTTGGGATGCCACACACACACGTTTTTCCTCCCAGAGATAACCGGTGGCTGATAGCACTGGAAGAGCGTGATCTGGAAAGCTAATGCTAAGAAGGTCCAAAGCTGCAGCTCCCCTCACTTCATCACCTGGACGTCTTCTGGACTTTTGTACTTGTTCACATTATCTCCTTGCAGGTCCTGATAATGATGTGAAGTTTATTGTAAGTGCTAGCTTATCACGTTTTGTTCATATCATTCCAAAGTAGCAATAAAAGCCAAATTGCATTCCATATCATAATCTTTAGGGGCACTTTTTTTATTTTATGCTGAGGTTCACAATTAATCTAACTGGCTGTGCACATTTGATTGGTATGTATTGATGTATTAGAGATATAAGTAAACTATTCAGAGCTATATTCTTCAGCCACAGAAGAGAACCTAAAAAATTCCTGATTATCCACAACACTGCATCTTAGTTGGGTGGTGTTTGTTTTTTCGCAGCATTATAAAAAAAAAACTTCTAAGTGAAAAGGGCACATTAAGTCAGCCTGAAACATCCAAACTTACTGAATATCTTCCACTTGCATAATTCCTATAAAACTTCTTATATTCTACCAACCTTTATCTCGGTCCTTAGGTAACAGCTCCAACTACAATCTGTCCCAGTCTCATTCAGCACAGGCGTCTGATGAGTACACTTATGACTATGAAAGTGAGGCTGGTGTGGTGGGTTTGGGAGACGGTGTCGAGATGAGGCCCCTGGTCCCTATGGATGGGCCCCTGAGGATGAACGGCTGGCTGATCTGTAAAGAACAGGATGAGATGCTGAACTTGGCTTTCACAGTGGGCTCCTTCCTCCTCTCAGCCATCACGCTGCCATTGGGGATTGTCATGGATAAATATGGGCCTCGCAAACTGAGACTGCTGGGAAGGTAAGCAAAGAAGGGAAGAAATTATCCAGACTTACTGTGATGTATGGAGAAAAATACACGTGTAGTCATAAATAGAGCTTTAGTTAGCTTGTTATCAGAAGTGTGACACAATCATATATTTTCAGCACCTGCTTTGGATTGTCCTGTCTACTCATTGCTTATGGAGCCTACAAACCAAATGGTGAGTTCATATGAACAAATGTCTTTTTTGCACTGTAACATTTGGAGCACTGTATGGATTTTGACTTTTATATATATTTATATATAGTTGTTTGGGTTTTTTTGCAGAACTCTCCGTCCTTATCTTCATTGCTCTTACTTTCAATGGCTTCGGGGGCATGTGCATGACCTTCACCTCTCTCACAGTAAGTGTGCACACTGATGTGTGCTTTATAATCCTTGTTCCATAGAGTCCTTGCACCTGCTGCAATATGTTTGTCGAGATGTATGTTTCTATCTACACAGCTCTTTGTCTCACTCGCTCTGTTATAATAGCCTGTTGGCTCCCTGCCTGCTCGCCTTCTCCCTCCCTTCTTGTCTGACGTTCCACCCTGTCTCCTGTTTAATCTTCTTTTTTTTAACTTTGCCTTTTTTCTAATGTTGAACTACACGTTCCTAGGGATTACCCTGCCAAGTGTCAGATAGCAGGTAAGGGAGTTGATTAGAGGGATATTATTGTGCTTCACAAAGGACATGAAGGAGGAATCAAGAATTTCTCCTACTTATCCCTCGTTTTTCTCTGTTCTCGCAAAGACTTAATGGACTTGCTGCACAGTCCCTAAACACAGAAATTCCCACTTAAAAAAAAAAACCAAGCAGCATCACTCTTGGAAGTCTAAAATTTCAGTTAAGAGCCTAATTCCTGAAGTCATATCCTTCGATTCAGTTCATCAAATTTCACAGATTCTTTGGAGCAAAGAAAAAGCCTTTATACCTGAAACAGTTTAAATGTAATCAGCCCTACAGGCAAGGATACAAAAGCCGAGATAAACAGTCTAAAGATCATCATTTATTTGCATTCTTGTCCTGCAATTATCCACCCCGCTTCTTCTCTGGCCTTGACATCAGTTCAGCCTGCAGTGACTCACATGGGAGTCCAGTTCTCTACCATGGTGATGCTGTTCACTGGAGAGGGCCTCTGCTCCACTAAATCTCCCAGTGAAACATCCCGATTCTATACCAGCACTGACTCTTGCTGTTACATCCTTTATTTCTCCTGTTGTATTTGTCGTGTCTCTCATTACTTGCTGCCATGGCCATTCATATCAGTGTTATAGTAAAACCTTGATTTAAAGAATTGTTTGCTCCCTTTACTGTCAGTCTCCAGAGGTGGTGCATAAAAAGATGTTTCCCTCGCACCAAGTTTCACTTCATCTCCTCAGCAGCTCAATTTACAAGAAAGCCTCAGTGTCGGGTTAATCATTAGACACAACCCTGTTGCTTGACTGCTTGTCCGTGACTTCTCCGCAGACCTTAAAGCATTCATTCTCAGCTGAGGGATGTTGGGTAACAGTCAGCTGCCCTCAGTGGCCACTACTGGCTCAGTGCTAATGTCAGCTCACCTTCCGCGTTCTAGGTTTCATCCAGCAGTTGCTTGTGCACAGCACCTTTAGTCATTTAAACTCAATGAGATGAGTTTTCAAGTTATTCCTGATTAAAGTGTTGGGAAATCCTGGTAACCTGGGTGCACACGCCTTCTCAATTTAGCACTCACATACCTCTTCCTTAGCTTTCCCCACTCTTATGTAATTGAATGAGCTTGTTGTTGTTCAGTCTCCTGAAAACAGAACAGCTTGTGAATGCCTTTGTATTCGGATGTTTTGTTGTCACCCGCTGTCTCCTGTTTTGGCTTCCAAATCCATTTTTTTTTCTTAAAGAAAAGTATATTAAAGACATCTTTATGTCCTCAAATGTCACCTCGCCTCAGCCGACCCGTCCGATTGTTTCAGCTGGAAAGAACTCATCAGTAGTGTCGTATGTTGGACAGCTGTGTGTGTTATGTGATGCTGTTTTATATTTACATACACCGAGGTGGGCTGGTTTCATGTCACTCTGTTGCATTTTTGTTTTCTCTGATGTTCGCGCCATGGTGCCAAGTCTGCTTACTAATTGGGTCTTACTGTAAACTGTGACTCCATTGTCAGTAGGTACCAGCCTCACAGTGCCCCAATCTGCACCCACACCCTCTACCTCCACCCCCTCCCAAACTAAACTAAGTGCAGCTGCACAACAGTTGACCTCCCCATTTTTTCCTTTAGATAACTGAATATATCTAATCTCAGTTGCTGTGCAATCTAATGCAAAAATCTAGAGAACAAAAACACTGTAAAGCTCACGGCCTCTTTCCCTGTTTCTTCATTCGTTTCTCTTCTAGCTACCAAACATGTTTGGGGACCTTCGTTCAACCTTCATCGCCCTGATGATCGGCTCCTACGCATCCTCTGCTGTCACTTTTCCCGGTGTCAAGGTAACAAACACTGAAGGCTACGTATTTTCTCCTGGCACCTTAATCTTGGCAATCAAGGCACTTGCCAAAATCTAGAACTGGTCCACAGATGGATTATCAGAAGTATTAGGAGAACTGGTTCTAATTCTCAGGATGGGTTAAATGCAAGGAGTGGGTTTTCCTGCCAATTAGTACAGGATAACTTTGATTTTGTCTAACCCAATTAACAAAGTGCACCATAAGAATCATGTGAGAACTTAGAATTCCCAGACCGGTTTAGTCCAAGAACTGTGACTATAACTGTCTTCTCTATGTCTTTTTTTGCACTGTACTTTGTATTTATGGGCCCTTGTTTTGGACACAGGTGATCTATGACTTTGGCGTACCATTCATCACGATTCTGGTGGTGTGGGCCGCCTGTGCAGGACTGGTCTTCATGAACTGCTTCTTCAACTGGCCACTGGAACCATTCCCAGGCCCAGAAGATATGGACTACACGTTAGTAACACACATGCAAATTGATTAAATTCAATTTTATTTATATAGCGCCAATTCACACCAACAGTTAGTTTTTTTTAATTGTTCAATTCCCCCATGGTCCCATCTCTTTCCACTTTTCTCTGTTACCCTTAACATAATCCCCTCTACTCCCATTCTTGTTATCCAGTCTTCTAATCCCTCTCTCATCCTTTGCTTCCTCAGTGTGAAGATCAAGTTCAGCTGGCTTGGCTTCGACCATAAAATCACAGGTCAGCAGTTCTACAAGCAAGTGACCACAGTGGGCCGTCGTCTGAGCGTGGGCACCAACACAAAGCAAAAGGAGCTGACTACCAAAGATGGAAACAATCTTTGTCTCTCTACCATGGACCTGGAAATGGAGTGCAAGCCACAAGAAGAATGTAAGACTGCAGTATTATAAACCTGAACCCATGTATGCACTTTTTACTTAAATCCACTGAATTTACCCTTCTTCGTTTTTCGTTTCTCCTCTGCAGCCCAGTCATTCTTTAAAACTATCATCACTCCAGTTTTCCTGCTCAGTCTAGTGACCATGTCTATGACTCAGCTTCGTCTTTTGTTCTACATGGGAGCCATGAACAGCGTCCTGGAGTCACTCACCGATGGAGACCTCAATACAGGTCACTTTCTCGACTTCTCTTTGCTTGAAGTTTGCACGCATACTTAAACATGAATGCTTTTGCTGTTTCTTTCTCAACAAATATGAATCATAACTTGAAAGCAGTTTGGCTTACTTGTTTTAATTGGATTTTCAGTGGAAAGAATGGAAGTTGGTAAGATAAGAAGTCTTCTGTATCAGTAGATTACTAAATCATTCGACTGTTACATTTCAAGGTGAAAACACTTACAATTTAGAAACGCATCACAGCAGTGATTAGTACTATTCAATGCTGTGAATAGTACCATTCACAGCATTGAATAGCACCTTTTTTAATAGCTAGTTATTTTATTTCATCAGTTGACCTTGGCTGTTGTTTTGATCTTTCATTCTGCTTTAATCTGCACGGAATGACTATTTACTGTACTTATTAACTAACTTTGCCCGTTAGCAGCAAAGGGTGCACACCATATGAGCAGTTTCACGTGATGCAGTTTCCGTGTATCATTACTCCCTTAGCCCATAGAAATAACCCACACAACCTTACCCCCTCCTGCATCAACCATTGTTCCACTCAATATAGCACTAATACTAGGTGCTAAATATTAACTATACTGTCCTATTAACCAAGTCAGTATAGGTATATTCTTTCAAACACTGTCACTGTATTTTAAACTTTCTCCTTATCCTTTTATATTGTATGCTCACCCTGATCTCTTTTTCAGTGAGTTTGTACTCTTCCATCTTCGGGGTGCTGCAGCTACTTTGCCTGATGACCACCCCTGTGATTGGTCAGATTATGGACTGGAAGCTGAAGGACTGTGATGACGGACAAGAAGACAAGGAACCCTTAAACAAGTATGTCAAATACTAGCAATCCTTTGCAATGCAGGACAAACCCACTTTGTTAAATTCTCAACATTTCTAGACACAGAATGTGATTAATAGAGCCAAAAATAAAAGGTTATTGTGACTGAAAAATGACCTCTCCTTCTTTCTGTTTCAAACCTGAAGAGGAGAAACAAAGACCAAGCGCAGAGACAGAAAGATTCAGAAGGTGACCAATGCACTGCGAGCATTCTTGCTCACAAACTTGCTTTTGGTTGGATTTGGGATTACGTGCTTAGTGCCTAATCTCCCCCTGCAGGTGAGTAGTCCAGCTTGAGTTTACCAACATTTTTCACACTTAACACTAGATGTAAATTGCAATCTCCGTTGACTGCAGTTTATACTACACTGCACAGTACAGTTAGACTTTTAGGTGTTTATGTTTACTTTCTTGCAAGACAAAGTGAAAACAAAACACTTTTACTGTTTTGCTTAGCTTAGCAGAAATTCTAGAAATAGATGG
Source organism: Rhamphochromis longiceps (assembly GCF_057381845.1). NCBI lineage: Eukaryota > Metazoa > Chordata > Actinopteri > Cichliformes > Cichlidae > Rhamphochromis > Rhamphochromis longiceps. Next base: position 17,469,311 of record NC_140566.1, on the reverse strand, counting down.
AAAAGTTATCCTGAATGATAAAATCAAATTAGCAGCTATTTCATAGCTGCTAATTTGATTTTTAATAGCTGAGACCAGCTAGCCAAGATCAGCCATACTTAGTTGTTAGCTAAGTGTTAATAACTAAGACTAGCTAACAGCTAAGATTAACCAGTTTTAGCTGTTAGCTAAGTAAGAGTAAATAGATAAGAGTAGCTAATCTTTTAATCTAATAGACTTGATGATTGATCTTCTGAAATGATAATGAATAATAATTTCTTATACTTTTATCTTTCCCTAGATTGTGTCATTTATCTTACACACGGTTGTGAGAGGATTCATCCACTCTGCTGTTGGTGGCCTTTATGCTGCTGTGTAAGTCTCACACATGCATACACACACACACACACACACACACACACACACACACACACACACACACACACACACACACATTATCTTACTCTTCTATATGTGGATGCAGCTTCACACTAAGACGCTAAAGATACCTGCCGTGTCTCGTGTGTCCTCAGGTATCCCTCGTCACTGTTTGGAAGTCTAACAGGGATGCAGTCTCTGGTCAGTGCTGTGTTTGCTCTGCTGCAGCAGCCACTGTTTTTGGCTATGATGGGACCACTGGGTGGAGATCCACTCTGGGTATGGATATGCATACACATGAACACAATCAGAGATTAGGCCCTCGGGCGTGGCTAATTCTTGTACTGTCCTCTAGGTCAATGTTGGACTCCTTGTACTAAGCATGCTGGGCTTCTTGCTGCCTCTCTACCTAATCTGGTACCGACGAACTCTCTACAAAGAGCAGCAGCTGAAGGATGACAATGCTAAGATCTACATCAAAATCAACAGCTCTGAAATCCCAGAGGCCTTTGTCTAGAGAAAAGCAAACATAGGAAAACAAAAGAAGGGATGAAGAAGATTTTGAGAAACATGGGCAATCACGTGAACACAAGGAGCTGGTTGTAAAAGGAAAACTGAAATGTTAAATATCACAATGAAACATAATGTTTTTGTACTTCTCTATACATTACACAAACCAACGGACCTATATGCCCATTTTCCAAATGCTACAAAGATAAATAAACCTAAGGGTATAAACACAGAGGGCGAAAAGAAGAACAAGAGAGAGAAAAGACTGTGAAAGGAAAGAGGCAACAGCCTCTGTATTCCCCCAAATCCTCCTGACGTCTTTTTGTATCCCCTCCCCAATGAGCCGCACGCTAGTGCAGCTCACTCCTAAGGCTGCTTTCAGTATTTCTCCCACGACCATAAAAAGGATGATTCTTCCTCTGTGAATCCCACGTCATTCAGAAAACCAGAATCTGTTTTTCTTTTCTTTTGTTTTTGTCATACTTTGACTTAAAATCAGCAAAGTACCACCTTTCTGTTCACCTGCTGGGTTTTTGCTGTACAGTAGATTTTGATTCAGTGTTGTTAAGGAGAAACAGAAAGGGGAGAAGAGCCTTTTTGCTGATGTTTCTCAAGCGAGTAGTAAAGACAGTCAGGACAGTAATTACAGAGGTGGATTTTTTTTTTTTCTTAAAGCTAACATCTGATTACAGTACAACTGTAGCTTAGCGCATCGTGTAGTATTGATGAATGTCAGTATTTTGAAGGTTCCAATCCATTCAATGAGCCACTCTGTGGTGTGTTTGTAGACTATTTATTTTACTCTTTGACTTTAGTTTTTCTATTTATAATTTAAATTTAGGGTGCATTTCGATGTCGAATCTAACTGAAGGTTCATCACACATATCAGTGAAAACAGCTTTTGACATTACCATTTACACATCGATGTCAATACAAATAAAATAAAAAAACGAGTAAATTACTTACAGTTCAGATGCCTTACCTTAAAGTCAGTATTTGGTCCAGTCTGTCCGCCTACTCTTGAGAGAAATACAGCACTTTTACCCTTCTTTCACACAAAAAAAGCTCAGTTTGACAGTTCCCCTTCATCTCTTCAGCAATAGTTCTGCTTAGCCTTAGAATTTTCTGCCTTCTTATTTCTATTTATTTTATTTTACACTCAAATTTCTTGGCATATTTAAGTTGCTCTCTGCTGACAACTACTTCTGTGTCTGATTGTATACTGTGCTGTTAGCATAGAGCTCCTCCTGTCATGATGTAGGGATGTTTTGTTGTGCAAGTTTGTTTAATATGAAAAAAATCTGCCGAGGTTAATAAAGACTCTTGCTTTTTTCACTTTTTATCAGACTGCACTCAGTGTCTGCATGTAATTCTCATCAAGTTGCAAAAGTGTTCCTTTCTACCTTGAAATCTGTTCCATCCACTGGATGAGAAATTAAATGACCACTGTGGTCAATTTTGAGATTTTTTTCTGAGGCAATTTGTTTGGTTGATTGGTTTGAGGAATCTTTAAATGCAAGATGAAAGTCATCCGATGAAGTACTTTCATCAGCACCTTTCATCAAACGTACAGCCTTGCAATCAATTGCTATTCCAAAAAATATTTATTGAGACTGGTTGGAGATTGGCTTTTGATTGTTCTGCAACCACAGCAGGGGTCAGCATTAGGAGCATATTCCTGCACTGGAGCCAGCACCAGAGGAAGAAGGCTGGGTAGATTTTGGCTCATAGTTCTTGTAAACCCTTAATTACAGTTATGTTGTATTAAATTTGGATATACAGCCTAAGATTTAAAAGTAAATAGACTATCTTAAATATTTAAACCAAATCAAAACATAGATACAGTTCCACAAAGCAGGTGACATAATTTGTGGGTGATCGTGGCTCAAGAGTTGGGAGTTTGCCTTGTAATCGGAAGGTTGCCGGTTCGAACCCGGCTTGGACCGTCTCAGTCGTTGTGTCCTTGGGCAAGACACTTCACCTGTTGCCTACTGGTGGTGGTCAGAGGGCCTGGTGGCGCCAGTGTCCGGCAGCCTCACCTCTGTCAGTGTGCCCCAGGGTGGCTGTGGCTACAATGTAGCTTGCCATCACCAGTGTGTGGATGACTGGATGTGTAAAGTGCTTTGGGGTCCTTAGGGACTAGTAAAAGTGATAAATATATAAATACAGGCCATTTACCATAATTTAATGTTTTAAATAAGCCTTTGTGCAGAAAAGTGGCCAAACATTTCCAAACAGAGGAGTTCTGAGCAGTTTTCTCACCAGATGTTCCTAGCATACTCTCACTAAATGTTTCCCTTAACCAGGCCTGGCAGCACTGCCACCTGATACTACACTCTAGCAGATGGTTGTCACTTGACACCTCAGCTCCTCTCACCTGCACGTCACTCATATCTGGGAACTCGGTGTAAAAAAGGCGGTGGACAGATAGATAGATAGATAGATAGATAGATATTACAGGAGGTAAAGGCAATCCCAAGATGACACAGGAATGAGTGGATGCGGGCAGACTGTTACAGATGCGCCATAAATACAGACTCCATCGTTACATAATTTTAGACTCACACATTCGCAATCACATCCCGGTCTTCGGGATGAGGGACTGCATGGATTAGGGATCTGTAATGCCTTGCTTGAAACGTGTGGTCCGAACGCCTCCGGGGTCCTTGAGTGAATTACAGATCAGCCTGTAATTCATGTGAGTTGTCATCGAGTGGGTGTGGAAGAGGATAATCACATCAGATGCAAGGACTCTGTTGGAAAGGGTTTAGAGCTGACGCACCGTGCGTCTGTGCCAGCGGTGATCTCCGTGTCATACTCTGATGATGGTGAATAACTACGCTTCTACGTCATCGTGACAGCGATGACGCAGAGTGTTGCACACCCTTTAGAAAAACGGTTCAGGGAACCTCATTTTGCCCGAATGCCAACATGAGGGGTTTTTTTTTTAACTGCTTTGGGGTCTGCTGCCTTGGTTGCTAGCACAAAACACATTTCCACCCAATAAAGTCGAATATGTGTTATTTTACTCATACATACGTAACGACTCGCACCTGGTGAATTTCCGCTGTTTGTGCAGTGCGCACTTACAGGACAGGGAGGAGAGCCGAATAAAGACAGGTGTGAGGGGTGGGGCATGTTGTCTTCTGGGGACACCAGTCAAAACCCTACTCAGAGGTCAGCGATGCTTTACTGGTTTGTGTGAATAAACTTGGCACGGGTCCCGAGTGATGTTTGTTAATAATATTTGTTGAAAAAGTCTCTAAACGTTTAATGAGCGACGTTTTATGGCTTTTAGACCGCTTAAATGACCGTGCAGCTGGTTTCCTGAGGGTTGACTTACTTTTGTGTTTTTTTTGTTTCAAACACTACCCTATAATATGTTGGTGTCTGTGAGATGTGTTCTGTGGAGTTGTGGCTCTGTGGCACCACCGCAGACCACTCCCATGACGAACCATCGCTTTCTGTGTGTTGTGTTCTCTGTACAGGCCTCGGTGCTCTGCGCGTAACAGCAACGCCGCTCCGCGGCCCCGATCAGGAAGTGAATTTGAAGAAAATAAGCGACTGTGGAGGTAGAATGACATAGGGAGCGGGAGGTGGAAGAGAAGCAAGCGGAAAAAGAAGCGACTAACAGAGGGAAGAATCGACCTGCTTTCTGGACCTGTATTGGGCTGTTATCCCGGGATATACTGCACACAAAAAATGCTTATAAAGGAATAGTAAGTAGGTGTGTGTGCAAGTGAGAGAGTGTTCGAAAAGGTAACGTGTGCGCGTTTGCCTGTCTCCCCCGTCTCCTTTCGCACCGCTGACATTGTGGCCAGTCGCCCGACCGGGAAATTGCAATAGCGCGGCCAGGGTGATGTCGAAACCCCGCACCTGCTCGGTGTCCGTGATCATTTTTCATGCATGCAACACTCTCGCCACCCTGAAGTATTCGCGGAATAAACTGAGAGGGAAATTTAGCGGCAGCTGTAGTTGCATCAGCAGCCGGCGTGGCTGTGCCCTTCACATCCTGCATCACAAGCCATCAGCTGAAATCGGGAGGCTTTCACTGTGGTGGCGAACAGAGTAATTCCCTCCGCTGTAGTGCTAAAATGACGGATGCTCGAGAGGAGCTGAGGGACAAATGGCTGGCGTAAGCCGCGTCGTGCCAGCGTCCATCCCTGTTAGCCGCTGTGGCCATGTTATTGATGCGCGGTGAAGGTGAAACGACCGATGAAGCATTCCAGCATTTGCATCTAGAGGAATGGAGACAGTGAGATGGAGAATGACCCAGGGTGGATGGTTGATTAAGGAGCAGGAGCGGTGGGAGTGGGCAGGTAGAGGAGGTGGGCGCAAAGCTTGGGGGAGAAAAGGGCAAATGGCGAGGTTTTAATGCACCAGTTAGATGTTAGAGAATTTGGCTGCTGGGCCGAAAGGATGCAATGGCACACAGTGTGGTTTTGTGGCTTGAAATGGGGAAAAAAATTAAATTGACAAATTGTTTGAATGCGTTTTTGCGGGCCTCTGTGTAACTGACTGAGGCCTGCTCACTCTTAGCTGGTGGTTAAAATAAGGGCAAGGCCGATGAATGGCAGATGAACTGGGCTGATATTGTCCTTCAAATGGAGAAAATCCTGCACGTTTTAATCATCATTGTCACACAGACAGAATGTTGTTCCTTTATTTCTTTGCTGGTGTCAGTGTGCAGTGTGTATATTAGGTTTTTTGTTCCAGGAAGCTGATGTTCACCTGTTTAAAAAAAAGACACAAAAAAGAACGATGTGTGCTTCCTTTAGGTGTTCTGTGTTTTAGTAGTTTCAATGATATGCATCGCCTTTTAAATAAAAAAAAAAATCCAAATACATTTGGGCTTTTTTCACATTTTTTATTATAAGCATGTTTGTTGCAATTTTGTGGCAAGGTCAAACCTGAACTGTGTGGCAGAAATATCTAAAAAAAAAAAAAAATTCTGATCAGAGTCTCTCTGTCACTGGTTATTGTCTTGATTTGCCATCACATCCTCTACATTTAATCAATAAATGGCCCAGCACAAAAAGCACAGGATCAGAGTGATGGCATCCTAAAGATCTGAAGTGATTAGGGAGACTCTGGGCCTCAACAGCCAGCCTGGAAATTAATTAAATCAGTCACGATTAAATTCTAAATGTATTTACGCACTGTCAACACTCAAAGATGCTTGTACACGCACATCCACACACAGAGTTACGCACGCCAAGATACCATCATGAGGGTCAGGAGAAAAAGAACAGATCCATGTCCAGTTTCTGTAGTGCTCCTCACCTGAACCACTGACCTACATCACTCATGATCCACTTTTCTTCAGCTTAAGCACTTTGGCAGGTGTACATGCATGTAGCACCTGCTTTAGATTTTAAAAACCTGATTTTTTTTTTTTAATAAAAACCTGATTTGATCAAAGGAATAGAAGCAGGAAAAAGAGGAAGACGGAGGGAAAATAGATAAAGAGGAAAAGAAGAAAAGACGAGCAATGCAGGATGGGTGTTTGTTTTCTAAAGCAACAAAGTGACACCTGATCTTCCTGTCAAGACCATTAGACCAAGGAGACTTGCAGAGAGTAAGAGAAATATACAATCACCGGCCATTTTGTTAGGTACACATTGCTAGTACCAGGCTGAACTCCCTTTTTGCTGTTAGATCAAGGTGCTAGAAAATTTTCTCAGATATTTGGTCCAAATGGGCAAGCTAGCATCTAGGGAAAATTGATACATTAGAGTATCAATTATAGATATCAACAGATATGTGACCTTCTATTATTGATCACACCTAATTGCTGTATTGTCAGAATCAAATTGAATTTAGTTGCCAACTTGTCTCCATTCAATCTTTGACTGGTAGCAGACTGACTCCATCTTATGGTCGGTTTTAGTGACAGCGTTGATGTGCTTGACAGTCTCATTTTGCAGAAAAACATAACTGAAGAGAGATAAGCTTATCTTACTGGATAAAACAAATGTTGACAAGGTTTAACTTTGAGGACATAATTTGCATTTAAAAAGGTGACAAATCATGGCATATGTTATTGGGATACTCAGCGTATGACAAAATGTTAAAAATCACAGTTATATCTTGTTGCAAGTGAAGTATTATGACAATATTGTACTATGGGGTGTCTGGTGAGTCCAGCCTGTAATAGCATCATAGAGTTGCTGGAGATTTGTCAGATGGTCAGGTTGGCTGTGGTGTTTGAATAATGTTCAGATTGTATTCAAATGTGCTAATGAAACATCCCTCACAACATTACACCACTCGTTTGAAGCATTAGATGGATGGATCCATGCTATTATTTTGTTTACGCCAAATTCTGACCATCCCATCCAAATGTTGCAGCAGAAATTGAGATTCATTAGACCAGGCAACATTTTTACAAGCTTATATTGTCCAATTTTGATTAGCCTGTGTGAATTTTTCTTAATTTGAGCGGCTGTAGCCCTTTAGTATTAGACATGGTTACAAATGGTTATTTGAGTCAGTGTTGCCTTCCCATCAGCTCAAAGCAGTCTGGCCATATTCCTTTGACCTCTGGCATTACTACCCCCCCCCCCCCCACACACACACACACACACACACAGAGAACTGCTGCTCACTGCATTTTCTCTTTTTTTGGACTACTCTCTGTAAACCCCAGGAGATGGTAGTAGGGCAAATTCCCATTATATAGTACTTTCTGAAGTACTCGGACCAGCCCCTCTGACACTAACAACAACGCCACATTCTAACTTACTTCTTTACCTTTTAATTTGATCTTCAACAGATCGCCTTAAATGCGTCCACATGCTTAAATGCATCGATAATCGCCCTGTGCCTGGGTGATGAGATATTTGCATTAACAAACAGCTGAAAAGTTGTATCTAACAAAATGGTCAGTGAGTGTAGAAGAAGCATTATGACTACTACATTTTCTGTTTTTTACACCGACAGTTAAATTTTAATATTTGCCTTAGGCACGCAGATATTTCTTTCACCATTTAAAAAGAGATGAGCAGTAATAATTTTAATGCATCAGAAAAAAACAAAACAATGTAACTGCAACCCTTGTAAACAAAAACAGAACTTATATTGGTAAATTCAAATCTCAAATGTTGTCATTTGACATTAGGGCCAGTCCCTGCCTTCTTTGCAGCATCTGGTCTACCGGTCAGTGTTTGGCTGGGACTCAGAGCCAGATTACACTCAGTGGCGAATGGGATGTAGGATTAAGTGAATTTGGGCATACCTCACACACTCGCAGAACAATCAACAAAGCTGCATACTGTACATGTGCATTCTGTGGTCTGGGATGCAGGAGGCGGTGCAGCATGTTTAAGCTGCTGCTTTATTGTGTGCAATGTAACAGAGCCCAGATGTTGTGTGTGTGTGTGCTTGCATGTTTGTGCAGAATGAGTTTTTGCTAAGATGTTGAATTCTGAATGTGTGTGGGCATCTGTGTAACTGTTAGCGTTGATGGACTGTAAAGTTTTATTTCTCCATACACATCGATGTGCCAGAGTTCTCTAATTGTGACTTTATTCATTATTCTTCATTGTACGCGATCTTTTAAAAAAAAAATCAATATAAAATCCAAGAATGGGGTTATTTAATCAAAACAACAGTGCAAAGTTACATGTTGATTAATAAATTAGCATAAAACTATGAACTCATTAATAGATTACTATAATAAAAATAGTAGATTTTTCAGTATAATATTTGTATGTATACAAATATTATTGTAGCTTGTATAATGCAACATGCTATCTCAGCACTCCTAGTTGGATGTCTTATCATTATTTTTTAATGTGTCATTTTATCAATATGAGTGAAATGCAGATTTTGCAGGACAAGTTTGTTGGTGATGTGTGTATGTGGCCGTGTGTTGGGCTTCTGCATTTCCCCAGTGCTTGTTTTAAAACACAGTGATACAACAGAAAAAAATTAGACACAGCAGTTATTGGAAAAGGCAAAACAAAAACAGCAGATGAACCAACAAATGCTGCTTGTATGAGAGAAATCTGATGTCTGTTTATGTGAATTCAAGTGAATTTGACTGTTTTCGTTCACATAGCCCATATAAACATTCGGGGATTTATTTGTAACTAAGCAACAGCAAAAAGATCATGCCTTCTTTTTTTTAATGGTTCAGTGATACGAGGGTCACATTTAAATACATTAAATTTATACTAAATGGGACTTTTAATATTTTATTTTTTTCCAAATGTCTCATATCCATCCACACAAGGATAGATTTGTTAGATTTGTCATTTACTTCATCTTAAAGAATAACTTCTGAACAACTTGTGTTATACGATGAATTGAAGTTTAGCTGCTGTCACATACTTTGTATAGTTCAGTACTGCACATCCAGATAAAGACTATTATCCTTTGCTCACATGGCACAGCAAAAAGGGTGTGTATATGAGAAAAATTGGTATTCCAATAAATATTAAGTTGAATAGTTAAACATGGCTTCTCATGTTGTCAGCTTGACATTTTCACAGAGGAAGTTCATTTCCCGCCAAAGGCACAAGAAAACACCTTTCTGGGGATTTGTACTCAGACAAGTTCAGTGTGCTTTACAAGGGCAGTTAAAAAAAACTCAACAGAGATTCTGAGAAACTTGAATTGTTCCAATGTAGCATGAAAACAGCAAAAGATCTGACTTCACAATAGCAAAATTGTCCATTTCCTATGAGAAAACCCTATGAGGAAACCTGTGGTGACAGTGGGGAGGAAGAACTCACTTTTAAAAGAATGAGCCCAAGTCTCCAACATGCCCCTGAGTCTGTCAGGGGCATGTTGGAGACTTAAGCTTCAACTGTTACATCACAACCAAAAACATTTTGAGTTTTTAGCGCATTAAAAGAAGCATCTTAAACAGTTTAAACAGAATCATCTGGATTTTCATGTCTTTTTTTGTTCATCATATTTGGTGTGAATGGAACTGTGCTGCATGTCTGCCCATTGTTCAGTATACATTACAAGCACGAGTTCAGGAGTTTTAGTGTAACATTTTGAGTAATTTCACGTATTCTTCCCTCTTTTCCAGTCGAGTGATTCTTCCTATTTCCGTGGAAGAGGTAAGTGCTATCTCAGTATATTTCAATGCGTGTAAGTGTCTCTGTGTGTTAGCGAGATTTGCTCAAGGCTCAGCCTATGTTATCTGATTTTATTTTATTTTTTTAGCTCTGTTTCCTCAGAAGCTGTGTCAGTAAAGCTCCTCTTCTTTGGATTGTTTTGTGTGTTTACATTTTTGATGCCCACATGTTCTAACACATTTTTCATATATCCACACACATCCAGCCTGCATAGGAAAATCCATCTTAAGAGAATCTCTTATCTTAGATAGACCATTGAATCCACACAGTATTTCACTGTCCTTACACTCCGTGTCTGTGTCCATCTGTCGTGTCTTGTCATCACTTCCATTGCAGTCTGCCTGTCTATTCAGGCCTGCATTGTAAATGAGTCACCTGAAACTGCTTCCATGACATCACGCTTACCCCCCACCTCCTTTTTCCTCTGCCTTTATATTTTTGGAAAATTAAAGCAGTCTAATCTACTTTTGCTAGAGACCTATGACTAATACTGCGCATTTATTACAAAATATTTAAATACATTTAAATCACTTAATCTTACTGTAGCTTAAAGCATCGGTGTGAAGCACCAGTGCGTGCTCAGACGCTGCAGTGTGCCACATAAACGCCAGATCAGTCACAGGAATTCAAGAATTCAAATCGGAGACTTGACCAAATCATACTGTTTCATATTTTCGTTTAAAATCAAAACCACGAAGCAGTGGAATGAGAAATAAGTAATGCTGATTTCCTCCGAAGGCGTTTTCAGATTTAAATGTTTCTTCTCTTAACTGTGTCTGTTTGTAGACATTATCTTATTATCTCCAATTATATCTCTTAATAATCAGGCAGATTTCCTCTAAAGCACAAGAAGTGGACACTGTGTCACAAGCAGATGCTGAAAAAGTACTGAAAAGGAAATATTTGAGTTAAATGTGACAAACCTAATCCTAAAGACAGTTAACCAACTGAATCCCATCCCTCGAGCATGTCTGTTTCCTTCTCTAAATTCAGACTCTCTGAAACAGCAGTCTTCAGTTATTTGCCATTTCACTGAGTGAAACAGTGTTTTTTTTTTTTCAGTGAGACTACTGACTGTCAGAGCCTGGTGGTGGTAAAACCTCCCTGAAGAGTTTTGCTGAAATTGAATTTCCTGTCTGCTAACTTCTTGCCAAGGGCCACCGTTTAAGATAAAGCTTATCAGTACTTTATTTGCATGAAAAGTAGAAAGTTCTGGCGTAACTGGACAAAGACTGATCCCACAAGGCAAGGTCGAGTTATAATTGTCCAACGCTGTTACCCAGGAGGCTTTGCTGTTCCTGCATCCCGTTTTTTCAGTGGGTAGCTACAGTATCCATGCCTGTTCAGAGGGAACCGTCTCCAGTGTCCATTTGGCTTTCCAGTTTTTTTGGTTTGTTTGTTTTTTTCTCAGCAGATGTGTCTAGTCATTGAATAAACTCTAAGAAGCAATCATGGTCACACTCACTGCTTATTTAGAAAATGTAATAGTTTGCATATTTCAAGAAGGTCAATTAAACCTCTGTGGCTCATTTCATCTTTTTTTTTTTATTGCGGCTGCTGTTGCAGAGTAATCCTTTTTTTCCAGATGAACAAAACCAACTTTCTGAAATCTAAAACATCTGGCAGTCACAACTCATCACTATGTTTTTGCACTGAACAGAGTGATCTGTGGGTACCTAAAGATGAATCCACCCCCACATGCTGGTCTTGTTACACTCAGCAGAACTAGTGCTGCGAGATGAACCAAACTTATCTTTAAACATTTGGCTTCCATTCACCATCCCCATTCATTTCATAGCTCCTGCTCTAATTATACGAGGTATCTAAAATTACTACCTAAGTCATGACTTGCCTAAGGCCTCTCACTGGACTACCAACACCAAATTTCAGAGAAGGCTCATCTTTGAGCTACAAAATGTACCGAAGACAGACAAATCATTTGATAAGGGAGAAAACTGAAAGTTGTTGACTACATAAAAATGTAATATAAAGTGCAATGTTTTAATGTTAAAAAGTCAATTTACTAAATTTACTATTTACTAGCTTTAGAGCCAGGCAGAAGCAGGAATTTTGCTGTTGATTTACTGTACACCAACATTCACTGCCTGAAAGTGAAGTGAGATCTTGTCTACCATGCTCACTTAAGGTTCATGGAGTGACAGGAGAGCATTAGATTACCACTTGACTCCATCGTGAGATGTTCTGTCAAGCTTAGTTATTTCTGTGCCCTATAAATGTATGTATATGTATACAAACGTGCCGTGGCAGGCGCAGCATATTTCTTCAGCCTAAGCATGAGTTTTTGTTGAGATTACCGCAGATTGTCAAATCCTCTTTGTTTCCTGCTTGCCAGGTTTTGCTGACCGCAAGAGAAACTTGCATTGTGTGTAAACACATAATCAGCGTTTTCATCATTTGAATTTAGTGAATGACACAGAAGTGCAGGAAGTCATACCTGGCAACGTCTGAATACAAAGAATAACTTTTATATGTCTCCTGTTAAAAGGTCAGAATACATAATAAATCAACTTGTCCCATCGTTGCGATGTTGTAAGCGTGTCTGCGTTCTGGTCCAGCTTTGTGCAGAGGTTATATGTGGATTAGAGGTGATTAAAAAATGAAAGAGGCATTGTCCTGTGCTTAAACAATCACATGCATACTTGGGATCAGGGAGAGGGGGGTGAGATGAAGACAGAGGCGTGAGACTGAGAAGTCGTGAAAGAGAAAAACAGTCGGGTGCGACATAAAAGTAGACAGGATGAAAATAAAATGTGGAGAGCAAGCATAAGTATATGGGAGATTATGAGAATTCAGGAAGAAGGAGAGGAATATGGAGCAATCAAGGAAAAGAGCCAAAGAAAAAGATGAAATGCACATGAAAAAATATACCTGTGTTTCACTGCGAAAGCGCTCTCATCTGGGTAATAATACATTGTAACTTCAGCATGTGTTCTTTTAAGGTAGACTTGAGAGGAAGTAGCTTTTTATTTGTCCCTTTAAGCCATGTTTTTACATCAATCCAACTATTTTTATATATTTTTGTTTTTTCCAGTACCAGGTTGGCCAGCTGTACTCTGTGGCTGAGGCCAGTAAGAATGAGACGGGTGGAGGAGAAGGAGTGGAAGTGCTAAAAAATGAACCCTATGAGAAAGATGGAGAGAAGGGACAGTACACACACAAAATATACCATTTGCAGAGGTAAGTATTTGTACAACAGGTTTGCAGTGTCAGACAATGCAGAAGAAGAATCTTGCATTCGATTCATTCATTTTTCTATTTCATATATTTGTACGTCTATTATCCCGTTACTTCAAAGTCTTAATTATATTTACTTCAGCTTCATTATATAAAGCAGCAGTTAACAACAAGGACACCATCAAGAGCCCTAATAATCTGATGATACCCTATGAGCAAACTCTTGGTGACAGTGGAGAGGAAAAATTCCCTTTTAGAAGGAAGAGCTGTCTGGCAGAACCAGACTTAGGGATCGATTGGAGGGGAAAGAGAGTGCATAAAATAGTAACACAGCATAGCATGCAAACTGGCAAATAAACACTTGGGCAGTGGAGACATAATCAGTCAATTATAGCAACACTTAGCACTTCCCACCCCAGAGAATATTTCTCGTGAATCCCAAGTGGGAGCTGGTTTCACAGGAGAGAAGCCTGATAGCTGAAGGCTCTGCTTCTTATTCTACCATAGTAAGCCTGCACTCTGACAGTGGGATGCTTTACTGGGATAATGTTTTACTATGAGGTCTTTAACATTTGGCATGATCATTCGGAACTTAGTTTGTTTAGAAGGAGAAATTTGATCTCTCATTCCAGTCCATGTTAGCACTGTCACTGCAGTGTTTTGGATCAGCTGAAGGCTTTCCAAGAAGCTTTTAGGAAAACCTGATAGTAAGGTTGGGGTTCTGGACTGTTTGTTAACCTACAAAGATCTAAATATGCTGATAGCACACTGATGCATGTAAGTAAGCTACCAGAAGCAACCACATGTAGTTTCTGCCAGAGGTGGGACCAAGTCATTGTTTTGCAAGTCTCAAGTAAGTCTCAAGTCTTTATCCTCAAGTCTCAAGTCAAGTCTCAAGTAATGTCAGGCAAGTCAGAGTCGAGTCTCAAGTCACTGGTGTAAAAGTCCGAGTCAAGTCACAAGTCTGAAACTTTGAATTTCAAGTCCTTTCGAGTCTTTAAAAAAAACAAACGAAAAAATAATGTTGCAGTTATGCTAAATGTAAATATTAGACCATGTAATTTTTTAATCTGTGTTTTTCTCAACACATGACAAAATAGTGAACTTAGAAAATATACACAAATTGTGAAATTGCACCTCTTTAAAATGCAGCTCAATTAAACCTAGCTCCAAGAATAATTTTCACCGACAGTTCTGAGATAAGCTGCATGTTATTCTTGGATGTAGTTGTAGGACCAGCTTTAAAATCGCATGACAAAAATATCATACACATTAAAAAAAACTGTATCACCAACGTAGCCTGGACAACATTTGCTAGTTAGATGAAGTCAGCTATCTCATCGTAGCATATTTATATGCATATTTATAATCATACGGTTCTTGGAGTGAGTGCACACACTCATGAAGTTTAGTAACTTCAGGTCACTGCAACAAGCCCAGGTACAGTTTACCGACGGATGGGTACAGGACCTTGAAATGCACCGTGTAGAACGAAAGACCATCGTACGTATCATAAGTTTACCAGTCTCACAAATCGTCTTCATAAATACACATTCCTTAACCGTTTATTAATAGGACCTTTGAGCTCAACGGTAATTAATTAGTAGTGGAAATAATTTCTGGTAGCATCACAGAAATGTAGCAGTGACAATAATATTGGATGCTGTAATCGTACTGGGCAATTAGTGATACAAAAAACCTGTTTTATCCTGTGAATAAAAGTATATGTTTTTGTCAATGTACCATAATAACAGAAGCGAAACGCAATATTGTGTCAGGACAATTCACTATTTATGCACAATAAATAAAGGAGCATAGCGCGACAATTTCTGTTCAGCGCCAGACTTGCTTGTAACCTATATCACCAATTATGTTATGAAAATGACGTATTAACTACTACAAAACACTGACCTTCGTGTAAATGCTTGGAGCAGACTAACATGTGAGCTGGAGTGTTCTGGGACGTTATATTTGATCTTTGAATGGCTGCAATCCAGGCCATCCGTCGCGTCTTTGTTACTTCGGAAACATGAACAATTTCTCTTCAACGACGTAATCCGATAACAACCGATCTCTTTACCCGTCGGCTTCCCGTGGCTGTCATGCGACCGGCTATTGCAGTTAATAATACAACAGCTTCTTGCCATTTTTGTGTTTCTTTTTATCGCTGTATAACTGATTTTAATTGAAAGCCTGCGTGCGCTAGTACCGCTTGCCACGAGTTCCCAGAATCCTTTGCGGTTCTACCCGTGAATGACGTCACATTTTCAATCTCTATATAATATGCATGCTAAATTTTATATTTGGGGTAAAATATCAAGTCTTTTCAAGTAAACCGGTTCAAGTCCAATTCAAGTCCCAAGTCATTGGTGTAAAAGTCCAAGTCAAGTCACAAGTCTTAGAACATTTTTTCAAGTCAAGTCTAAAGTCATAAAATTAATGACTCGAGTCTGACTCGAGTCCAAGTCATGTGACTCGAGTCCACACCTCTGGTTTCTGCCTATCAAGGTTTTAGTGCTTTTGTTGCTTTAGATCTTTATAGTGGGCATTCATATGTATTATAGCTATTCATGTTTATATTGCAAAGCTAAATCTAAAGCTTAATATAAAGGACTTGGTCAGGTAAAGGAAGGTTTTGCTGTGATGCTTAAGACCTCCAATATGAGAACTTATAATGAAGTTAAATAACTGAAATAAAAATGCTTTAAAATTAACTAGGCTTGTTTTCTCTTCACTCCTCTGCCCTGCAGTAAAGTGCCATCATTCGTCAGAATGTTGGCTCCAGCTTCAGCTCTCAATATCCACGAGAAAGCCTGGAACGCGTACCCATACTGTCGCACAGGTACGACACACATACACGCAGAGACACTTTATACCAGCACACAAAATGCTTAATCTCTGTGCTTTTGGTAATATTCATCACATAAAATACAGATTTGATTTGTGACATTTATCAGAATCACGTGTTTTTGTAGCTCAGGGATGCCTCGCTCAGTGGATTTTATTTGTGAAAGAAATATACCTTTTTTTTTGTTTAATAGGGGTTTAAGATAACTGATTTAAATAATGGCGCACACTCTTGCTAACTGTGTGTCTCTGGGTCTTTGTCACCTTGAAAGAGTAGCTGAATAATTTACTGTATGCCCAGAGAGAAGAGCCGTGCAATCACTCGAGCCTTTCAGGCTGAGATCACACACAGCCTGCCAGTTGCCAGACAGCCATCTGTCACACAAACACACAGAACAGGCAAAGGCACAACCTGTACCTACACACACACACACTGACAACTGGTGTTTAACAATTCCTCGTGACATCTGTACATTGTCCAATACTGTTAATGCGTATTGGTAGTGTTTCGTAGTGTTTTCAAATGTTCCTCAACTCAACTATTCTTGTGTTTCTCTCTGTCTGCTCCTGCGCTGTCTGCCATCGGGCTCTGCAGTCATCACTGTAAGTATGCGTGTTTACTTTGGAAATCGTGTGCGTTGACACAAAAGACACCTCAAACCTTGATGCTGAGAGAGAGAGAGCGAGTTAACCTGAAAGTTGAGAAAGACATGTGATCTATTTCAGTGGTGAAGCAGCAGGCGTAGTCAGACACCATTACTTTGTGTGTGCTTCATGTATTACTCAAGCTATGGGGACCTAAATCTGTTCACACAATATGGAGATGTGTTCTTCTATTGGGGCGGGGGGCTCCCTATTACAGAAATCATTAAAAACTTTGATGAGGACATTTTTGTTAAGGTTAAGTTTAGAAATGTTTAATTATGATTAAGGTGATTAGGGTTACAGTAAGTTAATGTAATGTCCTCTTAAGTCCTGGATACACAGCTGTATGCGCTGGTGTGTGTGTGTATGAGAACAGGAGTTAGGTGATATTTTAAGATCCTTTGCTTACTCTTCCTGTTTCACTCAATTTTACTTGTGTTTTCTCTGCAGAATGAGTATATGAAAGATAACTTCTTGATCAAGATTGAGACATGGCACAAACCTGACATGGGACACCTTGAAAATGTAATTATTAATGGCAATAATGACCTTTGGTGCTACATGCAGCAAGTTGAATGTCCATATTTTGAGTGGAAACAATGCAGATGGCACAAATGTGGTTGGGTTTTTCTTTACAAAATGTTTAATTTATCGATGGTGAGGTTTATAGTCTATTTTCCTCTCCTTGTGGTTGTGTTTTCTGTTGTTTAGTGGTTTCCTAATCAAAATCTGCTTCATAATATTTACTGGGACAGTGCTACTATACATGCATAAATGTAAATGTTATGTTATTAAAAAGCTATTTTATTGCCTGGAGAAACTTGCCTTCAGACACAGTATCTAGTTTTGTTCTCTCTGTCTCTGTTTCAGGTACACGGTTTGGATGCCGAAACCTGGAAGAAAGTGGATGTAGTCTATATTGATATTGCAGACAGAAGCCAAGTGGAACCAAAGGTGAAAACATCACCTTAAAATCAATGAGACCATCACAGCATCTAGCTTTCATACTTACGTGTCACCTTATACATGTTGTTTATTGTTGGGGGGCTTTTGCCATTTTTCTTCAGGATTACAAGCCTGAAGAAGATCCTTGCAAGTTCAAGTCAGTGAAGACAGGACGAGGACCTCTAGGACCAGACTGGAAGGTGCAGCTTTTTTGTTGTAAACATCTCAGTAGGCAGAGGCACATTTTTCAACCACTTTAATGTTAATCACTGATGTGCAAAATACAAAATATATTTGCACTGATACTTGTTGCTTAGCAACTATGATGTTTAGCCAGTGATGCCTGATCTGTGCAGAACAAAATTTGGTCATATGCAGCAATATAATGTAGCCACAGCTGCTTCTAAGGACATTAGGGTCCTGTCTTTTATCAGTTTTTCCTGAGTGGTTTTATTTAGTTGAATGGTTTTAGAAGCCAGCCCTTATTTACAGTTAGTATATATTATAGTGGATTTTTTAATCAATACTTTTAGTTTTAGAGCCTTTTTATTATTGTCAAAAGGTGTTGGAGAAAATCAGGAGAAGTGATGACCTCTGGATTTCTAAAACATTATTTATAGCCCTCAGTGTATCTTTATTGATTAAATATTAGTTGAATAGAGGCAAAGGTCCAGACATACAGATGTGTTATGCCTGAGGAACATTTGGTAACGTAAAAAAAGAATGTGTTTATGTACTTGCAGAAGGAACTGCCTAACAAGAAAGACTGCCCACACATGTGTGCCTACAAGCTGGTCACTGTCAAATTCAAGTGGTGGGGCCTGCAAAATAAAGTGGAGAATTTCATTCAAAAGGTTTGTTGAGAGGTTTTTTGTTTTATTTGCTTTTTACCTTATTATCATTTTGACACAACCAGGAAGCTACAGGTGATGGCCTGCTACTGAGGAGGGTTTATTGATAAAAAAGTCATTTACATTGTTTATCCTGCGGGACATATCCTTTTTTTCCTTCCTTGACAATATCTGTTAATGGCTGTTGCACCATGGTGTGTTATCCTTTGCACACATACAGTAAATCCTGACCGCTTGAGGTAGTAATGGAAAAAGGCACCACTCACTATCATGTCTTGACGCATGCTCATTCATCCAGGTAAATAAATACCAAAAGACTGATTCTGTTCACCTTGATGAAGCCTTTTTAGTGGGAGGAATGGTACTCCGTGAATTGTACTTATGGCCATTGATCCATGGTCATTGATCAGTGGAATTTGATCAGTGGTTGTCTGTGAAGGTTCTCAGTCAGAAGGTTGATCAGTGGTTGTTGATCAATGGTCATTACAATTTGCTTATTAATGATCAAGAAACTGACCTCACAGCCCATTGTTCCTTCAGTGGTGCTGATTTCAGTCGTTATGCAAATGTACTGTTTATAAGATCAGGGAAACCTGCAGTCAGCTCAGACTGAAGAAGTCACTTGAATGAGTGATGAAATGTTTCTCCCAATGAAAACTCTACATCCAGATGAACAGAATCAACCTTTTGGGACTAACTATCATGTTCCACATGTAAGCTGCCAGGCTCTCCGCGATAAACGGGGTAAAAGATTGGAAACAGGATGAAATTACACATCTCTTACGTTAAGAAATCCAGCTCCTTTAACTAATCCATAACTTTTCTCTTTATTGTTTCTGTTGTCTCACAGCAAGAGAAGCGTTTGTTCACTAATTTTCACCGCCAGCTGTTCTGCTGGATTGACAAATGGATTGAACTGAACATGGAAGACATACGTCGCATGGAGGAGCAGACACGTAGGGAGCTGGATGAGGTAAGCCAGGCAAGATTAAATTGAACTTGATACAGTGTATCTTTTAATGTTTTCTACCACATACCAACAGTTCGTTTTCCCCTATCACCTCCTGCAATTCTTCTGTGGGGACACAGAAGCGTTCTTAGGGCAGCCATGAGACATGGTCGATCTGGCGTGTTCTGGGTCTGCTGCACAGTTTTCTTCTAATTGGGAAAAGACCTTGACTGTCTCTTTTCGATGTAGAGTTCCTCTACATGTAGTCTCTCTTAGTCCCTCTCATAGGATGATCACAGACACCCCTTAAAGCAAGCTAGTTTATGCTGCTTGTGTATTATTCTTTTGACCAGGATCAACCAGTAGATATGTAGCTTTGCATCCGTCATCAAAACAACAGACCTGTACAGCACTCAGCTGTTGTACTGGTGCTGTACCAGATTTGCCTGTCATTCTGTCTCACTCATGAACAAGCCCAAGAGGTACTTGAACCCCTCCACTTAAGATGACACCTTAATCCCAATCTAGAACAGGAAACCCAATCTTTTCAGGCTGAAAACCATGACCTCAGTCTTAAAAGTGCTTATTCCCTGCTATTTAACACTTAGTACAGACCAGGTCAAGGCCATGCCACAGTTTGATGAAGCCAACACCATGTAAACACCTTGTTATAAGTAAGGCTATGATTGTAGTCCTTTGCAGACACACACACAGACAGCTGTGGAGCAGACAGACATACTTTATTATACTACTTCTGTCTGCTTGGAAGATGCAGTTCTTTCATATGCAGCAGCTCAACTTCTGCGTATTTCACACACATATTTCGTTGCCTTGAAATGTTGTGATTACTAGACACTAAAGCAAACAATTAAAAATTTATTGTGTGATTTTTCTCTTTTGTCAGATGAGAGTGAAGGACCCTGTGAAAGGGATGGTCGCTCTAGAGGACTGAGGCTGTATTGGACCGTGAATGCTGCTGTTCATCAGGTGAAGTTATTTTTGTCCTTTGTGTGATT
This sequence comes from Rhamphochromis longiceps, assembly GCF_057381845.1. Classification (NCBI taxonomy): domain Eukaryota; kingdom Metazoa; phylum Chordata; class Actinopteri; order Cichliformes; family Cichlidae; genus Rhamphochromis; species Rhamphochromis longiceps. The sequence goes on along the minus strand of NC_140566.1, from coordinate 17,448,904 downwards.
GTAAATTAGTGCCATGACATGTTAATTGGAATACTGAATTTTTTTCCCCAGTCTAGCTGCTCATTGTAATTTCCCAAATCCAAGGTGATGTGTTCAAATTGTTTGCGTTGTTTGACCAGAAACCTCAGTGTTTTTTTTCTTCCGTAGTTAAGAAATTAATCAATTAGCAAAACCTTTGTCTTGTTTTAAGCTAAACCTTAGTGTCCAAGAGCCCTTTAAATGATCTCAGATATCAGTTACAGTGTATAAGTAACAAGAAATTGCAGCCAGTGAATGAAGTTATATGGTTATTAGGGATCACAAATGTTGGATTATTGAATCTAAAACAGCAGAATGTGACCTTAATAAGTCGCCAATTAACACATTTAACAGGCTTTTTTGTTGCTAAATTCTTCACTCTGATTATCGGCTAGTTCACATGCATGTTGTTGCTGGAAATGAGGTTCACAAGAGCAGGCACGCTTGAATTCTGAGTACATTTGAGAAAAGCATCCAACTAAATTTACATATATATTTAGTTACATGCTAACTAAATAGTATGCTTTTAGCATGCCACTAACTGCATGCAATTTATTTTAGCATGCAATAAACAATAAAGCAGAGGTGTGGACTCCAGTCACATGACTTGGACTTGAGTCAGACTCGAGTCATTACTTTTATGACTTTAGACTTGACTTGAAAAAATGTTCTAAGACTTGTGACTTGACTTGGACTTTTACACCAGTGACCTGGGACTTGAATTGGACTTGAACCGGTTTACTTGAAAAGGCTTGATATTTCACCCCAAATCTAAAATTTAACACGCATATTATGTAGAAAGTGTGCGCCATTAATTCAGTTCATTCATTCATTTATTCAAACCACACTCCATACGTATGTGTGCATGAGCTGTAGCACAGCCAATCAAATTAACCAGATTTTTTTTAAGAAGGAAAAAAAAACGCTCAAAAATGCTGCAAGGAGTTATTTTTTTTCAGGTACATAAATTATGAAGTAGTCAACACAAAACCGAAATGCAATATGCAAAACATGCAAGAAGAGAATCACAGAATCACAGACAGAGATGGAACAACTTCTTTTTTTTTTAAAGACTCAAAAGGACTTGAAATTCAAAGTTTCAGACTTGTGACTTTACTCGGACTTTTACACCAGTGACTTGAGACTTGACTCTGACTTGCCTGACATTACTTGAGACTTGACTTGTGACTTGAGGATAAAGACTTGAGACTTACTTGAGACTTGCAAAACAATGACTTGGTCCCACCTCTGCAATAAAGGAAATTAATTGTTTTTTAGGCAATTAAAAAAAGCAGACAATGTAAGTGATGACTGTCTTTCTGTCTTCTCTTTTAGATCAGAATATCCAGACACCAGCGGATTCACATCCTCCTTTTGTCTCAACTGACGCAACATCCGACCGGCCGGTCCAAAGCCCACCTCTTGCAGTCCAATTTGGTTTCAGGGACCTGGACCCAGTAAACTTCCAGTTTTCAGCTGATGTTCTCCGTCCTTCCCTCCTCTCACACTCATCTGTACTTTTGGTTTCTTTTTTTGATCTAGTGTCCCCATGTTAATTGCTCTGAGGCCTCCAGTAGCAAAATTATAGATCTTGTCAGTCAGTCCTCTCTTTCTGTCTAAATTGTTCTAAACTACAGAGAATAGTGTCATTTATCTCTGCAATTTAGGATTTATTTCTATTTAGGATATCCCAGTAGTGTATATATAAAGTATATCGGAGAGTTGAATAATTGTACTGAAGTACATATATATGTGTATATACATATATATATATATATATATATTAAAAAAAAAACAAGATTTTTAAAATGATTCAGTACATTTTCTGAGTGGATGTTTATTTTTTTCCAGATCAAGCCAAGCTGTATGCTCAGTGCTGTGTTGCTTGTTTGATCCTTTAATTTCTTCTTTTTTTGTCATTGTATCTCCTTTTCTCCATTTGTGTCATGCAGTGTTTCCCTTTCTTATTGAAATCGATTTGCAAATCTACAAATCCCAGCTGCAAGGTTGGGATTGTGCTAAGAGTTTTGTGTTATCTCTGCTATAAATCTGACCTAACAGATACGATTTTTGCCCCCGTAAAGATGTTGACAAGTTCATTAGCTTTTCTGCTGCTTTGTGAATGTGTGTTTGCATATATATATATATATATATATATGTGTGTGCGTGTGTGTGGTTGTGGCAGGGCTTAGTGGTGTGTGTCTTTGTAACATTGCTAGGTCACCAAGTTTTTCAGCTGTATTTTTCATGCCTCTTTCAGCAGATCCTCCCCAGTTTCATTTGGCTGTTCGGGGTGCTCGAAATTGCCGTAATTGAAGATTGTGTCTGAATAAGTATAGAGTAATGCATATAAATAGAAATACAGAGAGAGCAAAAGCTGAGAGGGGTGCTGGTAAAATGTGTCACCCTGCAAAATAAAAAATATAGAGCAGACAACTGGAACAGTCATAAACAAGTGTAGGCCTGTGTCTTTTTTTATTCTTCTGTTGGTGACCTGTGCTGTCATTCTGCATCAGGTCTTGCCTTGTCATCCGTTGTGTCATCTTCAGTGGATAAATGGTGTTATCCAGCAATAGCAATAACTATCATGACACACTGGTCTCTCCTTGGTCATTGCAGTTTTAGTAAACTGGAGCGCCTCAACTCAAGAGGGCTCAAGTTGCTTACTCATCATTAAATTCCATGTTTATTGTCTTTGCATGGGTTGATTTCTCTTGTGGGATCTAAAGGTTGCTATTTAAATTTGTGTTTTGTTTTGGAGGGGATTTTTCTGGGTGTATGCATGAGTGTGAATGTGTCATGCAGGGTAGTGAGTGTCTTTGTAGAAAGTTGATCCTAGTTACAAACAAGGAACAAATTAAGCTACAGCGGGCACTATTTTGTTTTTCTTCTTGCTGGTGTTTGTTTGGCCTCCTTTGCCTTCCTTCCGTCCTGTCATCTACTTCACATCCTGCACATGTTTTAACAGTATGGAAAGCTTAAAGAGAAAGCAACAGGTAACGAGACAAGAAAATGATTATGGACATTTTGCACTAACAAGCTAATATTAGTTCATGTAAAATAATTTAGAAACTTTAAAATAATAGATAAATAAAGCCTATTTTTTGTAGTTTATGCACAATCATTACTAAAGTACAATAATGCATACTTACTGAATTTTGTAGTATAAATATCAATTTCACTATTGGGTTTTTCATTTGCAATTACTAAATAAACATGGTATCGATCAAGTACTGTCATCAGTCAAAATGACGTCTGTCCCAAGCATTGCAAGAATTATTTCTTCCATTGACTCTTTAATTAGGATAAGTTATTTGCAGAAATTCTTAAAAATGCAAAAGTTTTCTGGAAGACTTCCAGAAGTTACTCTCATGTTAAGCTACATTAATCTAAAGGACTATTACGCTGAATCTGGTTAGATTCAGGTTTTCAGTTTACAGGGAAACGTGGAGCTGAATTGGCTCAGCCCTAACCCTAATTAACAAGAAAGGTAAATGATTGACAGACATTTGAGCATTGTCTTTGAGCCTAATCTAATGTGCACACACATTACTGATGAATTATTAAAAGGGACTGTTCTGAGGATCATTATCAACCTTGTGAACTATAAATTTTAAAAGGATAATGTTTGATCTTTTTATGTTTGCATATGCCAGATTACTTGAATAAGGCCATCGTGGCAAACATTTTTCTGTTGCCTCCTCTTTGACTCCAAAACACTGGCCCTGGATATTCAATCCCTGCACCTCTGTGTCCATCAAGTGTCTCACTCAGTGTCTGTGATGGGGCTACCAACTGATTCATGGAGGTTTGTGGATGTACTGTATGTACTGACTTTGTAAATAGTAAATAAATTATTGTAGATGAACACATATATATAGATCAGACTGTCCTGCCAAAGCCTACAGCACACCTCTTAACACTTGATCCTCTTAATTAATCGCTATCTACTCAGCATTACACACCCCACGCTGGCCACAGGATCAGAAAATGTTGAGTTCTAGTTGCTGAATTTAGTAGTGGTAAGACATTTTGAGGAATATTGTCAACTGTAGTCATAAAAAGGCATTCTTACATATTGTTATAGATGTTTAGGCTGCTCAAGTGAAGCAGCACTTCACATTTGGAGGAAAAAATAAGAAAAGAGCCTGTTTACTATTTCCTGTCTTTCATTATTCCCTCACAGGTACCACATCTCATTGGCAGGACAGTGTATAAATATATATTTTTGTTCTGAATGTTGTACCTCTGTTGTCAGTCTCTGAACTACACTGACTTCTCTCTGCAAAGGAACGGCAGCTTGGGTCACTTCATTGATCCACATAATTAGCTGATGGCGTCGGCCCTTCGTGACGCCGGGGTACGAGTTAGACTTTGCCCTCCTGTGGTTAGCAGTGGGGGAATCGAGGGGAAATTATTCTACATTTCGGAGCAGCTTCAACTGGGTGCTGGAGTGTTGGAGCTTAAAGCTACACGTGAGAAAGGACAAAAATATGTGGTTGTTTGAGAACAGATACTGATGTTTTTAAAAGTCTGAACCTACAAACTTGTGAGAGAACGTGGTTTAACAGAGACAATCTCATAGTTATCTGTTGTTAGATTCCTCGATTTATAATCAGAGTATGAAACCAAATGATTCCATAATAATCCCAAACTGTTTTTAAATCGTTAAATCTCTCTTTCTCTCTCTTACTTTCTCTCTCTCTCTCACTCCTGTTAACTCGTCTCCTGTTTTTCTTTCTTTTATTGTGAATTTGTGCCTTTTTGTCATTTTATCTTCTAATAACACTACTGTACATTGGAGACATAAAGAACTAAATAAAAAGAAACAAAGCAACTGTACATAAGTTTGATGTGAATGCTTTTTTTAAAATTATTTTAATGGATGTCATCGGTGTGAGATTATTTAAACATGGAAGACAATGTATGTTTCCTAAATGCAAGGGAAAAGTGACAGACAGACAGACAGTCAAAAAACGGTTCAAATATAAGCTAAAAAATGAACATTGACTTGCCTTGGCAAAATAAATCAAAACAGTTGTTGAAATCATCAAATGTTAATTAAAGCTACAAAGTATGACTTTTGAATATTATTCTTTGGTGCCCCTGGTGGACCTATAAAACACACAGACAGCAGACACCACACACATACAGACACAAACACTGTAGGCAGGGTAGAATTAATCAGGCTTTTTGTGGCAAAGATTACTTTAAATCCTGATTATGAGGCAGAGGATGGGCTGGGGCTGAGAGCTGCTACATATTTTGTTAGATGGTGATGAAACTACACAGTGTATGGATGTTTGAGAGGGAATATTTGACTTTACTAATGAACCACTGAGGATATTTTAGCTTATCAGTAAAAAGAAAACTGAGCTTACTAGTTGAAATATGAATGAAAAATTTATTTTGGTTCTTGAATCTAAAGATCAGAAAGTATTAATCAAGTTTTATGTTGTGATTTTGTTTGTTTTAATCTTTGTGTCTGTTCTGTTGATAACCTTTCTTCTTTCTTCCTATAGATGGCTTATTTATATCATGCACAACCATCCTGCAAGACCACAAAAATAACAGAATGAATCCCCGTAATTAAAGCATTACGCAGTCAATAAAATCCTTATAAAGTAGCATTTTAATGTGTAATGCAGAGCACCTTTCACATTCCATACTGTTAAGAAAATGAAGGATTGTTTCATACAAAGCAGGCTTTAGTGAAGCAAATGCCATGTCAATAAACAGACATGTCTATTCATAAACACTTTCTCACTGGGTTGTTAACCAACCTGGGATAATAGCTTGATCCGATGTTACGCTTAAGTCCAGCGTGGGCTGTGTGTGGGAATTTGCACCCAGGAGGGGAGCAGCTGAGAACAAAGTGAGGAAACCAAAAACAGTATCAAACAGTTAAACCAGCCTCACCACAGGAAAACAGATTCCCTTTGGACATCTCTGTCATCTGTGCACACAGCGTCTACTGCTTTTCCGGATACCACAAGACAGACACACAGACAAAGGTAATGGTTTAGTTAGACAGAGGGATGCTTTTGTTCTCATAAGGCAAAACGATCTCAGTAACTTGTTTGCGTGGGGTTTTTTGTTTTTTGGGTTTTTGTTACAGCACACTAGCAGTTGGCAAGTATGAATACGGCACAACAATCTGTTTCTCTTGCAATCACTGGTCAATTTAAAATACCAAAGTTAGGACTTCGTTACTTTTTCAAGGAGGGGCTTATAATAAGGGTAAAGAAAACAGAAGTTAGTAACATTGTTATAAAGAACAAAAAACTTGTCAGTGAAAAACAACTAACTTAATTGATGCATAATTAAAATTAAATAATATCGATAACAAAAGTTGACACTAGAATAGAAGACTAAATTAAATAATTTCTGCCTTTTAAATTGTATTTTTTTCTTCTTTGATAAAAATTTGCATATTGTCATAGCCTTGATTATTATATTGTGACAAGTTGTTATTGTGGTTAATATCTACACTGATATACGATGAAATTGACCTCACTAGCTAATTTGGCTAATGTTCTAAACAGTTAGCTAGGTAAGAAATTACATATTTTGCTGTGGATCTAAATTAAGAGCACAACAACAATAAAAGAGATAAAATGTAAAGACACTGGACTTACATATGTTATGTGGGTAGTCATATTGCCAGTTTAACAGTAGACTAATATCTATATCTATATGAACTACCATCAACTACTTTGCTAAAAGAGTGTTAGCCATAACAAATATGTTAGCGTGCAGCTTGTTGTGCACATTGTTGCCCCCAGGTGGCCAAATGAAATTCAGTTGAATTTAATTTTAATGTGTCCAATCACAGCCATCAGCAAGGGTTGGTGGTGAGGAAGAAACCCAGAAAAACAAATAATCTAAGCTATCATAACAAAGCCACAGTTATTAGACAATTTTGACACAAACAGGACAAGGTGTTGCTGTTACAGTCTAGTCACAAGTCCAGGACATTGTTGTTGTTTTCTTTACTTACTTTAAAACTAGTTCAAAGGCCAGAGCAGCCAACGGCAACAAATATGCATTGCACCCACTATTTATAATTAGCTTTAAAAAGTCAAATAATTTCTACAGCATTTTTGATAAAGTTTTATTTAAAATATGTCCAAAAAATGACTCTCAAGTCTTCCTGTGTTTACATGTGATCTTCAGGGCACTGTCACTTTAACACGGCCGAGGCTAACCATGATTAGACGTGATTAAAAAGCAATTTGAGAAATGACTCCGGGGCATCCCTGTCAGGTTTGGCTTTGTCTGTTTAGTTATTTTTGCCCGGCTCTGGTCTATGCTCCCAGCAAACTGAATGTAGTAAGGATAAAGCGTATGGCATTTCTATTTGCTTACATTTTTCCCAAGCCTGTGTGTATGTGTGCCTACAGGGGAGAAAATGAACACCGGCAGGGGTGGAACAGACAAGTGCAGGTAAGACCAGCACAATTCTGTCTTTGTCTCCTAATGTAAATGAAAGGATACAAAGTAGGTAGGAACAAAGTCAGAGATGGAAATAAATGTGAGGGAAAGCACAGATCACATGTAGAGATAGTAAAACAAAAGAAAGTAACCCTCCCAGCTTGCATTTCATAATCAGTTTCATAATCTTTATAAGTAACTTGTGGCTGCTGGATCTGAGTATTAATAGATCTGCGAGAAAACTTAAATAGTATTCTATTCATCATTTCTGACCAGTGGGCCCCTTGATTATCTACTTAACACCTCTGCTTGCTAAAGAATTTGCCCTAAGTCTTTGCATGTGACACTGTTACATGAACTGAAAGGGAGGATTGGGACACCAAGGATACTTTTCTTTATTCCTGTCCCCATTTCTTCGTATTTTCCACAGGCATCCAAATATTTTATTATTTTTGCTTTACAGCCATTAATAAACCATTCAGCTACATACACTTATTCAGTAACACACAACAATCAGCATGTTATTTTTTAGAATTTAATAGCAAATTGAGTTTCACTTTTAGCTTCAGAAAAGTAAAAACTTGTTTGTCTAGTTCAGGATCATTTTAAGTCCTGTGTAAGGAAATATCCAGTGGTTTCTAATCGAGTCGTTTTGCAAAGAAAAGTGTTTTAGTGGCTAATTAGATGTTAAAATTTTAGGAATTAAATAATTATCTCACTTTTTAAATCTTTAATCCATTTAAGTATTAGGCAAAAAGCGCCGCAGCTGCAGATTGCTTAATGATTGCTTAATTTGCTCCACATCTATTAGGTGTGCTGTAACACTTGATAATCAGAATGATTTGCGTTTTTGTCATAAAACTGTGTGTCAGTCTAAAGCTGCTTGTAACTCCTCTCCGACCTCTATCCAGTTTACAAAGATAACCTTTTGTCTATATAATAAGAGCCCAGATTTACGCCAGAAGAAGCCAAAGCTGATATTTTCTCTCGTCACCAGTGCATGGGTGTAATTGTGGGTCACATGCATTGTTCTATGTGCTCCGCTGATGAAGAATAGCGGTGATAAACCTCTTAGAAAAGCTGAAGGTTTGCCCAGGTCTTGCAGCAATACTGATGGAGGATCAGCCTCCTCTTACACTTTCTTTGGCTGCACACACTCACAGCAAAACACACGCACAAGTTCACATGCCTGTCTCCTGCCTGCGATTATACTCCAAATCTGACTCACTCTTGCCTGCTTTCCCGAGTCAACCCTACTGCTTTGTCAGTCGCTGCTCCATCGGAGCCAGATCACACAAGACTCTGCCAGAGAAAGGACTCCACCAGCAACCTTCACCCTCGGCGTTTCAGTTGTTCAACTTGGCTATTTTGGAGGACTTTAAAGAAGAACTGCCTGAAGCACATGCAGAGAGAGATTTGACTAACTAGGAATCAGTTCATATTACTCTCAGTCGAGTGGACAAAGGGACCGGTGGCCTCTCGCATCAGATGGCTACAACTATCCCAACCACAGAAGTCTGAGGAGAAGTCAAGCCAAAGGTCTGTCTTCCGTAGGATTTTCCCTCTTTCTTTATGTTTATTTTAAGTAGTTACTTTCAATACTGCTGTGCACTGAAGAACCTCCTGAACTTTACTACGTCACATACACTGGGAAGACCCTTTTTTAAGGCATAACTTCAAAGATGGAACTTTTAACAGACAGTCCACGTGTGCGCTCGGACAGCACGAGCAGCTCGGCATCTCAGGGCTCAAAGTCGAAGACGGTTCTTCGCCAGCGTTTGTCCCAGCTGCTGACCTGCATCGAGGACATGAGCTCTGACGACGAAGCCAGTGAAGAGGTGTCACGCACGCTGGAAGAAGCATTTCAGCTCTGTGGACGCTTCATTCCCACAGATGCATTCAGGTTGACTTTAACACTTTGGGCTTTTAAAAAGCTTGTAAAAGAAAAATCACTTCAAACTTTGATTTATCATGAAGAAACAGGCATACCATAGCAACTAATATAGTTCATATCAAAAAGTGCAGAAATGATCAATAGGCTCTTAAAGTGGTATTTGTGAAAATAATATCTGTGGTTCTTAGTGGGTTCCACTTAACTTGTAAGATTACAAAAGTGTGTATTTTGGAAAAGTAAATGTTATCAAGGTTTGTTTTTTTTTTGTATTTTTATGGTATAAGTGTTGCTCTTTTTGAGGACACAAACTGTTGAGCATGCACAGTGTATAGCTTTGTAGCGTTGTAAATAATATTTGGGAGTTTTTTCTCACAAGGATCCACATTGTGACCTGGAATGTGGCCACAGCAGAGCCTTCTGAAGATGCCACCTCTTTGCTCCAACTAGATGCCCAGCCGCCTCCAGATCTCTATGTGATTGGGTAAGAAATAACATTTTTGACAGTTGAGTTTCAAATGTTGCTAATAATCTATTTATATATATATATATATATATATATATATATATATATATATATATATATATATATATATATATATATATATATATATATTCATAATGAATCACAGGAGTGGAATCAAAGACATTAGGCTGTCATTACTTGTCTCTTTTTATTTTTCTGTGTGTTAGCCTTCAGGAGGTAAACGCCACCCCAGTGAGGTTCATCACAGATCTGATATCAGAAGACTCCTGGAGCCATGTCTTCACGAACTCACTGGCACCCAGAGGCTTTGTCAAGGTCGGAGAAGACAAAAGAAGGAAAAGGAGAAATATTTGTCTTCATGTGTCTCTTTAGTCTCCTGTATTTTTCTTTCATCCATAAAAGAGACATAAAATATATTATTACATACATTTTTATGCTGTTGCAGTTAAACTGTTTGAGATTCAAAGAGGAAAAGAAAAAGAAAAGAAACGCTGCATAATCTACAACATTTAATAATTTTATGATTCTTTTTCTTAACTCTTATCGTATCTCCCTATGTTTTTATTTCTTTTAATTATCCTAATTGTACAGCACCTTGGTCAACAGTTGTTGTTTTAAATGTGCTATATAAATAATTTGGACTTTGACTTTGACTTTAATACAATCTTACTGTCTCCATCTGTGTCTAGGTCACGTCAGTGAGGATGCAGGGTTTGCTGTTGCTGCTGTTTGCCAAACAGATTCATCTTCCCTACATCAGAAACATCCAGACCACCTACACTCGGACCGGCGTGTTTGGCTACTGGGTAGGAAATTAGAATGGGAGCTCTGGTTATCCCTGAACCTTGTAGACAACCACACTGTGTGCACACCAGGAATCCCATTGGCATCAGATGCTGTAGGGTTTAAACGCACCATGAAAGGTCCATTGTGTTTGTTTAGTGAAATGTGCAGCAGCTTTGACAGAAAGAAATCACAAACAAAGAACACTGAAAGCAGTCAGAACACTGGGATAGAAAACTTGTGTCTAATCCATAATCCAAGTTAAAAGAGATACTTTTTTTATAATTAGTCTTCTTCACAGACTGTATTTGTTCTCCCGTGTGTGTCTGTGTTAGGGTAACAAAGGAGGAGTGTCTGTGCGCTTTTCCTTCTATGGACACATGATTTGCTTCCTCAACTGCCACCTAGCTGCTCACATGAACAACGCTTTGCAGCGCGTTGACGAGTTTGAGTACATACTGGAGACGCAAGACTTTGACATCTATGACACCCCACAAATCCGGGACCACAAGTCAGGATTCCTTCACAGAGGCACACAAATACTATGCATATACGCAACATGGGCTGCTGTGCAAGTAAAATGTGGCTCTGCGGCTTTTTCACAGGGTGGTGTTCTGGTTTGGTGATCTGAACTTCCGCATCGCAGATCACGGTTTGCACTTTCTCCGCTCATCCATCAACAGCGGCCGGCTAAATTTGCTGTGGGGCAAAGACCAGGTATTGTACTAGTGTGAGGACACACACACACATAATAACACACACTTGCTCATTATTTTCATTTTCCTGCAGCTCATCATGATGAAGAAGAAGGAAGCTTTCCTGCAGGAATTTGAGGAGGGACCGTTAAATTTTAAACCCACCTACAAGTTTGACCGTAACTCCGACACCTATGACACCAGGTAACATGCTAAAAAATCTGTATTATACACACATGATCGGCAAATTTTGTAAGCCTTATTTGTGTCTTCGTTTCCATTTTAATTTTGCACAGCACTCCAAAGACATGGTTGGGTTTAAAGTAAGAATTATTTTGTGTTTTGCATCCCCCACATTCCTTTATCAGCTTTTGCCACCACATCTTTAGTTGTAGCAAATGGAAGCTCAAAGCAGCCATGGCATCTATAAACCTGATTTATAGATGAACAAGGTAGCAGCTCTTTCTCCGACTCATATCCATTCTTGACACAAACAAGGCCCCTGCAGCTCTGTGGCACCACCCTCTTCTTGCTCCTCACGTCTCTCACCTGGGTGCTCCTCTCTGAATGGTTGGGGACCTGGTTCTGGATGCTAGATCTGCCTAGGTGGGTGTCTCGGTCCTGTGTATAGGATAGGCACCTTGAGGGTTACTTAGATATAACCCACATTCACAAAGTGTATGGAGACACTGGCATAAGCAACAGGATTCAAATGGGTTTTGTAAGCATAATATGACTGATAAATGGCAGACATGTTCTGCATATTCATTAGACCAGAACTCCCTTCTGCACCCAGCACCCCACTGTTTGCACTCCTTCCTCTTTTTGTTCCGGTGTAATCCACATTTTGCTTTTCACAGCAAATTAGTGTGTGCATAAGCTGTAATACCCTGTTAATGGTACTATCTGCTACTTAGCATGTAACCTACATCATTTCTCATACGCATGCTACACTATAGGTATAGCCTTGTACTGCATGTGTATGTGTTTGGTTTGCATTCTTTAACAGCACTTGTTTTTTCATAAGAATTAGTATGTAGATTTGTATGGATAGACAAATGTAAATGTGTTAAAGGGTAAGCAATAGAGAAAAAAAATTTTTTTAGATAGAAGTTGTAAAATCAACAGCCATGTTCATTATGCTCGGCGTGGCGCACCCATAATTTCGATGTAGATATACAATGACAATAAAGAACTATTTTATTCTGTTCTTCTATTCTATTCTCAGTGGAAAGAAGAGGAAGCCGGCATGGACAGACCGGATCCTCTGGCGCATCAAACCCAAGCCCCTGCCATCAGAGGAAGATGATGAGAAGGCATCAACTTCCACAGATGAAGAACAGGATGAGTATCCAGTCCTGGTCACCCAGGATAAATACACCAGTGACATGAGCTATGGAGTCAGTGACCACAAGCCTGTCATTGCAACCTTCAGCCTGGAGGTGAGAGCAGATGCACTGCATAGACCTCTGCTTTTTCAAATGTTCTTTAAAAATATTTTCTTTTCTCTTATCTTTCCCGCAGCTGAGAAAAGTCTTTGACACACCACTGGTGCGAGTGTCTCCTGTGGGCATATGGAGCGCAGGCCAGGATGCACTTTTGACCTACTCTGTCCTGGAGGACTTTATGTCTTCTACGTGGGACTGGATTGGCCTGTACAAGGTACTAGGACTCATGTAAAAACAACAAAAATCAATAAATAAATCATTTAAACCTTATATATTATAATTGTGTGGATTTGGACTGACTGTCTTACGCTTCAGGTGGGATTTAAGACTGCGTCTGACTATGAAACCTTTGTTTGGGTTCGAGAAAATGAACTGCCAGAGATAAATGAAGTCATACAGGTAAAGTAGAAGTGCAGCGTTTATGTCATATTAACAGATTCTTTATGAATGCATTATTCATTAACATGCACATATGTGTTGTTGCAGATTTCTGTGGATAAAGGTCAGATTCCTCTGTTAGGTGGACAGTACGTTTTGGGGTACTACAGCACAAACATGCAAAGCATCACTGGCCTCAGTGATAGCTTCCAGGTAACTGCTTCACTATCATATCTGTAGTTTTATAGTTAGATATTTTTTTTAAACTCTTAAACATACAATTTAATGCATCCACGAAAGACTATTTAAATGTAGAATTTTGTTAATACAGGTGTACCTACATAAGAGATTACTGAGTGCATGCTGTGTTTGGAGAAGGAAGCAAGCATGGCAGTGTGCTTTATTTTGCTCTCTCTTTGGTTCTTACAGATCCTGGAGTCTAAGCGTGCTGTCATGGAAGGCCTGGTTCCCGAGGATATCAATGGAGTCAACAAATAAGAACAGATTCTCTGCAGTGCCACGTCTTATTCCTCTCCGCTGCAAAGTCACACAGATCTAAATCAGGCTATAAAATTGCCCCAAGGTTAACTCCTTAATCTACTGGATGAGCAGACTCTGTCATTCATGTTGGCCCCCACAATTTGTCATCATGTTAACTCCAGTTTGTTATTTCCTACTTTGCCTTTAAGGTTCAGGCTCACTCTTGCTGAAACAAGATCTCTAATAAAAAAAAAAAACTTTAATGAGTAGCCTCAGTCTATCCACAGACCCTGTTAGAGCAGATATACGGAGAACACATGTCAAACTGCACAGCAGCTTGAAAACAGAAACTGCATTTGAGTTTTGTTTCAAAGTTTTTTGTTTTGGCAGCTCATAGTAGCCAGTGCAGATTAATACAAAAGGTGGAAAACATCATTGTGTAGAAGAGTGTGCTCTTTTGTTTTATATGTGCTGTCTCAGTGAAGAAACATGCACCCTGCAACTGAAATTTCTTGCAATGGGTTGTCTGCAGAAACTGTTGAATATGAGAATCTTAGAGAGGAACATGACTAGGGATGGGTATCGTTTAGGTTTTATCCGATACCGGTGCCAAACCGGTACTTTTGAAACGGTGCCGGTGCTTAAACGGTGCTCAAACCGGTGCTTAAAGAATGGAGAACACAAAATTGGTCCAAAACCTCCCATGTTCAGCTGTTTTTTTGTAAAAAGATAACAATGTTAGTCTTTTCTGCAGCTATAGGGGATTTATGGTATCACTCTTGGCTGGAAGCAGTGCTTAAACAATGGAAAAAACACAAACTTTGTCTAAAAACCTCTCATGTTTAACTGTTTTCCACTTTTTCTTTGGTCATTTTAGCCTTTTTGTCCAGGGTGAAGGGAGTATCTGCCATCAAACAAGGAGACAGCCGCATGTAGCTATGATGATGTTTGCTAGTTCACCTTACATGCATTAATGTAATAACGTGGTTAACCTACTCAACGTAAATTACACACAAACAACATTAAGCTACTCACGCAGAGAAGAACGGCTGCTGCTGCTGCTGCATCATCATCCATCATCATTTCTGCTACACTGGCAGGGCTAGGGGCCAGGACTCTATTCTTCGGGTTTTTGGGGGATGTTGCTAACTCCGGGTCCGATAACTAGCAACCCACCCGCAGTAGATGTGCACGGTGTGAGGTCTCTCAGCAAGCTATCAAATACAGTGCATTTCTCACCTTTTAAAAAAAAAACGCTATGCGTCGCCAGGTGTTTCATCGGATTTGAGGTGTTACCTTCTTTGACAGTATCACAGTATCAGCTTAAAGCACTTGTTGCAGGCTGTTGAGTTTGCATATAAAGCACCGAAATGTGCGCTGCTTTTCGGTCTGGTTACTACCGTTTATGTCAGAACCGGTACCCATCCCTAAACATGACACAGAAAAATATCATCCTGGGAAAATGTATGTGTCATCGCAGTGGATTATCTTTAAAATGTAAATGCAGGTTGTCTGTTTTCCTCTTGATGAAAATATGTTATATCTCCCACACTGCATACATGAATCGTATCAGCACACTAAAAATATACTGCAAGACAAACTAAATATTTTTTGTGAATTTGTTTATTTAAAAAGATCCAGTATGTTTTCAGGATATGGGTGTGTGACTAATCAGTGAAAAAAGATGGGCAGTGGGTCACTTTAATTATCAGTGATTAAAGGCCTGGAGGCTTGTAATCTGAGAGTGATCGCATTATTTTGCACTAACTCATATGCAAAGTCAAATTTGCTTTAACCAACAAAGCAATAGTAATAAGCACAACACTGATTATGGTGATATTGTCCCGAGTGTACTCCAAAGAAAACATGGAACTGTCTACTCTCTGCATTGATAGATAACATATAGAACTGTAGGATACCCATTTATGCCATCTGAGTGTTATTAAAGATTTTATATATACATCATAGGTAGTAAAATTGGATAAGCTCTGCTAAGTTTCTCTTAGTATCTAATAAGCCAATCACAAGGCAGCAACTCAGTGCATTTAGGCATGTGGAATTAATCAAGATAGCCTTTTGAATTTCAAACTGATCATCAGAATGGAGAGGAAAGGTGATTTAAGTGACTTCGAATGTGGCATGATTGTTGGTGCAAGACTTGCTGATAGTCTGTCCAAAAATATTTATCTAGTGCAATTTTCCCACAAAACCTTCTCTAGGGTTTACAGAAAATGGTCCAGACAAGAGAAAATATCCAGTGAGCAGCAATTGTTTGTGTGAAAATGTCTTGTTGATGCCAGATGTCAGAGGAGAATGACCAGAAACTAGTAATTAAAAAAAAAAAACAACAAACCCTAGTTAAAACCAATGTATACATAATAGCATCTCTGAACACACGTCAAATCTTGAAACAGACAGGCTACAGCAGCAGAAGACCACACTGGAAAACTAAAGCTGCAGTTTGCACAGCCTGACCAAAATTGGAAAGTCAGACTGGTTTCTTGAACTTGATGATGAGTTCAGTGTACTCAAAAGGCCTCCACAGCCACCAGATCTCAATCCAGCAGCACAACTTTGGATACAGAAGAGTCACATCATAAATATATTATTATTAGTAATAATAATAATAATAATAATAATAATAATAATAATAATAATAATAATAATAATAATAATAATAATAATAATAATAATGTGCCTCACCAGCTGAATTATACTGATACACTTTTCCAACTATAAGTTACACTAATTCACATAGTTTGGTACTGAAAAACTGAAACACCCATATCTCTCTTAAGTTATTACAGTGCAAGCTCAGTTTAACTACTAGGATCACCTTGCTTTAGTGATTCTGCAATTTGACTGCCATGGTAAACCAGCATTTCTTGGGAGGCCAGTGAGTGGACAGTCTTTGGATAGTCTTATTCAGGTCAGAATTTGGGAGGTACCCATCTTGCCTTGCAAAACTGAAAAGAGGTCATTCATCAAACTGTGCAGCTAGTTTTAAAAGCATGAGCCTACTCGAAAAGTGTACAACAAATGGAAATCTGTTGAGGACATCCTGCACTTACAGTCAGCTCCCTTAGTGTGTGGTGAGTTCATTGATCCACTTCTGCACCTGGAGATAATGTCTCTCCTGTTTGTCTCCTGCTTTGCATTTGCAGTTTAACACGCAGATGCTTTTCTACTGTCTCAAATCCTGGCTACATTTCTCCGAGTCTACACTACGTGTATAGTTGTAATTATGCATAAGGTGTGAGAGTGCAAGCATATTTTTTCATTTATTTATTTATTTATTTAAACTGAATAAATATGGATATTTTTCTATCCATTTTTTTATATATCTAAATAAATATGGAATAAAATATGGAATAAAAAGTTTGAGAACATTTGAGTAAATGCCCCCCTGTGAAAATTAGTTTCCTGTCCAGTTCATAAAATAGGACATTTAAGAAAGCTCGATCTTACAGAGACGTTATGAAAGTAAAGATGACTGGACTCCGTCTATGGAGAAGGAAGTAGCACGGCTACTTCCCATAATTCATTGCGTGAACCCGTTAACTGACGTGATCTTCGACGACTTCTTTACATATCTTTTATTTAAAGGCTCTGTGGTGGTACACACGTGGGAATCTTTATCTCGCCGCTACCGCTCTAAAGGTAAGGCTTTAGCACAGTTATTTTACAGTGTAATGTCGTATAAACCCGGACGCAGTTGTCCAAACAAGTTACAGTTATCGTACTGGCCTGGGCTCGGCTATGAAAGGATATAGATTGTTAAACTGTTGGCTAACGGCAAGCTAGCTCGGTTAGCTTGACAGACTGTAGTCAGCTAGCAAAACAGTAAACCAAAGCAAATATTCAGGTAGGACAATTCAGTTGAAGTTTTCGTAATAACTTTTTTAAATGGCTCTGCAACATGCTCCCTGTTGCTTCGTTTGTTTAAATTAGCTTGAATGAACTGATGTTAGACATTGTCTCGTTGACTTTAGCTAGCTGAAAAACTGAGGAGTGCTTTGTAATTAAACTACGTTTAGGGCGATGCACAGCGATATCAGTGTATGTTAGTAATGCAGCACCACTAAGACTTCCACATTTTGAAACATTGTTTGCGCGTTGTCTATCTGCATTTGGTATTGCTTCTGAAATGTTATTGTATTTTTGTAGAAATGTTAAACATTTTTAAAATATGGTCTCTTAACAGGTGGACCTGAAGCAGACATGTCGAGTGAGGACGTGGAGCGGCTTTTGATACAGTTTCAGGACGAGAATGGGGAGATTCTGGGTTCACCTTTCGATGTGCCTTTAGACATTACCCAAGACAAACTACAGCTCGTCTGCAATGCATTGCTTCAGAAGGTAATTATACAGCATAAGTATACAGTGTTTTGTGTAAATGTATAGCCCAGATTGAAATAATCAAATATAATGGTCATGATATCAATTTTGAATTGAATATCTAGTAAACATGCTTTTTCTTTTCTTTTTTTTCCTGCTGTCATCCACTCTAGGAGGAGCCAGTCCCGCTGGCATTCTTTGTGCAAGGGGAGATGGAGGTGGTGTCCAGCCTGGGGACATGCGTTAAGGCTCTTGGGGTTGAAACCGAACAAGTTCTGCCTGTGGTGTACCAGCCTCAAGCTCTGTTCAGGGTTCGGGCTGTGACACGCTGCACCAGCACACTGCAGGGACACACTGAGGCCGTCATCTCAGTCGCTTTCAGCCCCACTGGCAAGTGGGTACCTTTGACACAAAGTGAACAGATGTCAGCTTTTCTCTGCCAGTTTGTCATAATCTCTTGTACCTTTTGGGTTGGAGTTGTGTAACAGTATATGAAAATGGAATTATGTTGTGACATCACACCTCTAATTAGATTTAAACATTGATCCATTTGTCTGTTTTTATTTCAGATATCTGGCCAGTGGTTCAGGTGACACCACGGTGCGCTTCTGGGACTTGACAACTGAGACGCCCCACCACACATCCAGGGGTATAAAATAACATCTACAAGGCAGCATGATCTGATAATCATTGAACTTCAAGTGACTGATTGCTTTAATACACCATTGTTCATTTTAGGACACACACACTGGGTATTGAGCATCGCCTGGTCACCTGATGGAAAGAAGCTGGCTTCAGGATGCAAGAACAGTCAGGTGTGCTTCAAAAACAAACACATGTGATCCATAATTAGGTTTCAAAGATGCATTCATTAAACCTTTCTATTTTTCTCTTTCTCTAGATATGTCTGTGGGATCCAGTGACTGGTGCGCAGATAGGGAGGACTTTGACAGGACACACCAAATGGATCACTTGGCTCTGCTGGGAACCTCTTCATCTGTGAGCACTCGATCTATTTTTCACTTCCCTGAATTTCTCTGTTATTTGACTGCAGACCTCTCATTCAGACCCATTTTATATACGAAACTTTAAAAAATGTACAGTACTTTTACCCCTTTCTAAAAATTGAGTTTTTTTAGGGAAAAAATAGTCTTTTGCGCTTCACATGGATCTGCATGCAGATAAATCCTGTGATTTGTGAACTACAGCTGGACTACAAATAAAAGCAAAACGACTTGAGCTACCAAAAATCTCTTCCCTTGCCTGATAATCTGTATGAATGTGTTTATAGAGATGGCAGTTAGTTGCATAGCAATTACAGAAACACTCCACTGAAATATTGCACTGTGAAATGAAACTGTAACACATGAATTCTGTTTCATAAGAAGCCAAACTTAATTTAAAAGCATTTTGTAATTTACAGTTATACAAATGATATTGTAGATCAGACTTGGACTCTTAAGTTATTCAGGAAGAGGCACATCCTTTGAGTCAGGCAGCCAATATATGTTCAGATATATCTAAACTACTTATTCAACAGCAGGATGGAGAGAGTGTCTGTTTTTTAGGCTGTTGGAAAAACAATACTGTGTTGGAAATGTGCTGTAATTGTCAGAGTAGTTTTGGCAAACAAATAAACACAAGGTTTCAGAAATGCCTTAAAGTTACAGACACAAGAAGTTAGTTTCCCTTAAATGTGAAGTCACTACATTGCAACTGTGCAGGTATTGATTATAATTTGATTATCATGTTGGACTAACTTAAACTTTGTGGTCTTATAGTTGTCTTTATTCTTATCCCTTTCAGTAATCCAGAGTGTCGGTACTTGGCCAGCAGCTCTAAGGACGGCTCAATACGTATCTGGGACACAGTGTTGGGACGATGTGAGAAGATCCTGACTGGGCACACTCAATCAGTGACATGCGTGAAATGGGGAGGAGATGGACTTCTGTACACTTCGTCCCAGGACAGGACTGTCAAAGTGTGGAGAGCAAAAGATGTAAGTCTGTGTGTGAAATATATGGTTTTAAAGGGTTATAAGAGTGATATGGTATGGGGGTTTTTTTTTTTTCATTAATATGTTAAACAATATTGGTGTGTATTCTTGTGCATGAAACATGAGTAATCCAGTTCACTGTTTTTATTTAGTTATTGTTTTTCTTTTGTTTGTTTTTTGTTCCTTGTGCATAAAGAATGTAGGCTAATAATGCTAATATAGACAAATGTTATGGCATCAGAAAGGCATTTTCACCCAGAGAGCTGCTGCTGCCAGCTGTGTGGGGAAAATCCCAGCAGATCTGCAGTTTCTGAAATACTTATATCAGCTCATTTGGCGCCAACGACCACCTTCAAACTCACCTTTCTTCCCCTTTATGATGTTTGTTTTTAACTTCAGCAGGTCGTTCTGGCCATGACTTCACATCTAAATGCCTAAACCCATTGAGCTTCTGCTGTGAAGTTGATGAGATATTTGTGGTAACATGCAGTTGAGCATGTGTACCTAACAAAATGGCTGGTTATTAAATTTCAAGTATATACATACTGTTAACATAAAAAAATTGTTGCTCTTAGAGAGCCCTTGTGCAGGTTAGTTGAAAGGTTTTATGATTAGACTTATTAACAGCATGTTCATGTGTGGCTGAGACACTAAAATCTTAATGGCCACAGAGAGGATGAGGATAAGAGCAAAGAGAAATCCGTGAAGTGTTTGGATGAAACGTGTGTTTAGTTTAATCTCTTTGATGCAGGGTGTCCAATGCAGGACTCTGCAGGGCCACGCCCACTGGGTCAACACCCTGGCTCTCAGCACTGACCATGTCCTGCGTACAGGAGCTTTTGAACCCGCAAATGCCACTGTCAACCCTCAGGATCTCACTGGATCATGTAAGACCCAAAACACTTGCATGTTCTTTAACATTCTGATTTTTAGTAACTGATCATTGCCATGTATCGTGAGTTTTTGTTTGTTTTTGTTTTGTTTTGGGGTTTTTTTAGCATTTACTTTTTAATAGGTTTGACTCCAGAAAACAAAGTGTCACATATGCACCACACGGTCTGACATTTTACCATTTAGACAGGTTTTTTTAGTAGCAAAAAATGTGTGATATTAGAGTGTTTTGGCAGCACAGATACAGCTAGCATGGCTGCTGTGTGTTCGGTCACCTTTCTGGTCTCACAAAGTTAAAGGGGGTTGTTTTCATATAACAAGTTTTTCTTCTTCTCTCCAGTGGAAGAGCTGAAGGAGAAAGCCTTAGAGAGATATAATAAAGTCAGGGTAGGTACCCTTTGTTGAGATTTGTAAAAAGTCACATGTCCTTCCTCCCTGTTTTAGCGCCCTGACCTTTATCTTCTGCTGCAGGGCTCAGCTCCAGAGCGCTTGGTTTCCGGCTCAGATGATTTCACTTTGTTCTTGTGGAATCCTGCACAAGACAAAAAGCCTTTGGCCAGGATGACGGGCCACAGCGCTCTGGTCAATGAAGTGCTCTTCTCCCCAGACACCAGGCTTCTTGCTTCTGCCTCCTTTGATAAGTCTGTTAAAATCTGGGACGGACGCACTGGAAAGTAAGAGAATCACCATCACAAGGAATAATAAATTAATTTGCAAGTAATACAACTTTTGTCCAGGCGATGGTGCTGTACAGCCAAAGATGTACATCTTAGAGATTATGACTCTACCTGGTTGTGTCCTTTTGCCCACAGGTACTTAATGTCCCTGCGTGGCCATGTGGCATCAGTGTATCAAATAGCATGGTCAGCAGACAGCAGGCTGCTGGTCAGCGGCAGCAGCGACAGCACGCTTAAAGTGTGGGATATTAAGAGTGGGAAGCTCAACATGGACCTGCCAGGTCATGCTGATGAGGTGGGGGAAGGAAATTTGATATAAATACTTCCTTCTAAATGCTGATTACTGTTCCTGAATTACCTTAAGTCTTATCCGTGCAGGTTTACGCTGTGGACTGGAGTCCTGATGGGCAGAGAGTGGCCAGTGGCGGAAAAGACAAGTGTCTCAGAATGTGAGTATGATTCCAGTCAACCTGTCCATCCATCCATCCATCCATCCATCCATCTGTTTATCAGAGTTTCAGCATTTCCGCACACCTAAAACATCTACCTTGCGTTTTTTTTTCTTTCTTTCTTTAGATGGAGAAGATAACCACAGTTCTCTTCTATTTCTGGACTTTGACAAAGGATTGTCACATCATTTCCTTCCAAACAGCTGACAGCTGGAACAAGGGCAGCTAGACTTTATCTAATTACCCATTTGACTTCATAAGTATCTGTCACTAGTGGGAGTGTCAGAGAATGCAAATGCAGTCACAATACAAATGCCCATGTGGGAATATTAACAGTGCAAGAGCTTAAAAGCAATCAGATGAACCAGAATGTAAAATCATCTGCCTCTTAAATTTATTGCAAGTAGATTGTAAGGTGTAGTATACCTTCTCCTATTATCGTCTCATCTTGGTATACAATTCAATTTTAGATCAGGCGCTCTGACATGGCTTCAGAAACGTGCTCGGTTGCCATGCACATGTGGTTAAAAGCCAAACAAGGTTGTGCATCTATTGAAACCGATCCTGACACATGTTTATGGTTTCCTATTTTGGAGCAAGGAACTGCATATTTTCAGGACCATGTTTGCTACTTTGTCACCTTAGGCCTCACTAGATAAACTGTGAGTATCGGGTGGGGGCAGTGAAGCCTTCCTCTGTGATGTAAATGCAGATGGTGCTCGCCGTGCTCCTCCAGCCTTTAATCTCCTGTCAGCAAAGCTGCAATCTGCTGATTTTTCTGCCTCTGTGGTGAAGCCAAGTGTCACCAACTCTGTTTGAGTCACAGCCTGCACTGGAAATGCCAGGTTGACCATTTTTGTTACAGGAATGTAAGTATAAATCAGCATGTTTATATTAGTTTCCTGATCACACTCAAGAATCAGCTTAAAGTGTTCATCCACTTTAAGTGATCGTTTATTATAAAAGCACTGGTGGAAACCAGCATGTGAAATATATTCATTATTTACCTAAATGGGAAGTGTATTGAGCTCTGTTAGGTATGAACTCCACCGCCAATCATCGGATTTGTTTATAAAAGCAAGATTTCCAGAAATATGTAATGGCAGTTCTTACTGTATAAATAAATATTTTTAACTAATCAGTGAAAGCAGCAGTTTTGTGCCTTCAACAGAACCTTGTCAGGTTTTAAAGCCACTTCAAACTGTCCTCTGATGTAATTAGGCTGTTGGTTGTTTGCTGGAACTTGAACTTATTCAAACTACTGTGCAGTGACTCACTGTTTACATTATGACTGTTGATAAAAATATAAACAGTTGGATATTGTTGGGATTCAGCAGTGAAGGATGTTAACCTGGTTAACAAGCATTTTGCTGCTTGGATTCTTTCACCTGAACTTTAACACGTGCCAGCTCCACATCTGAAAACCATTTTTGTGTGGCACATTGAAGTATTGGACGACAATGATGACCGGACAGAAGCAGTGATTCTTTTTGGCATTTAAGAAATGTTTATTCTCAAGTGAGGCCAAATTTAAGGAAGGTGTTTTTTGTTGGTCCTGAAATCTGTGAATAAATGTTTGAGGATGAGTTCAAAAGGAAACTAAAGCCAACTGAATCAGCAGCAGGTTTTCCAGAATTTTCTTGGCAATCACTGAGCAGAGGTTTATACTGAGCTGGTGGATAACATCCTGAAAGCTTATCAGCTAATGAGTGCCAGTTTACTGAAGGGGCACTTTTTACATTCTCCACTTTTTCCACCAAATCTCTGTGATCAGCACGGGGAAAGATTTCATCAAGATATAACAGTGATGGAAGCTGATATCAGGGAAATTTTTAATCCTGAGCATGATTGGTAACTGCTGTTGGTTCTTGCAAAGTGAGATTGATGTGCAGTACAAACGGAAAAGCAAGTGCCTCAAACATGTTTTAGCACTCTGACCTCATATTATTTTGAGCTAAATCAGCAGAAATCTGCTTAAACACGACTCTGGTATCATCTTGTGGTTTGTTTTCAAAACAAATGGATCAAAGCATCTTTAGTGGGAAATTGAAACCCAGATATTGTGCTATTTTGAACTGTCGAAACATAAATTGGACAAGCTTTCTGTAATTATTTAAAATAAGACGAAGATCTGGTCTGAAGTTCCCAGTAGCAAACGTTTCTTTTTTTTTTTTTTTTTTGGTAGACCAGAGTAATCAAACTCACTCACTCATAATAATCACAAGTTTATTAGTAATATCTGGTTATATGCATCATACATGAGCATTGATGGTTTTCAACAAAAACACCAAACCTTTAATGTGCCCAGCAGGGATCAACAGTGACTGCCAAATCTCAAATGCTGTTTCCCCTACGTATGAAAAGCAGTAAACCTTAAACACAAAGTCCAAACAGTTTTTAAAAAAAAAAAGTGCATTAATAAGTGAAAACGGTGGTAGAGACCTAAACAAACAATATTTTGCTGCTCATGGTTTAAAGATTTTCTGCTATTGAGGACGTTATGCTAGAGATCCTGCTGAAGCAGTTTGGCAAAGAGGACAAAGGCTTCTGTGGTGCCACCAGGTCAATCAAATCTGAGCCTCCCCCATTGATTGAGCTTCTGACGTGGTACTGTGGAAGTTTCAGGCGCTGTAGATGTGATATGGAGGGAAAAAAAATGTTTACTACATGTTGCAGATTAAAATTATAAATTGTGCCAATATTTTGAAAACTTGTAGTACTGAAGTAAATTAGAGGCGCTAATTAGCAATTTTAGCAATCTTTAGCTTTTGAGATGCTTGACCTTCAGTTAAAGAATCTTAAAATTGCTTAATGTCCAATTAGTCCTTTTGATGAGTGAATCCATAAGCAGAACAGCTGAAGATTGAAGATTATTAAAGTAATATGGCTTATTTTCAGCTTGGCACAACCTTTCTTCCCCCCATGCTTCACGCCTGCATTTGCTTAAATGGTTCAGACTGAGGGTCAGAATAAAGCAATACGGATCAAATATTCCCAAATGAAGCCTTCATGTGCTGCTGTAGAGAATTCAAAGCTTTAAGAATCTTACCAGATTAGCAACCAAAAGCTCACCAAATCCCCGTGTAAAGACTGCGCTACATGCAGATTTGCTTCCTACATCACTAGATTAATCATCACTTCTGACAGGTTGAGACCCTGAAATGATCCGCTGGAGAGGCACAGGCTCCAGACCAGTTTGTGTAGCCTTGAGCAGCCTGCGAGCCACTGTCAGTGTGTTAGACTGATGCCACAGTAACATACATGCAGCAATACTTTGTACACAGCAGCGGCTGTAAAATGTTCATCTCAGAGTTCATCATAGAGACACAGAAAAGATATCCTGTGAATGTTACAGTGCGATGATGCCACAAGCACAGCAGGGTAAGCAACGGCAACGCTATGATGTGTTGAAACACTGCACAGATGTGTTAAAGCATCGCCCTCTCTGTCGTTCTCTGCTCAGTATAGTAAGTACTCAGTGAGTCAAAAGACACATTAATGGTTTCGTTACAAAGTGTTCACTCTACAACATGTAAGGTCACAACAGTCATCAAAAGCTAAAACAGTGGTCATGTGTTTTCTTCCCTTTTGTTCCCCTTCTAAATTTGGACCTTTGAGTCAAAACGTTTCCATTTGTTATATCATGTTTGTGATGATGAGATTTACAAAACCGAGCTTACAAGTTAGGTCAGGTGCACCGAACACGTCCTCCCCTCGTCTCGCCCTTCAAAATCAAATCATCTCCTGTTAGTCTGACATTGAACTATTTGGTGCAACTAACGTCTCTGCTTTTCCTTTTCAGTCACTTTGTTTAGAGTCTTTTAATTTATTTAGAATGTGTAACAGTGTGGAGACTGGCCGAGACAACATGTCATCTGCTCGTGGCCATCAAATTGATCAAGAACGAGATTAGAGGTGTTCAGTTGTGCATAGCATGAGGCACTGGTCTGTGCTCCCCCCACCTCTCCCGACTACTGAGTCTTCCACACGTTGTTAAGCAGTTTGACCACCTCCTCATAGATGACGAAGACTATGGCCACATCCAAGCACACGCGGCCAAGCCTGGGAACTGTCCCTTTATAAAACCTGCAGGAGGACGACAACAAGGCGAGATGAGGTTAGATGTAAGATTTTAAAAAAACAAACACGAAGACAAGCTAGAAAAGGAGGATATCAGTTACTGACGCTTGCGGTCCTTCTTGTTTCAAGATCTGGAAGGCACAGTCCATTGTGTTTTTGTAGCGGTGAGCCTCCAAACCCTACAAACCAGTAAAACAATGGTTTCCAAAAAGATAACCAGACGACAGCAAGAAATTCATTAGAACTTATGCTTCCCTACCTGCATCCTGGTCTTAACGACATCCAGAGGTGTATTTCCAAAAACGCTAGCCGCTCCCGCTGTTGCTCCAAACATGGCTGTGACGATTGGGTGCATTTCTTTCCTGGAATCATCCCCTTAGAGGTCAAATCCAAACATGCATTAATGTCCAACCCATGGGGAGGGAAGCCCATCAGTCAACTGTGACTGCTCTAACAGGCAGTACGCTTGCATGATATTGGAGCAAAGCACACTTTCTCACCTTTGTACCAATTGCGAAGTGCGTTCATGACATAAAATCGGATGGCCTGATTCGTTCCTTGTTTAAGCACGGTTGCCGTTAGGCCTTGATACGTCCCCCTCACGCCTGAACGGGTTAAAACAGTTTGACTCATTGTGAAACGCAAGCACACGTGCACATCTGTAGTTACAACCACTCGGCTGCTTTAGATTTCCCTCTCTTACCTTGCTCTCTGATAATTTCGCTGACTCCGTGAAAGAAGCCTCTGTAGCGAGGCCGGAGGGAGCACTGGTCGTGGATCAGCTTCACCTGCAAGATTTCATAAGACCAGTTTATTCACTGATGACACGACAGACCCGTGTAGTCACACACACGCTCCTCCAACAAACCTTGAGCGTCTCCATGGGGCAGACCACTATTATTGCCTCTGTTATTCCGGCGCCCAAACCACACAAGAGGCTCCGTGTGTTGTCTAGCCGCCCTGTCGCATCTCGCATTGGATTGCTGAGCATTTCAAACATGCCAAACCTGTAAGAAAGATTGGTTGCTTGACCGGGTCACCACCAGAGCAATACTGGCAAAAGTTATCAAAACAAATAAAGCGGCTGGTTTGAAATGCAGTTTATCTATTCAGTTCAATTCCATTCCATTTATACAGTGCCAAATCACAACAACAGCTGCCTCAAGGCATTTATTATTGTAAGGTAAAGACCCTACAGTTACAGAGAAAAGCCCAACTATCAGGTGATCCCTGTGAGCAACCACTTTGGTGACAGTGGGAAGGAAAAACTTTCTTTTAACAGGAATAAACATCCGGCAGAACCAGGATTAGAGAGAGGCAGTCATCTGCTGCTACTGGTTGGGGGTGAGGGGGGAGACAGGACAAAAACGTTATCTAGAGTGAGTGTACACTGCTGCTTTTTCTTTATGGTCTCTTTTCATGTTTAAAAGCCCAGTTTGAAAAACATAGAGGCTGGTTAGCTAAGTACTAAGAAATGCTGTGTCACTGATTCAACATCAGTCGGCTGCTTCATCAGTTTCAAGTTTGCAACCCAGCTCATCTGTGATTCTGCAAAACAAAAGGATGCAAGAGGCCCAAGTGCTTCCCTATCACAGCCACGCTTCTTTTATTCCTTTTGAATTGTTTCGAGTGTGTGCGTGTGTGTGGGGGGTTCTCACATAATCTTTATATTAAACTACTCTATATGATACATGCATCTTCACCTGACTGCAGACTTGGGTATTGAGCCATACAGCAGGGAGCTGAGACCTCTATACAACCCCCTGAGCCCATGGTCTTGCACAGTCAGCTTCACGCAGTCACCTGTAAGTACACAGCATGCCCACGAGTGAGTAGACCAGCACAAGACCAACTTCACATGTATGTCCCAGTGACCTACCAATCCCTCTGTATCGCGGCGGGTTTACTCTTGCATCTAGCTGCAGCTGGGTCTTGACATACTCTGTAGGGAAGGTGATACAGATCTCGATTCCTCCTGCGATGCCACCTGAATGAGGAGACAAGGGGAGAGGGAGAATCGCTCACTGTGCACAACTCTTCTTGAATGTTCTTAGGGCAGCAAAGGGGGGAAAGAGACCTTGCCAGCATTTTCTACTTCCGCATGAAAGAAAAAAACAAAAAGATGAGATGGTTCTGCAGCACAATCCCTTCAGCATCCCTTACATCATTTTTAGATTACCTCAGAGGTGCATTAAAGACTAACACTAACGTGCAGCTACATCATGCAGTAGCATCACTGCAGCTTTGACCCAGTTCTGCATGGTCAGCCTTAATGGGCGACAGATTGAGATTAGTCTGCGCTGGTTGTGTGTGGCAAGCACTAAGCGGCTATGAGAGCAGGGGTGGGGATCTGCCGGCTGAATAGGTCGTAAAATCAACCTGCGAGGATGGCCTTTCCGGGATGTGTTATTTTCCTCCCTCCGATCGCGGCAGCCGCAAGGCTCCTCCTCGCCGCGTACGACCGCTGGTGTGCCGGCACAGCGCCCAGGCCCGCCGCCGAACGCTGGGATGGAGGCTGCCGATCCGGAGCCGAGCTCTGGCATCCTCTCCTCACACCGCAGCTCTCGCAAGGCCCCTCACACACCGAAAATGGCTTAAGCAGCGAGGACATTTTTCTTTCTCGATTTTACGACGGTCCCACTCAAACAATATCAGACAACAACAACAGCAGCAGCATGGGAAAGGCGTAGCAATGTGGCGGCAGGCAGAGCATCAATATTCAAACAGCGGTCAGGTGATTGGACAAACCATCGGCTGATCCGCCGCGCTGCCTAATGTCATTATTTGGTCACGTGATCTACAGGGGGCGGAGGCTTTTGGCGACCAATCAGGTGAAGGATGATGTTTGCCTGATGTGCGGAGATAAATTTATATCATCCGACTATAAGCCTTTACTGAATAAATTATTGAATATAATATAAGAATCTGAAAGAGGGGTGAATTAACATTACTGTACAGATAAATACAGATATGGTGCTTGATGTTTCAAGTAACCAAATTAAAATACCCCAGCATTTAGATAAATGTTACATTAGCCCACATCCTTTTTTATGTACGAGCTCTATACGTAATAATAATGAGGTGAGGTGTAGTGGCACAGATAATGATAATAACAGAAAAAAATTAAACGAATATGACTGAAAGCCCACAATACACTTGACTTCATGTGCAGTTAGGCGTGAGCTGTGTAAGCAAGAGTTTGGTATGTTGCTGTTGCTGTTGCCTCCTGTTCCCTTAAATAGAGCTCTCCCACACACACATATGCATGCATGCACACACGTGTACACTCTGCTTCCCTCATCACCCTTCGCTGAGAAACTAGGTCAGTGTTTCCATGCACACCCCCCACTGCCACTCACACCACCCCAGAGAAAAACAGGCAAGAGACAGAGAGAGCGAGTGAGAGACAGCTAGTGGGCGGGCAATCCACATAAAAATGGCCAGTTATTACTCTTTTGGTTTGATTATTTGCAAAAAAGATGCTTTTTATGCTTCACTCATTTATTTGTTTTTTTGTTTGTCCTTTGCTGGTCGACAAATCCCCGTGAAAGTGTTATTCAAACGGGTAAATTATGGCAGAAAAACACAGATCAGGAGGAAGATGAAGGTAGGAAGACAGCATTTCCTCCAGTGCTTCTTCCTCCTCTCCAGCAGCTTCATTAAAGCTGCAGATTCTTACCTGCAAGATAAAATGTTTAAAAGCATTATTGTGAGGGTGTGTGTATCTTTATTGTGTGTGCAGTCAGGTTGACATTGCTGTTTCGTCTTACGTGGATCTCTTTGAGGGAGCTTTGAGTTAAACTCATGTCTAGCAGCCTCGCAACAGTTCGGATTTCCAAGAATGCGCAGATGCTCAGCTCCACCAGACGCTCACACACTTTAACCAGCTCCAACAGCTCCTCATCCAAAGATTCACCGAAGTTGTTTGCACCGAAGTCCAGGTTTAGATGCTGCAGGATAATGATTTTGATTCAGTAACTAGGTTCATGTTAAGCCAGTTCTCCATCAGGCAACTGCTGTTCTTTAATTCAACGCTTAGTTCTTTAAACATAGTGTGTTACTAAAGACTGTCTCAGCCAATCTCTTGTAAAGTTTGTGGGACGAGGCCACATGCCCTTCAGTTCCCTCTTCTTGAAGCATCATTTACACAGTACTCATGTGTTGTATCACATTAAATGATTTCGCAAAGAAAGGCACCAGCCAGCCAGTGGATTTGAACCTTCTTGGGGATTGTTTAAAAATCTAGTAACAATCCCATCAATAATCCACAATAAATGCCATAAACAATGACCAATAGGCAATGTTATTCCTGGTTGCAGATGTAATGACATTGCTTGTGACTAACCAAGCTTGTGGACATAAGTTGAGAGAACGTCTGTTAATTTCAACTTCAGAGCCTCTGCAGATCAAATTCAAATGAGCTGATGTAATATATATAGCATACAGTAATGTGCTGATTGTAATGAGCAGGCATTCATTTTAACATATCATATCTACACTCTGAACTCTGTAATGCTGCCTGCTCAGCACCCTGACCTGAATGGTGTGTCTGTACTGAGGCAGTATGTCGCTGAGGAGAGGCTTGGGACTCCAGTCTTCGTTGGGCGAGTAGAAAGCAGACATGCAGTATTCACTCAGGGGAATCTCGGGCAGCAGCATCCTGGCGAGGCGATCATTGTTAACAACTTGGTTCACTGAAATCTTGACTTTGAGGTCTGGGCAGCTTGATGCCAAAGTTGCCCATGAGCTTCCACAAATCAGCTTGACAGACAAAAAGAAGCGGAGATGGAAATTAGACCTGTGGGGGTATTTTAAACCCTGTCTTCCTACCCAGGATCTATACATCTGCCATTACATTGTGTCCAACCACAGAAGCAGTGAATCCAGTTTTTGTTGGGGATCACAGCTACATCATTCACACATCCCCACACAATAATAAAATAAGGCCACTTGAAAGGTTCGTTTCATGCTTACCTGTTGATGTGGTTCTTTAAGACAGCAGTGCAGTAAAAATGTTTGCAGGGTATTGCCATCTCTGCTGGACTTTCGCTTCCCTCCTCCGTGTCTTTGCTGGAGTGCCATTAGAAGCTCATCTGACAAACAGGAGTAACTCAGCCTCAGATCGGTGAGACACTGCAACTGGCTCAGGTTGTCGGGCACGCTGGAGTTGAGGTAGACGTTCACCGAACCAGAAAAGAATGCTTCCAAATCCAAAGAGGAAATATAGCACCGGGGGTAGAAGCGCGTCTCATAATGTAATAAGGCAGAAAGCAGCTCCAAACCCTTGAAGTTAAAGGTTCAGAAACCATATTAAGAAGACCACAATCAGTATAATAATCAATCTAGCCTAGAAAGCAAACATTGCCCAGTGAGAGGTCTTAGACTTTAAACTATCAGAAATCCATTTATGAAGTAATAAGGAGTGTTACAGCTCCACTGGGCTTGATATTTAGGAGTTTGTGATTGATGTGAACCCAAAAGTCAACATTTCTAGCTTGTGGTTGTCTGGCAGGAGAGGCTTTAAACACAAACTTACTGCAGCTTTATATGGAGACCTGCAAACTGGTAACTAAAATTGTGGCATTTATTATAAAACATTAAGGGAAGAATCAAGCATCACAAAGAAGATATTTGATTTAAATTAGAATATTAAACTACTTAGCTTCAATTCAGTTCAGTAATGTAGTCTTATGTCGCTGAATTTGAACATCTTTTAGTAACTTTTCACCAAAATTTAAGTTACTATTCCATATGAAGACTGATTAATTGACACACACAATACTTCGGCTCCAGTTCTCAGCTGATGAGATCTGTTCTGTGTTTTAAATAACTCTAGCACTGTAGTGAAGAGCTGGAAGTTGGGTGGTGATATATAGCTGCTGAAACATTATCTTAGGATGTGTGCTGTAGTCACCTGATGGATGCAGTTTCGCATCCCGCTCAGACAAATGGAGTTGAGTTTTGAGCTGCCTCTCTGGAGGAATGAAATCAGGCAGCCCACCACTGAGGCTCTGAGGCTTGAAGTCCAAGCGCTTCTGTCCAACTCCAGGTTCATGACGGCTAGCGAGCGCAGTGGGGCCCTCACCCTGTGGAGGTCGCAATGATAATAAGGTTGCAGTGTGAGTTTTTACTTATATTGCACAGGGTAACAGAGTGGGGCCCTAATTTGTGTAAAACCACGAGTTGGTTCAGACAGGCCTCTTTTACCTGATGAGCTCAGAAAACAGTTGAGTGATCGCTCCCTTCAGTCTCAGGGCTGCCTGGGTTTTCCTTGGAGGACACACAGTCACCTCCAACCTCTCCAAGTAGGCGCCCAGGTGGCTCACATAGGCAATGGTAGAGGAGTAATCTGGCTTCCTGAATTTGGAAATCCGACCACTGAAGTGAAAACGGCGGTGGCGCCAGAGAGAAGGTGAGCGCATGACGTTGTGCCACTGACGACAAACAAGAGCTGCTGTTTTGCGATCCCAGTCTGGCAGAAAACTGAATACACGCTCCAAGCACAGACGAGGAAGTGACAGC
The DNA here is from genome assembly GCF_057381845.1 of Rhamphochromis longiceps. Taxonomy (NCBI): domain Eukaryota; kingdom Metazoa; phylum Chordata; class Actinopteri; order Cichliformes; family Cichlidae; genus Rhamphochromis; species Rhamphochromis longiceps. Next base: position 17,416,337 of record NC_140566.1, on the reverse strand, counting down.
CACGTGATTTTCCTGTCTAAGATGCAGTCACAGCTGTCATCAGTGAAATATTCTCCTGTCTCTGGATCACTGTATTCCTGATCAATGCCATAATTCTCTTCTTCCCCAATGCTCTCCTCTAGGTTTTCCATGTTTTAATATTTGGATCACAAGGTTTCTGCAGCTTGTACTCTCACAGTGGACTTCAGTGAAAGTAGATGTGTGGGACACCGGCTAATCCCACTGTAGTTTAAAGAAAACATTGAAAAAAGTTACATCAATATGTAAGGAATGACAGGGAGACTACCTACAGCCACAAGGAGTCCAACAGCCAATGAGATTCTAGAGGAATTTGGCACAGAATATTGTGACATCACAAGGAACCAGCTCAGTTTTCTGTTCAAGACATTCCATTCACTCCCTTTAAAACAGGCTGCTTTTATGAAGGGTTTATAAATTGTAACTAATCACGATATAATGAATAGTAATTGACTCATTTTCATTTTAACATTAGTATATGGCCTCTTTTCACTCCCCACATGTATATACCACTGCTATGGAACGCCAGGACTGCCATAATGAATGAATTAAATACACCATTAAATAATTAATTAAATGTGGCAATAATTAATTAATTACATGTGTTATAACTATTTATTTAATTAATTAATTCCAATTTAAATTAATTATTGCCACATTTAATTAATTATTTAATGGTGTATTTAATTAATTCATTATGGCAGTCCTGGCGTTCCATACACTGCAGCATGCCATTAAACTTTATATCCTCTCTTTCTAAGTCTGTGTTTTCTCTCCTCACCCACCAACCAGTCAGATGGCTGCCCCTCCTTGAGTCTGTTTGAGTCTGTTTGCTTGGGTTTTCTTCGGGTACTCCCTTATCTGCCTGAATTTCACACCGGACCATGTCACAGGCTGACTGACACAGATAGCTTCTCTTTAGTGTCTTGGTTTGTAAAGTAAACTAAGATAAAATTGCATAAAAGATGGACTTTGCACCAAAAAACAAGCCAATAGGTCACATTGTGACAGCAGTTCACAAAGACAAGGGAGTAAAGCTAAGATGGAAGTTGAAGAGCTGAGCCAGTGCAGTTTTTTCTTATGATTTAACATTTACATGACAGCAGATAAACTGAATGTGGAAAAACGGAAACTATGTTATTTTTTCACAATAGGGGGGATTTTGAGCTGTTTTTGAAACTTTTTTATGGGTTGTTATTGATCAGTTTTACTTTTTAGGCTCCCTTGACATCAGATTGGACTGCATGAGGTCAAAAACCTCAAATGAGTGTGATAAATCAAAGAAAAAAAGGAATTAGGGGAAATAAACAAAAGGGGATTTGTAGTAAAGATGAAATTTAAAAAAGTAGAGAAGTGGAAAGACAGAACATACTGAGATATACCCTACTTATAAACACTTATTAACTCATTTAAGTCACGTATAAACCTGTCCAGTGCTAATGGTGAATTTATTGTCAGTGTATCCAACAGACAAGACATGTATATGATAATGCCCCTGATGAATATCCAATAAGAATGTTCTGCCTAAAGATCTTAAGTTAAAAAAAATTTCTTAAAATAAAATAAGAATGTGAGTGCATATTTGCGCCATTTAGTCCATTTCTAACATTATTATTGAAAAAATACAATTAAAAGATCTAAAAAATCTTAATTGACCCTGTGCACGAGAAAATGCTAACTTCCTGGTTTGAGACCGGACGTGGGGTTGTACATTTCCGGTAGCTTTACTTTGCGGTCAATCGCTACTGCGAAGATATACTCCAAAATCATGTCCAAAACTCGAAAACGGAAAGATCGCGTTAAGTTACAAAGAGCAGAAGGTGGGAACACTCACCACTGTTGTGTCATAAAAAAATCTAATGATCAATTTTGAAGTTTAAAGAGTTTAGATCAATCAGTTGTTTAAATCGCTCAACACAAGCAGAACCGCATTACTGCAGCAGAAGACACATCGTCCACATTCAGAAGCACATCTCTGTATAGTGACTGGTCTTATGACTTAAACAGGCAAATGTTCAGCATTCAAACTACAGGTGAAGAATAGTCAAACCAGATCTTTCCCGTTATGTCGATATCAGGTAGTCAAGTACACACCTACACAGCATGTTAACAAACCGTGAAAAAAGCCACACAAAAAATGAATGGTAAGAGTTTCTATACATTAGTATTTACGAAGGGTATGCTGTGACTTACCTTCAAAATTACAGTGGTCCCTCGCTAATAACGTGGTTCACCTTTCACCTCGCTGTTTCACAGATTTTTTTAGTGCAAGTTTGCACGTTTTTTTACGTCACATTGTGTCCTGCCACTGCAGAAGATCTCCTCCGTGACGATTGCTAGCAGTGTGACTCTGAAGTGCAGTACTGTATGTCCACGATGTCCACCAAACGTTTTGCACCGTCAAAAAATACAATTGGCTACTTGATTTCACCTATCGCTGGTTATTTTTACAACATAACACCCGCGATAAACGAGGGACAGCTGAGAAATATAACATTTGAATCCCTTTTCTCTTTTGTTCTGAGGCACAGGGAAAAAATATCGACAAGTCGATGAACATCATTTACAGATATATTGGGTAAACGCCCAAGACATCTATAGAAATGTAAATCGCCGCTTGATTCATTCATTTGCTTAACTTGTTTTGGACCGTAAACAGGGCGTGAATAGGACACCGGAAACAAAGCTCCCCACAGGAGTTTCCGCACCGGAAGTAGCATATGCTAACGTGCACATGGTCATTTTTAACATAGGGATGTAGACCAGGAAAAGGAAGAGGATGACTTCACCTTGCTCAGTTAAAGTCACAGAAGTTCAACATTGAGTAAAAATAATAATATAATAATAAGTGAGGAATAGTGATGACAAAGCTTAAGTGTAATAAATAGATAGATATTTAATAGCACAAGCAGATACTGCACAACACTAACACGCTAAAGGCTTCCTGAGAATATTCTAATTTAGACAGCAGACACTATTTTTAATAACAAAAAAGAAACGTTTTCTTCATCTATTTGTTTGACTTCCTCAGATCTTCAAACAGCAGACACTTTGCCTGTGCAGACAGAAAGAAAGCAGAGTGACATAAACTGCGGTATCTTTAGTGATGATCTATTTATGTCTACGTGGGCTTAGCTTAGCCAAACCTCATGCCAGCGTAGTGTGTCAGGGGGCAAGTCCAGATGGCAGTGTGGACAGGTGTGTGTCTGATAGTGCACTTCCTGGTTTCTCTGTCCCCTGCAGGGCCCCTCGCTTCCCCACAGTGGGTGACACGGCGAGTGGGACGACCAAGCTACACCAAAGTGTGGCCGAGGGTCTGTTTGGTAGCTCACTTTTTGACCACTAGAGGGCAGCGGTGACGAATCAGAGTCGTCCTGCTGTTCAAGAAAAGCAGAGGTCTGCATTACAGTAGAGAAAAGAGCTGTGCACAGTGACTTCAGGCTTAAATTTAATTCGAGTCTTTAAAAATTACACAAAAAAATGCACAGCAATAACAAATCCTCTATTATTTTATATGTGTGTGTTACATTAGAGAAAACTAAATGAATGGGGAATGCATGAAGCATTTTCTCAACACTCCCTCTAATGGAAAATATATTTTGTCATGAATTTAAAAACCTGTTTTGTAGTTTCAGGGCGATACTCCGAGTCAAGAGACCTCAAGCAGTACCAGCAGGGTTCAGGTGGGTGATCTATAAAAACACAAATGGCAAAGAAAAGCACTTAAGCAGCATTGGCTCTAACCCATTTACATTTAAATAGTCTCACACAAGCAAGTGCTTTCAATAAATGCACCCTGCTGGCCCCATGCATCTGTCAGCTGTGAGTGTGACCTACTCTGTGTGTTAGAGGGATGAGATAACACAGAAATGGGGGACAACTCTTCTTCTGTCTGCAGGGAGGACGATGGGAGGCACCCAGTATCGTCCTGGGTGTCTGTGGCTACCAGGGTGCTGTCTGGTAACACTTCTGCACCGCTGCACTGATCGTCTGAACCCTTTATCAAGCACACAAACAAAATGACACGCTAAATGCTCATTTGCTGTTTCATATGAGTTGCACTGACTGTGATCGATAGAGGTTTTGTTTATATTATATTTCATTTATGTGGTTTTGTCTCATCTGACCTGGCTTGGCTCTCCATCTCCATCATAGTGTCCTCCATCAGTCTGGTCTTCCTCATCTGGTTCCTGGAGGCTTTGTGACTCATCGCTGTCCTTGCCACAACTCTGAGTCACTGTTTCGGCCTGAGTAAAAGTTATCCCACTGAAGTTTGAAAGAGAGACAGAAGAATTAAAAAACATGCCCTCCTAACCGCCTGACTACAAGGTTATCAGCCAATCAGTCACCAGCTGCCTTACAAGGGATCAGCCTCTATTGTTACAGTCAGGGCGACCTGATTAGTCGTAAACATTCATTCTCCCCTCGCCTTACCTTTCGATGCTCTGGCCCTTTTCCTCATTCTCTCCCTCCATCCCACCTCACGTGTGACCCTCCCAGGGTGACTGCTGGGTTTTTCTTCTTAATCCCACTTGGTCTATTTTATTTATTTATTTGTTTTAGCTTTTCCCTCTCTTCCACCGCTCTGTCTGCCTGCTCTCTCACTGCTCTCATCCCTCCCTCACTGTGTGTGAAACGGAAACTCCAGGCTTTCAATATTTGATGTGTCTGAATAGCTCACAAGCAGGTTTCTGTAAAGCATGATCAGGTGATTCTCTGAGTGTTGGAGTCGGCTTTGCCCCAACATCATCATCATATTGTAATTCCACTATTCCCCACGAGTAAACAACACAAAATAAGTTTATTTTCAAACATAAGGTCACTATCAATGAATAAATTAGCTGCTATTTGATCTTTGTCCGTCTGTATGATTTCTGCTTTGATAAATTATTCACTATGCTTCTCAGATTTGGCAGTTGACGGCTGATGAAATATCAGGTTAAATAGTCACATATTCAGGTTTCAGATTGGCGTGTGGCTAATTAGACTGAGACCTGGTGAACGTGTAGAAAGATGGTGCAGGTGAGTGGGAAACATCATTGGGAGATGAACAGGTCATTCCCTACCTTACTTTCTACTGAGCAAGGTACTTGTAATCCACTTGGGTTCCTTCCATATGATAGCCTGTTATACAGTACTGTGCAAAAGTCTCAAGCAACTGCTCATTTTTTATATATTTTATTTCCAAGGAGCCAGACTTTTTAAAGTGGTCTTGACCAATAGTTCTCCAGGCTTTCTGAAAGTATTTCAGAGCTTTCCCTTGGACATTGCCTGTCTCTGAACACTGACCTATGAATCATTCAAGCATAAAAATGGAATTTAACTCAAGGGACGAACCAGACAATTTAGCATATAACCAATTTTAAATAATATCTATAGGCACTTTGTCACTGGATGCCTGTTGCAAAAATATAGACATTTGTTTGAATCTATGAAAAATGTCAAAGATATGTTTGACAGACATAAAATAGTATATCTGCACCCACAAGGTGAGAGAAGAGCTATTAGCTGAAAACATGACACATCTCAGGATGGAGTGCAGTGTATCCTAAACAATTTTGAGGAAACTGGACAAAGTCCCCATCCATCTATTCTCTTCTGCTTATCTTTGTCACTGTCGGAGGGCGGCTGGAGCCTATCCCAGTTGTCTTAGGGCGGGAGGCGGGGTACACTCTAGACAGGTCGCCAGTCTGTGGCAGGGCTAATCAAAATAGGTGGTCAGCCTAATATACTGTCTACAGATGAACAGTATCTGGAAGACATGTGCTTAAGAAATGCTAAAAAATTCAGATCCTCTGTGAGACATACCTGACAGAGGATCTGAGAGATGCATCTGACCCTTCAGTTGATCCATCTACTGTTCAATGAAGCTTTATCAGAAATGGCCACAGTGGAAGGATGGCTTTCAAGAAGACATTATTAAGGAATAAAACCAAATTCCACAAGAATTGGATCAAAAATCTGTGGTAACAGGACTTATTGAGTGATGAATCCAAAGGCGGAATTTTTGGTTTCGTCAGATGCGGATCCACCATGAAACACCATTCATTTTTCGGTGATCCCAAACACACTGCCAATGCAGTAAAAGCATACAGCCGAACTCAAGGATTGGCCTCCCCAGAGCCAAGACCTTATCATTATTTAAGCAGTGTGGGATCATCTTAATAGAGAAAAAGACAAGCAACATCCAAAGAAGATCTGTGAATATCCTCAAGAAGCCTTGGAGTACTATTCCTTAAATTAAAAGAGAGTTCAGGTTGCGTTGAAGAATAAAGGTGGTCATGCCAAATACAGGCGTTAAAGCTCATTAGAATTGTACAAACGGTGTTTTCTACAAACTGTCGTACCTATTTCCTATTTTCCTAGCAAAATATAAAGAAAACTGAAGTGTGGCTCAAGAATTTTGCACAGTACTGTACTTCTATAATATCACATTTCAGACAGAAACATTTTCCCATGCCATTTGAAAGCAGCCACTCTGGTCATTCATGAGTAATTAAGAAGGATTCATTCTGGTAATAGAGTATTTTCACACAGCAGCACCATGACTGCATTGTAAAGCACTCAGTCCACCAGCAGATGGAGGAAGAGAATTTCATCTGTGGTTCATAAACCACAGGTAGACCAAAACCACATTATACTAAATCTTGGAATTTCTCCTACACATGTTTGCCTTCAATTTTATCCATTTTTATCCATATTTAATTTTGTGTCCCCCGGTCCTGGAGTATCTCTTGCATGAGCCTCTGTCTTTTTAGCTTTCAGATTCTGTGGGCTGGCGTCTTCATTTGACATGAATTCTCCTTTTAGAAATTCAAAGTAATCCGGTAAGGTATAAAAAGCAGCACACATGGGTGAAAGCCATTTCTAACCACCCTTATTAACTACACTATGTGACTTGGGTTTTAATTTCAGGCCTTTTTGTAAAGCTGTGGAATGTGTGTGTGTGTGTGTGTGTGTGTGTGTGTGTGTGTGTGTGTGTGTGTGTGTGTGTGTGTGTGTGTGTGTGCCTGTATGCATACTTGTATCTCTCAATTTTGCTTCTTGTATGCCAGCACTCTCACTTATGTGTGTGTGTCTGTGCGCGTCTTCCTGTAAATGCACGGCAGGTAATGTGAGTGTATTTCCTGTGTGTGTGTGTGTGTGTGTGTGTGTGTGTGTGTGTGTGTGTGTGTGTGTGTGTGTGTGTGTGTGTTTGTGGGAGGAGGGAGACAGGAACATAAGTGGAGATGACTCACCAGTCTTTTGTGACAGTGGTGCAGAGAGAGTGCTTTTCACCCATTTCTCTCCCTTGGGGCTTGCATACAAAACAAGAAATGGAGAGAGGGTAAAGAAGAAAAGGAGAGGAAGATTGGGTGTTAGGAAGCATTAGGGGGGATTTGGGGGAGGGGGGGGATAATTGAAGGAAAAAAAACTGGGAGAAGATGGCAAATGAGTGTAGAGAGCTGGACAAAGAGAAGCGAAGAAAAGATGAAAGGAGTGAGCAAAAAAAAAAAAAGACTAGGGTTGCAAAGATCATAAACAAAGGATGCCGTTTCACGGGAGAGGCACTGGCAGCTCTGCCTTTGTTGTCCTAATGGCTGGTGAAAGCATTGTTGATGGGCCATATTGTGTTCAGCGTAGGTAGTAACAGATGAATCAACAAAATAAAAGGGGGTCACAGTGACAAGATTCAGATTTAATTTGGAAAAAGCATTCAGGTCAGGAGTGTGTTAACCCTTTGAGCAGCTTTCCTGAATATCTGCCTACCTTTACTTATTTATCGGCAGCTTGCCTACTTGGAAATAATTCTGTCAAACACAAATGAAAGTCATGAAAATTTATTGTGCATGTTGATTTGTATTCACAGCATTTTAAGCTAATTTATGATAGCAGTAAGTTTATATATTTTTTTGTTTTTCTTCTGCTTTTTATTGCAGTGTTTGGATCCTCAGGACCTAAAAGGCCTGCTTATTGAATTTTAAGCTCAAGATGTTTCGAGCTCCGTGATGTAAATGTTCAGCTAGAGACCATTTAATGCAACAGGTTGATGATCAGATCCGTGAGTGTGGTGGTAACCAATACATTTAAAAAAAAACACACACACACCCCATAATTATAGTTCTGTTAGAAGGTGCTTAATGGTAACGCATTAAATGTACCATTTCTGCAGCAATGCCCTGATTGAGTCACCATCCCATATTTCCCTCGTGCTGCTGCGCAGGTTTTCAGTAACAACCCGTCAAATATAAAAGGCTGCAGACCTCACCAGGTCAGAAGAGGCATCCCATTAGGCCTTTGTTCTCTCAAACTCTGCAGCCATTCACAGTTACAAACGCAGCGACAAAGGTGTCATGTAACAGGATAAACTCTAATTAGCGGCATTTCTCAGTTTCAAAAGAGTTGTGGAAATCAGCAGCTTAATAGGAGTTTAAAAAGCAACATGAGGCAGCTCACAGACCTCCAGCAATTTCACATCATCCCATGTTCGAATGTGACGATGATGAGAGATGAGATAGCCTTTATTTGTCAGTTGCTGTTGCCCACAACTGAGATGACAGACCTTGCCGACCGTACATACAATGCACAAACATCACATTGGGGACACAGGTCAGGCTAGGTAGCAAGGGAAAAAAAAAACATCGAAATGTGTAACACAAAAGGATAATACAGGAATGCACAGATATCAACACACCATAACACAATAAAACACAGACAAGCCGCATGGGAGAGTATTCTAGTGTGTACAGCTGATCTGGGACCGCTGCAGTCTTCGATTGCGCCTCCAGCTGATCCAGTGTCCACATCGGATGGAAGGTAAGCATGGGAGGAAGCGTTGGATTCGGGGGAGTGAGGGCGTATCAGTATCTGTGTACATGTTTAGTGCGTGTGTGTGTGTGTGTGTATCCCGTGTTCAGCTGAGAGAAAGTGTCACCACGCCCGGTTAAGCAAAGGTCAACAGTCTCCAGCGGACCAAGGTGGCCTTGAAGGAGGTACAAAGAGTTCTGATAACAGTCCTGTTATCATGGGAAGAATTTGTTGTTCCAGTCAGCTTCAACCTTGGCAGGCCTTCAGCTGGCGCCAGGGGGGCCGCATGAGTGAAGATGGTGAATGTTTGGGTTTAGTGGAACAACTGCATCCAATTTTTACAGTTGGTCTAATGTCCATCACTGGTCACCAATTATCTCAATTCCCGTTGTTCTTCTCCAAGATCTTTTCCATACTTCGTTCAAAACACAGTCTGAGTACTCACAGCCCTGCCAATTGTCTATCATGTCAGCCAGCCTTATAGGATTTTGAACAGCTGTAGCCGCTTCTTGTTCTTCGATAAGGTCCAAGCCAGCTCCAATCAGCCCGAACTCTGTTATCGTGGTTCCAGATTGGTAGATGTCGTTCAATGTCCTGCATCGAGAGTGTCGCCAGACACACGACGCAACCGACCATCGAGTATCTGGCAGCAAACGTCTCTGCAGGACAATCGGGCTCTCCCAAGCCCAGCAGGGTGTCAATTCCGTTACGGGACCAGTTGATCAAATCTTTAGGTTTTAGAGAACAAGACTGAGAAACTCTTTGAGGGTTAGAGTTAGACAAGACTAGACAAACACATAGAAGCAGGAGCAGGGAAGATAAGGGAGGGAGGGTGGGAAAGATGCGTCCGCCTCCTCCGAGAGCCAAAGAAGACCGTGAAGTCATATTGAGAAAGGTGAAATAGATGTTCAATGGGAATGCTGGTACAACCTGCAGCTTTTGTGCCTTTTAACTTAGTTAAAGTGGAATATAATCAGCTAAAATCCTTAATTTGTTTTTTATAATTAGGGCCACAGTTTGATGGCTAATGAAATGTTTATAGCTTTATAATTCAGCCTCTCTACAACCACAGTGGCTCTTAAATCGGATAATCAAGATGTGATGGAAGTGCAGAATTTCAGCTTTAATTCAAGGCGTTTAACAAAGTTTTTGCATGAGATGTTTTTGGATTTGCAGCCAATTTCATACATAGTGCCCCATTTTCAGAGGCTCAGAATTAATTGGATAATTAGGTCTGGTCCCTCCTTATTTAATGTCAAATGAAGCAGACATAATATATGGAGTTGATTCACAGTGTTGAAATTGAGTTTTAGAGCCTATTTTTTAAGTGTAGTTTTAAATATGAGACCCGAAGAGATGTCTGTGCAAGTGAGGGAGGCCATCATTAGACTAAATAAAATGAAATAAACACATTAGACAGACAAAAGCAAACTTAAGGCACGGCTGACTAAACAATCGACAACATTTTTAAAAATGAAGGAATGCAGTGGCTAGCTCAGCAACACCAAAATACCCTAAAAAACAACTAAAGTGCACAGTGATAGAATTATTACCTTTGTTGATGTCCTTTTTCAGCTCTACAATCCAGGGAAATCTCAGTGAATAGAAATACAGATGGTTTTACAACATGGTGCAAACCACTGGTTACACTCAAGAACACTTTGGCAAGATTAGATACCTAAAAGAGCCGGCATTGTTGTAATTCTTAAACAGTTAATTAAAACCCCTTGAATTAAAGCTGAAAGTCGGCACTTCAGTCACTCATTGATCTTTTGATTTCTGGTGGTGTGTACAGAGGCAAAACTACAAAACAACTGTGTGTTTGTTTAACAAATTATGGACCTCACTGTAAGTACAGCCCCAGCATGAGTATGAGCAACGGGAGAAGAAAAATACATCAAAATAAGGCATAGAAATATTTAATTGGCCCAAGAAGAAAACACAAACCATGTCCTGTTAGCAGCTTAATATCAGTGGTTGTAAAGGGGATTTGGTCATTAAAACACTATAGAGTTTAAGCCCTGCACCTCACATACATACATATCGTGAATTCTGTTTAGCTAATACCATGCTGACATCTTAAGTTAAAGGTGGGATCAAAGTCCGACTGTTATAGAAATTCCAGGAGCGTTATTTAATCAGATTTTGAAGGCTACTCAATATTTATATCACAGTGGCTGACATTTTTCCTCACATTTCTGCTTCTGTGAATGCATGGGCTTCTTGGGGCCATTGCTGATGAATTGTTGTGCTGTCAGACTCTTCCGTGCCAGGAGCTGGATGTATACCAAATTTTGTGCCTGTGAGAGTTGGAGCCTTTTGAAAGATTCAAATAGCATTTTAATTATAGCACACCCACCAGGCAACATATAAATGATTACTATAAGGACGTAATGTGATCTAAAGCTTGACACACAATTATCCCTTTGTGATGGAAAAAAAAATGTAAATCGCGATTGTGTAGTATGTCACAGAAACATGAATGAGGGAATGTAAATAGCCACATCCCAACAATTCTCTTTTTGTCCGCCGCTTGGCAACAAGGTGGGAGAAGAGGACTTCATGGAAGCTTCCTTTTTTTCATAAGCTGCATCCTCTGCACAGACTTGACGCGTGATCAGAGCGGTCATGCTTAGTCACGTCGTCATGTGTCAGTTCTGAGAAACACTGAACTGGATTCACTCAGACATTGTAAATTATACATTATCACACCGACTTTATACAGCTGTTTGTCTGTATTAGGCAATTATTCCAATACGGGCCAGCATGTGTGGCAGTTATTATAGGCCATGCGTGTAGCGTTGCTAACTCACAGAGCCTTGAATTCTGATAGAGCAGTGTAAAACAAATGGGAACACAGAAGAAAATCACTGAGAGGATTAGCTGCCTTTATCAGGTTAGATTAAATTTGATTTGTGGAACGATCTTGCTGGACTTGGGCCACAGTTCCCAATTTAAAAATGCTACATGCTGATGTTTTTTAAAAAATGTCCTAATGACATCTTAAAGTGCCGTCCATAAAAACATGTACTTAAAAAAAACACTATACAGAGGACAGGACATCCCTCTTGGTTCTTTGCTAGATGTCATCAAATCGATCATTTAAAGGGCAGGGCTCTGGGGTCAGATCGACCCCGAGTGTCATGATGATGTCATCTTTCTGAATTAATTTACTTACTGTGCTGGTTATGAGGTGACCAGCATGCATCAGTGATCATACTGAAAAAATGATGTATTTGAATTTAATATTTGACATAACATTTTTTAAAAATTAACTCAAACTTGCACTGCAAATTTGACCTTTTTTACTGATCTCACTGAGGCCTCAGTACAGCCTCAGTACAGCCTCTGAGCATCTTTCAATCATCTTTCACATTCAAACGATGGCCGGGAATTTTTTTAAAATGTCCAAATCAGTCAGATGGGATATTAAACAGACTTTGCCCCTCCAGCATCTTGGTGCAAAGTCAGTGCAGTGGCCAGTCAAGCCCATGGTCTAGGTAACTGTGGAGAGAAATTACAGCGAGGAGGTGTCATGTGTCCTGCCAGTCCCCATATACTGCCCATTAGTATGAGTGAAACATTTAGGGCCTACTTCTATTGCCTAAATGCTTTATGACTGAAAGGAGTTAGTTAAGATGTCATGTGCCACAATTTTAGGGGTTTCTTCAAACTACTTACAAGCTTTGGAGTCTTCCTTTGAGAGCCTAATCACCCTTGAAAGTAGAACCGGGATGTCTGCTTCTGGCAGTTATAAGAAAATTATGACAAATAGCATTTGAAAATAGCAATCTAATAGCAGAAGGGAGACAGGCCCAGCTGTCATCCATATTTCTGTGTACTGTTTTTGTCCACTGGGCCCTGCGAGGGCCGTCTGACCCAGTGTTTTGAGTTTTCTTATATTTTGATGTTTATGGTTTATGTTTAAGATCATGTAGTTATCTTCAGCTCATTCTATTTTGCCTAGGTTGCCATTTTAGTTCAGTGTTTATTAGATTCCCCTTGTGTCTTCGACCCCAGTGTTTAGGTCTCCCTCACCCTTCATCCTGTCTCCTACTCGTTTACATGTTTTCCCTTTGTGACCCATTACTTCTGTCACGTGTGTTTCCCCCTAGCCATCATGCTCTGTTTGTGCTTAGTTGTGTCAGTGGCTCCTCCCCAGTCCCCTTTTCCCTCTGTATGTATTTATAGTGTGCATGTTCCTCGTTGGTTCGCCATGTTAAGTCTGCATGTCTTAATCTGTCATATATAGAAGAGCCACCTTGACATGCATCTAAAGGGCAAAGGTCACTCTTTCGACAATGCCATTGTTCACATATTGAACAGAGAGGACAGATGGTTTGAAAGAGGAGTGAAAGAAGCCATCTATGTTCACTGTGAACGGCCATCTTTGAACACAGGCGGTGGTTTACGACACCAACTGTCTGTCATCTATAATCCAGTTTTGAGATCCCTTCCCAGACGCCATAACGCCCACTCACATCCTGGGCCATTTGACCTCAGGAAATCACATGGTAAGGTGAGGCTAAGTTTCACAATCGGTTAACCTGAAACCTTGGCTGATTGTGACCCACACCCGTTTTCACACCTTGGCTCATGTGATTAGGTAGAGGATCAATAGGGGGTCCATGACCCTCTTGGGGACACTCCCATAGGGCTTAAATCTGGGATTCTCCACCAGTTGCTCTTAGAACTGAAGAAGCTTCTCAGATGAGAGGTGAAACGTCTTCAAGGAATCTTAAAGAAGTCCAGACGCTTTTCTTTCCAACCTCCTTAGACTACAAGGCCCTTCACAGACAATCTGTTATATGTTTCATGTCTGCGTGTCCTATGTTGTCAAGTTTGTGTTGTCATGTCTGCGTCTCATCATGTTTCCTGTTTTATTTTGAAGAGGTCTGGTGTTCCATGTTTAGTGTGTTTAGTTTCACTTCCCCTGTGGTGTCATTATGTTCATTCTAATCAGCTGTTTTCTCATGTGTTTCCACTTCCCCATATCACCTCCTGTGTATATTTAGTCTGTGTGTTTTCATTCATTCCTTGTCTGTTCATCCTGCTGTGTGATTCCATCTTTCAAGGTCTATGAATTGATGCCAAACGTCAGGTTTCTATGTTCACGTTCCAGAGTTTTTTATGTTTAGACTTCGTTCTCCCAGTTTAGTCTATTGTTTCGTTTTGTCTCTGCCTTTTGTTTTTGTACTGTTTTACCAGCCTACAATAAACGACTCACAGTTTCAATCCAATCCAATTCAATCCTACTTTATTATAAAGTCCTTTCCAGTAAAAAATAACCCTTATTTAAGATCAAGTTTAGTTTTCGTGTGTCTGCAATTGGGTCCACCTCCTCTCTCCACACAGTCGGCTTCTCCGCTAACTGTGACACCCTCAGGTTAGAAACCAGTTTAAATGCCGGGTGGCCAGAAGCATCAACTGAATAATAGAGTTGCATTGTGTTTATCTGGGCTTATAAATAGGGAAATATCAGTTTAAAAGACAATATGTCAAGGTTGTGTTTAGTGTTTGTTTCTGCTGCCTCCAAGAAGCAGGTAGTTTACTGCTTAAACTACCTGCTTCTTCTTCTTTCGGCTGTCTCCATCTTATCCTATCCTGACTATGTCATACCAACCATCCTCCTTCCCAACATCCATGAATCTTCTTTGATGGACTTGCTCTTTTCCTCGTGCCTGGCAGCTCCATATTCATCATCCTTTGTCACCTACCCCGCCCCCCCTGTCAAAACCATCTCAGACTTCCTTCCATGTTGCTTTAAACTATGAGTTAAACTCATTCAAATCACATTTTACATTTAAATAAAACTAATCCATCTTAAAGTTGCTTAAAAGAGCACTCAACAAACAAACTGTCATTTTTCCTTGTATTCTTCACCAGCATCGCTATAATAATGTTTTTCACATGTGTCTAAACAGAAACTGACTGAAATGGTGAGAGACATAGCAGATCTCACACAGCTTTGTTTTATTCCCCGTGACCCGTAAATAAAAATATAGCGTGTAAAATGCATCATAAAAAAAGTGACTGTGATTTCTTCTTTATGTTTAGCCAAAATTAGAAAGGCAATAAACTCTTTAAAATGTGAAACTATTCTTTTGATATTCTTAAAGCACCATGAAGCCCATTAGTGAGGTGCTGAACAGTTTCAGTGGCCCTCGCCATTGATTCTCCGGGACTCCTGATTTTCAGTCTTTAAGAGTCAGATGTTTTCTCATCTGCTGTTTTGGTGGTAGTGGTGGTGGTGGTGGAGGGCCTGGCTAACATACTGGTTTACAATCTCATTGTCATATTTGCCAAAGAATTAAGTGACTCACTGATCCTCCCACATCATCCCAACCAACCAGCATGCCCACATCGCTCTCGCCACCACCGGGATCACCAAATCACCTCACTGCTAGGATCGAGGGTCCAAGGGTTTTTGTCTCTCTAGCACTGCTGCCTAAAGGCAAGTGGCTAAGTGACAAATGAAAACATAATTCCTGCAATCATTCTGTGAATATCTAGATAGAAACTACAAGCTGTAACCCAATGTCTGCATTCATGAAATGGTGTCCAAGAAACACCATGAAAGGCACTGTTCAAATAAACCGAGGCGCAAGCTCACAAGATAACACGTGATTAAAACATATTGACAACCTGCTAATCACTGTCACTGTTTGTACCGCTGACAGCATGCATAAAGTTTGTTTTGATGCCAAAAAAGCGGGCGACCAGAAGCACTTCAAGGGATTATACCAGAAGGGTATATTGCCTGTGTGATGTGAGAGTGAGGGGGAGGTGTGGAAACAAGATATGGCAGGAAACCTATCTACCAAACACCTTTCCACCGGCCGACTGGCAGCCTCGAGGCAGAAGCAAACATGACTCAATCTTTATCTTAAATGCCAGCAGCTAAATTACTATACAGCTCAAAGAGAATATGTATGTGTGTGTGTGTGTATGTGTGTGTGGTCCTGCGCAGTAAAGTGTACAGATGGATGACTCATCCACCAATCATGTGACTCATCAATCACTGCAGTTACCATTTCCCTGCCTTCTTCTGAAATTTTCCTTTTCTTTAGTTCTCTTTCATTCCCGTCTGGCTGTTGTTGCCTTTTCCCTCCCTGTTTTTTACTCTTCATTTTGATTTTTTTGAGATAGAATAAAGTCCCTCTATGGGTTTTTCTTTACTTGATTGATGTGGCTGTCACTGAGATTTACTGTCTTTCTCTTTAGTGTTTTATTTTTTGTTTTAAGCTAAAGAACCAAGTGTTCGTGCTGTTTTTGCTTCGGCACAAATACAACAGAGCACTCGCCAAAAAGCCATGAAAAAACTGAACTTTAATAAAATAATTGCTTTTATTTTTTTATCATATAGCAAAACTAGTAATCATCATGCTGTTATTTACACATTGCACGGGCATATTTATTTCACACTGTACATCTTACAATGCTAAAGTGACATCAACAACAACACTCTCCTTTTACAAGACAGATGGCTTCACTGTGGACACAGTGGCCCTCTTCCTTTGAGATTTCTTTTTTTTTTTATGTTCACAGTTTATTCAGAGAAGACAACCATTTTGAATTCTCCATACTGTTTTATTTTTTTCCTCTTTTTTTGTTCTTTTTTTTTGTTCATTTTTTAAGATGCAAGTAGAAAGACGTGCATTTAACGGTTTAAGCACAATCCCTGACTCCCCGGCCTGAAACTTTTCAATGAATTTCTTCTGAAAAATGAACAAAATGTTTTGTAGCCTCTTGGTGGAAATCAGTTGTTTTTTTGTTTTGTTTTAAAAAAAAAAGGCTGCAGAACAGATAGCGTGATTTCAAGTATTTTTTTTTCTTTTTAAAATAAAGGAAAAAAATAGATACAATACATATGACGCGTGTGCGTAAAACAAAGTAAATGTGAACTGGAGATGGACAATGAGAAAATGATCCAAAACATGAAGCACTCCTGCAGAGTCACGGAGCGCTGCATGGATGTGGCGACGGTGGATCTGCCGTAAATATGTTGACACAATAACTTCTGGATCCCAGAATGCTTGAAACCCCTTAGTCCACCAGGTTGGAAGTGTTTAGTGTTTAACTTTGTGCTTTTGGAGTCCACAGGGTTTCTACATTGGGATGATGAGAGAATTATGCAATATGATATTTCCCTTATAGAACCATGGTGCTTTGTAAGGCAAAAATCTGAATCTTGAGTTTGAAAAAAAAACAAAAAACGAACTGAAATGTGTGTATTTGGCACCTTTGCAAGTTGCAGCTGTTTAAGGTTGATCCAATCAGAAATGAGAAAGGCAACTACACACATCAAATACAACAAAAAGTATACTGTCAACATTTGACAATATCCGTGTTCTTTCTCTTTTTCTCTGTGTGCACGCATGTGTGTGTGTGTGTGTGTGTGTGTGTGTGTGTGTGTGTGTGTGTGTGTGTGTGTGTGTGTGTGTGTGTGGATAAGAAGTAATTGAACTACTTTAGTTTTGTAATGTGACGTGCAGAATATAAAACAAAAGATACAAAGTGATGTTGTAAACATGATTCTCTTACAATGGCCGCATCTGCTTGTGAATGTGTCACAATGTGATTCTATGTAAGTGTGTGTGTGTGTGTGTAGTGTGTGTGTTTGCGTGTGTCCTCTATAGATCTCTGAAATATGCAAGAACATCAGAGATTGACCTGAATGGAGGCAGACATACACCATGGTATGTTCTGTTTCAAAATGTAAACTGAGCAAGAGGCTGAACATGGTTACAGGGAGCTTAAACTAGGACACCTTCATCCTCTCCCTGACTGAGAAAATCAACAAAAATACAGTGATTAAACCAACATAAATCTAACTTTTTACTTCTGAAATTTCTCATCAGGCTCAAAACACACCTTCTCTGAATCTTTTTTTTCCCCACCTCTGCTTTAGCTTTTCTCCCACTACTGTATAACTATCCCACATCTGTGAGTCCCTCTGAGCGGACAGTGTCCAAAAAAGTCTCTCAATACATTCTGCGCTTCATGTAGATCCTCTCAATAAAGTTTTCTAGTTCCTCCTCACTGTCCAGCTGAGGCACCAGCCCATCTTCCTCATAGTCATCTCCCGGTGTGACTTGTGGATAGTAGTAGGGGGGTCGCCTGCCTCTCCTGGGTGTGGTTATCGGTTTGGGAGGGGGCAGGGGTTGGTAGGTCCGTGGGTGAGGAAGGATATAGTTAGAGATATAAGGGGTAAGAGGCAGGCGTGGTGGTGGCTGCTGCTTCCAGCCTTGTCCGCGGTTCTTAACCCCGCCCCTGTGTCTGCGTCTCGGGGCCTGGAGGTCAAGTTCCTGGGGGCCGAAGGTCTGGTCTCTGGAGGGGACGGGCTTCCCATAATATTGTGGTTTGGGATATGGGAAATAAACTGGGTAGTATGCTCGATATGGCTTTTGGTAATATGGATAAGAGGGGAAGGCTAAAAACTGTTTCTGGGGCTTATACCAGTAGTCAAGCTGCTTCTGAGGCTTATACCAATAGTCCTGCTTGTATGACTTGACTTTATCCTTGTGCCATTTCTTGTTGGACTTGTTGTACCTATAAGGGGCTTTCTTGGGGTTTTTTGAGGCTGTGTAGTGATAAACAGGTGGGGCAACCAGAGGAGGAGGTACCAGAGGCCTAAAGCGTGGGGCAACAGGGTTGCTGTTGGTTGGCAGCTGTTGTAACTCTTTCCTTTTTTTCTTCTTCTCCTCCACATCACTAATAATCTCAATCACATCATCGGCAGGCAGGTGCAGCTTGCTGCTGATCTCAATAAGCCTGTCAATCATCTGCTGGTCCAGGTCATCTTCATCAGGAAGGATCTCCTCTGAGCGTTTGTCCTCAGCCGTGTTGCCGGCGGCCCCCATGCTGCTTTTCTGCCGGGGCTTCATGTAGGACTGCTGCTTCCTCCCCATGTACTGCAGCAACATGTCAGAGGCGATGTCTGCCAGCCTCTGCTCTTCCTCTCTGGCTCGCTCGGCCTCCTCCTGCTGCCGGAGCACCTCCTGTTTCTCCGCCCGCGCTCTCGCCTCTTCCTCCATGTGGGAGAGGCTCTCCTCTTCTTCCTCAACCTCCTCCTCCAGCTCCTCTCCTTCATCCTCAAAGTCATCCATGAAGTTGCCCCCCTTCACAGGTCTGTTGCGGGACGGGTTCTCCTGCCAGTGCTGCTTCTTTCCTGCACGTGCTAACTGAGTGTTGTATGCTTTGTAGCCCTTCAGAGGAGGCAGGATCTCATTATCTTGGAGACCCAAGTCAATGTTCTGGAAGTAGCCTCTTATTTTGCGCTGCAGGGAAGGGTCATCTCCCTCTGAGGTGGAGCCTGGCATGGCCTCATCTAAGAAACTTTCTGAGTATTTTCCCTCCTCCTGCCCCTCTCCTTCGTCTTTCTTTTCGTCCTCCCTTACGCTATCTGTTCCCACATTCTTCACAGACCACCCTTGATCCTCCGACCTTGTGTTGTCATCCTCCTCCCCCTCCCTCTCCTTCAAGTCATCCCCCTGAGCAGCTGCCAAATGGCCTACATTTAGCTGTTCAATAGCCTTATCGGCCCCTCGCCCCTCCTTCTCCGCCTCCACCCCCCTCTCTCCCTGTGGCTGCTCTGTTCTCCTTATCTCACCACCCTCAGAGCCTTCAGCAGAGGGCAGCTCCGGACTCCGATCCCCTTCCCAGTCTCTGTTTTTGCTAGCCTGTTTTTCACTGTCCCCCAGGTGGTCCAGGGCCTCAAGCAGAACCGCAAGCACCTGCGCAGGGTCCGTCACTTTATCTAATTGGCTGTCTTGACCCGGGCCCCGACCCCAGTCTAGGGACACGTTGTCAGGGCTGGAGAGGCTCTGGGGCTGGGGCGAGTGAAAGGGGGCAAGGTTGTCCTCTTTACGATCTGTCCGGGTGCGCCCCTCCACCCCACCCTCCCCTGCCTCACCCCACACAGGGGCGGTGTCAGCTAACTGTGGAATGACAATGAGCAGGACCAATAGGATGAGGTGGGCTGTGGAAGGGGCGTGATGACAGGTCATGACCATGCAGAACTGGCAGGAGGGAGGTTAAGCACCTGAAGAAGGAGAGAAGGCAGAGAGAGAAGGACAGAAGAAGGATGAGAATTTATTCACATATCATTTCTTATCTCTGGAATCACAAATTTGCTTTTTTGTGTTGTTGTTACTTTATTTTCTTTATTGTTTTCTCCCAGTGGCAATGTGAGCATTGGTGTCATTTAAATAACATACAGCTTTGGTGAAAAAGCCAAAATGTAGAGAGGACTGACTGGTAAGAAATATTTCATTAAGTCCACAGCCTGCCATAAAGTTTCAAAGAAAATGTACCTGGAAAAATGACCAGTTTTTCAAACAAAACATTTTTACCACAAAGAGGCCACCATATAAAAACAAAAAACAAAAAACCGTTTTCCAGTTATTGTAGAAACCATTGAGGACAAAAGCAGGCAGGCGTAGCAGCAAAATGCAACAAATTCTCCTCTCTTTTATTTTCGATATAGAGCGTTTTTGACTGAAAAAAAAAAGTGGTTTCTAACATTTCCAGCTCCAGTTGTGTCACTGCTGTGCAGCTTGGATACAACTGAAAACATGAAGATGAAGCTCTGAGAAACCAGGTCGTGAGTCGTTGAATTAACTTATAAAAACCGAGAAAAAGAAAAAAAATTGCGCATTTCTTTGAAGGGATGGGGGATAATCCGCACAAAGAAACTGCGTTTCGATTCTAAACATCGTGCCTTTTTTTTGTCTCGAGTCGCGCGTTAACCCACTCATTACCTACTCATTATCTTTAAGCCGCACGAATCACCTGGTTGGGAATAATACATTCCCTGGCGCATTTTGATTTAACTGAGCAAACTGTTTGCAACAGCAACGAAAATGCGCATCCGGTAACTGATTTGCGTCTTTTTTCTGGTATATGTTAAAAATGCCTCACCTCTTCCTCCAAGCCAACCCATCCAAATCGCGCGCACCTCCCATTTTCTAACGTCTAGTTCTTAAAAAAAAGAAAGAAAGAAAGGAAATACTGAGAACAAAAACTGGTCCGAGCTCGCGTGTCCGTAATTGCTGTGATTTTGGTATTCCATGCGTCAAAGCGATGTCACCAAGACACTGGCACAGAAAGCTGCAAGCTCGGGGAAGTCATGCGTAAAGCCGGTGGCCACGGTTGAGTTATTTAACCCTACGGTTCCTGAGTGGTCCATCCAAATTGTAAATTAACCGGGCATTAAGTTTGAGAGGATAAAGCCTTTTTGCGCAAAGACAGGAGGGCGCAGCCAGTGAGGATGCAGGGCTTTGTCCTTGTGTGGCGTGAGCATGTTTCTCCTCACTGGCAGCGGTGGAATGCAGATAAGCGCAAATTTTTTGGCAGCACAACCCAATTTGATTTTTTTTTTCATTTTATTAAATCAAGAGAAACGAAATTATTCGACTTATCAGGGCCAACTACCTACTCACAAATGGTTGGGATTCTAAATTATTTCGAATTAATAGCTGAAAACCGTCTGTTTAAATCGTGCTTGTTAAAAGAAAAAATACTGAAATCGTAAAAATGTGCACATTTTTTCAAATGTGCGAATTCTTCAAAGGTTTTTAAAAAACAATCTTGCGTGAAAATTTTCCCAAGATCTTCTGAGAGGCAGCTAGAAATGTTTATTAAATATTATTGTCTTCACATTGCAGAGATTCATTCTTAATTTATACTGAGTGAGTGAAATAAACAACATACAAAATTTGATATTTTACTGGGGATTTTTTTACACTGCATTTAATAATTATTATCATGCCTATACGTTCATAAGAACTGGGTTTGTTCGTAAATGTCACAATAATAACATTGTTTTAAAAAAAAAAAGAAAATTAGAATATATATATATATATATATATATATATATATATATATATATATATATATATATATATATATATATATATATATATTACTCGATTCCCTAGAATTGAAATCATACACAGTTTAGTCTAAATTTAAGCACCATATAGAAACGGCCACAGTTCATGTCTACTTCATAATCAGACGAGCAACAGTCGCACAAAGATTAATTCTAACGATGAAGATGCAAATTTAAAAGAAAAAAACACGAACTATTTCTCGTTATTTTTTAACAAAAAAAAAACGTAATTATGAACAGAGAATTATAACGAACTGAATAACAGTCAGAAATTGTCCTAATCTACCTGGTTAGTATGGTTTGTGAATGATGCAGAGACAGATTTCGTTCCACTTACCTGAAGTCCCACTGGGGGGTGGGGAAGTGGTGAAACTCGCAACGCACGGATAAAGCCAAGATTATTTCATGAATAGTGAAAGCACCTGAGAGAATTTCGGCTTTCCTCCCTCTCTCTTTCTCTCTCTCTCTCTCTCTCTCTCTCTCTCTCTCTCTTCAGCCTGTGACCAGCATCAAGGAAAAAAAAATAACAATCAAAAAAGAATCTAACGTCTCTTTATTTATTTGTGAGGTGTTTGTATGGCGGCAGCACTGGTGCTAATGTACAATTGAGTGAATGTTTTCAGCACCACGGTCAGCGCAACTTTATTGTATATACCCTCGGCGGACCACGTGATCCTCCCCACCGCCACCCCCCAGCTGCAGGCAGTGCTGACGTCACTTCCATTGATAAGAATGTTGGTGTGGAGATGGCACTGTGAGTCTAGGCTGGCCCCAGCTGATGAATGAACGGAAATGGCATGAATGAAATAGTACTTTTCCTCAATGAAAGGAGCAAATTGTAGAGATAGAGCTGGTACACAGCCATTTTCCTTCTCACATATTAAAGGGTGGTGTGTTGCATCTTCCTCCCTTGTTGCTTCCTTCCTTTGCTCTGGCTTGTTTCAGAATCAGGAGAAGAGTGGGAGGGGAAAAAATAGAGTGACCTCTTTCACAGGCTATCAATTAGGGTCATTTGGTGACATTCTCCCAAGAATCAATGACAAGAGGCCGATGTCTCGCCGCAGTTTGCTTGTTGGTTTTGGTCTTAGGTGGCCCCGGATCATCTGTAGCTCATGGGCTACGGCGGGAGCAGCCGCACTTTGCTGCTTGATTTCTTCTCAATTTTCAGGGATTGCACAATTTTCTACCCACCCCGTCATTTCTAGCCGCTCTCCATCTGTCAGCGGCTCAGTGTGCTCTTAATGTGGCCTCTCATCAGCATTGTTTTGCGCCACGGAGACACGAGCCAATGACCATTTGTACATAAATCAGTAACATTTCACGATAAGGGCAAACACGTGCTGAAGCAATATGTCATGATTATATGCATGAATGAATGCGGGATGTATCATGAATTCCTGCTGTTCACCATTTCAGGAATGATTAAGTGGCTGTGTGTTTATGTGATCAGGCAATTAACTTCATACATTAATTTAGTTGATACCGTTAAATTAGCTGGAATGCAGTCACATGCAACAAAAAAAGTGCATTTCAGACCCACGCGTCCAATGGGCCTCTGAAAGTGGAGCCCATATGCATTCTCATAAAAACACAAGGCTATTTTGTGACACTGAGAAGCGAAGACACCTACACGTTGCTGTAAGATCCGGCAGTCTTTGTTCACGTCACAGGATGCTGAGGTGTTTTAACGTGATATGTTTCTGTTGTTGAAGTGGAGCTTGCTCCAGCACATACAGCTAGTGCCAGTGGACAAATCGCTGTAGAATGGACAGACTTGGTTTTTGGGATGATGATTCAGTGAGATGGACCAATATCTTACAAAGAATGGAAGGAAATTGCTTAGTCCCAGGAATTCAGTACAGTTCAGAAATGGCTACAAAGTGCAGCCGTCACAAAGACAAGAGCAGTTTGACAAAGATGAAAAGAAGAACAGATATTTCTATACTCGATGTGTCCTGCATGGGCATGTTTTTCTCGTGGCATTCGCAAGATATAAATGAGCAAATTTCTCACTAGCACAACACCCCATGACAATACATAGTGCTCCGTTTGTGAGAAAATACAAAATGCAGTTTTTAAATGATGATTTTATTTCTTAAGAGAAAGAGATTTGTGCGAAAAAGTAATTCCATCTCCATACTTGTTAAACCAAGAATTAACTGTGATGAACCACTTTTCCCTCTCTTTTTTTTTTCCACTTTTACTAACCACACCCAGGCCTGATTACTGCCAGCCCTGCTGAATTAAGAAATCACTTAAATAGAACATTTCTGACAAAGTGAAGAAGACTAAAAGATGTCAAGAAAGCAGCACATCAAGGTCGAAAGAAACTGGGGAACTTCCCATTCCAATCAGTATAGAAAGGGTTACAAAACCATTTCTAACCCATTAGGAATTCAGCAATCTGTAATGAGAGCCTTTTCCTTCGGGATCAATAATGTATTCTGATTCTGATTCATGGTGAATATTCCCAAGAGTGTCCAGCCTACCAGAATTACTCCAAGGGTGCATCCATGACACATCCAGGAGGTCACAAAAGAACCCAGAACAACATCCAAGGGACTGCAGACCTGACTTGCCTCAGTTAAGGTCACAGTTCATGATTCAACAGTAAGAAATGCACAAGGCTAAAATGGCCCAGTGTGGCTGAATTAAAACAATTCTGCCGAGAACACTGAGCAAAGACTCCTCCACAGCGATGTGATAGACTCATTCACAGTTACTGCAAATGCTTGGTTGCAGTTCTTGCTGCCTAAAATTAGTTTGATGATCTGAAACTTGTAAGTGTGACAAATATGCACATACACTAAGAAATCAGAAAGCCAAACCACTGTGCATACAACAGAAATCTCAAGATCATGTCAAAACAGAGTAAGTTTAAACACTACAGAAAATAAACATGTTTTTTTTACCACTAGCAACAATTTTCATCCACACAACTGTCATTGTGGAGGACTTGTGGTGAGAAAAATGTAACTCGAGATGTGTGCGCTGCTATATTTAGATGACCTGCGGCACAAAAATGCACAACACGAGGACTGATACCGCACTCTATTAGCAGCAATCAAGAAGGCAATCACAAGGAAGTGGTGTGAAGAGGACCACCCTACTCTGGGTAACTGACCGCACGTAGCTGAAAAGATGTACACTTTGAAGGACTCTCACTTGTTTTGTTTTTTGGGCCACTGTGAATCATGTGAAGTCTGCAGAAGTTACACTGATGCAGTTTGGCCTCTGCGCCAAAACAGTTTAGGGCTCTTCCTACTATAGGCGAGAGCACAGATCTGACAGGGGCCTTTTCAAAGTGTAACTGGATCCGGGCTAATTTGGTGGCATATGTATAAAGCAACATTCATTAACTGATGATTCATTCAAGGTTAACTAATCGCATAAACCTCTCAAAAGTGACCAACAGGGTGTCATGAGACAACCTGCATTAATGCACGACTTATTAAACGATAATGACTCATGCATTAGTTAAGCACACTGCACTCTTAGCAAAAAAGCTTTCCATTATCAATACTAAAACAAGAAGAGGCGTAGCATTGCAGCACTGTCCCTCAAAAGGTTTAAACCTCACTACCTCTGCCTGAAACATGAGGATAAGAATCAAAGCTCTGTTAGGGTAAACAACTCCAGGTGGTAGAGGAAATGTTTATTCTTTTTTTCCAGCTTCCATTCGACTTTATTTATTACAGAAACAGCTTCCACTTCCACTGTCAACCAGTCATTCCCAAGGTCTGCCGTAATGGGGCATTTTTGTACATAATGACTCAAGGGCAGATAAATATAAAGTTATTTCTGGCATTCAGTTTTCCTGTTGTTTTGAAGGTAAAGGAAGACACTGCACTGCTATTACTAGCATTTATGTGCCGGATAACGTGGAAACAAGTTGATTCACAACGTTAAGCCAACCTCATTTCCATACACTTCATTTGTCTCTGACAAGCCCCTGCTCTGGCCTTGTGCGCCACTAAATTCAGCTGTCAGTCCTCGTACAGGTTGGGTTTTCACTGCATTAAGGCTTGTGCATGTGTTTATGGGTGTGTTTTCTTTGTATGTGTGTCTGATTCATCCTCGCGCTGTACGTTCAGTTAATCACAGACAGGGGTTTGGTATTTTCACTGATGTTTTGAGGTTAATTGGATATTAGCAGCAGATGTCACATGTGGCCAACTTTATCGAGCAATTATCGAGCTTCCTGATTCAAAATGTCTTCGTTATTTTTACAGACAGAGAATTGCAAATATTATTTAGAGTCTTGAAAGTCTTCAGTCCTGTAATTAGCTGAATTTTCTGCTCTTACTCAGAAATTAGTCCTGATCTCCTCCAGATATCTAAACTAATACGGCACAAACATTTTTACTTTTCATGTCTTTTTTTAACTAAGTGAGTAATTACTCACAGGGAAGGCTGGAAAAAATAAAGTCAGCGCTTGAATTTAGTAACTTGCCAAACCTCTGACATTTCCTGCATGTGCTTAGGGGGACTTATGAGTAGGGCTTTTGAATCACTCGTCACTAAAAAAAAAAAAAAGAAGAAGCCTGTTTCACTTCCTGAATATTCCCAGCATCTCTTCATTAAACATCTCTGGTCAGGTTATATAAAACAATAGCAAGCAGTTTGGTTACACTTTGAGTTTTTTCCCTAAGGTAGCAAACACCTGGCAGTCAGTAAGGTCCAGATCATTATGCTACCACCATGCTCACAGTTGGGATGAGGTTTTGGTGCTGGTATAAAGTGCAGTGTTTTATGAAATTTATGAAATTTGTGCAGCAAGTCTTTCTTTGCTTCCTCACATGCAGGGCCAGCCCATGGTTTTATGGGGCCTTGGGCAGAATTTGATTTTGGGCCTCCACCCCCAGCTAAACCCGTTGGCCACATCAACTATACTAGCACGCTTGATTATTTGTGTGTGTGTTGAAAAGGTGTCCAATAAACCAGGAGACAGTGGAACTTACAAACAAGTTAAAAGCAGGTTCAATAGGGTTGAAAGGTAAAGCAGGTCATCTGCTAATATTAAAGTTGATGGTTCAATCCCTGGAGGCTCCAGACTGCATCCTAAACATACTTGGGCAAAATACTAACCCCTAAGTTGCTCTCCGATGCATCCGTTGGTGTGTGAATGTTAGACATGTTGTATCAAGCACTTTGAGCGCTCAGGTAGAACAGGAAAGCACGTTATAAGAATCAGTCCATTTAAAGAGCAGAACGACCACAAAGAATTTAACATAGGCTTGAATATTTTTCTTTTTTTAACATAACAAATGCAAATGTAAAAACAGACAATATTAATTAATTTGAATGGAATCTAACTAACTAGAGAGCTAACAATAGTTTGCTTCTGGTTTCCATCAACATCACCACACCTCACCTGAGCTGAACGCTTGTTTGGAGCTTCTCATTTAACATTATTTTTAGTGAAAGTTCATGATAAACACCTAACATGGACCTTTATTCATGGACCTTTATTCTTTGCGCTCTTTTTTGTTTTTATTTTCTTTTAAGCCTCAGAAGGACAAATCCTTTTTCAAGACACACTTGCTACAATCTACTTGCAAACATTTACAGTTTGCGTGAACGTGACCCCAGCTCAGCTCTCACAGTGAAGACGATTAAACCAGTAGCAACAATTTGTCAGTCAGTGAACATATTTATTAAAACATTTCCCTTTCTCTTGTATGATTACTGTATGATTAATATATCACATGCACAAAAAGATGCACTCACTTTGGGTGTTTGGAGGCCCCAAGCAGCTGCCTAGTCTGTTTATTCTATGTTACCCACTCCAAGTGAAATTTCTATTGTGATGAACATCCAGCCATAAAAAATGCTGCTGCAGTCTATAATGATTTTTCTAATGTCCTGTAAAAGTTGGTGAAATTGAGATGCGCTCACACCAACCTATCTTTTTTTTTGAGTTTGTCAGTAATCACAATTTGTGTCTTCATTAACAAGAAAAACACAGTTCCAATCCCATCTCCCTAACTGAAACATCTGACTCCAGACAGAAGTCATTAGCACAGAGGTTCACTTATCTTTTCCCGCCTGCACCGAGAGTTATTGCTCAGTGTATTCATTAAAGGCATGAAAAGTACAAGTGTTTGTGTGTTATTAGTTTAGCCAGATTGTGTTTCGTGACTGTGTCTTAGATGAAAATCAGATCCCCGCTGCATGAGTAAATCAGTGAAACTGATGGACTCAATCTGGTAATTCACAAACCTCTTTCATCAACCGCATAGCCCGCGCAGCCTACCTGGAAAATAAAATGGAGCTTTGTTTCTGTTTTAAAGTGAGGTTTGACTCGTCTTTGTGTGGAAATATGTTTTGTGTTTGCAGATGAGATATGCACACATCAAATGAAAATGTAATTTGTTACAATGGCTTGAGGCACCACATAACCTCTGTTTGATTAGATTCTGCGCGAGCGACTGTTTGCTGCAGAATGTGAAGCATTCGCAAGGCAGCCGTGTCGTTGCGCCTGCGTGTGTGTGTCTGTGTGTGTGTGTCTTTGTTGAAATGCTTGATGGCAGCAGCAGGCTCAGAGAGGTAAGCATGGAGCCGGAGGGCAGATGCTGATATAACGGTCTGGCATTATCAACTGCCACTCAGCATTAGTTGGCCCCTTACCCTCACTCCATGTCCGCACCCCCGCACTGACTCACACTCTACCGCCTGCTTGGCCACTCACATAGTTTAACACTGGTACACCGTGCTTGCATTTAATGGAATACACACACTGGAGAACACACACATACACCTCGCAGTAATAGTTCCATTTATGTGGTCTTTTTCGCTCGCACAGACACACACACACACACGCAGGGAAACAAACACACTCGCCCCTCTCTTACTGTAATGTACATTACAGACAAACGAACCTTGGAGGAGGTTGGGGCGTGCTGTCACTGATGGTTCCCAGTACAAACCGCTAAGACAAGAGGCAATGACAACACGTGGCTGGCCTTTTGTTCCATTTAATTAACTTTTTCTTTCCACTGTTGGTATTGGACTGAGGAGAGCTGCAGGGTTGCGAGGCAGAGCTGAAAAATCGACACGCTTCAAACAGTCGCAGACACGGATTGGTGAATTCCCCAGGTTTTGCTGACATTATGGCCACAATTATAGTAATGGCTGGCTGGGGATCTTTCGGCAAGTGTGCTAATGCAGCTACCTCGCACAGCAAAGGGTCTCTACCTGGAAGTGATAAAATAGAGCTCCTGATTAACAGAAGCTTTTCTGCCCACGCCATTTTGTCAGGGGAGGGAAGGACAAGTAATTGCACCATAAGGTTCCTACAACACAATGCTTAGCTGGGACTCGATGATGTGTGCAGGACCCCGGCGCCCACACTATAATCTTCCGTTTCATCGAGGCAGAGGCTTTTTGTTTTTTTCACATGTGCTTTAAAGTTAACATTTTATGCGAGCTATGCTAACCTACACACATATCTGCATATGCATGTTGCGTGTCTTAGTCACAGGAGACTCATATGATGACACTTCTTACAATAATGCGGATTATTAGGTTAATCTTTTACATCCATTGATCAAAAGTTTTCTGTCAGTGCTCAGGATACGGAAAGTAGATGCTGTCACTTTATGGCCCAGTTTCATAGAAAGCAGCCATTTCCAGCCACCGAGCTGAATCACTCCCTGTCGTTCCCACGTTGTTCTCTGTGAGTCAAATACCGTTCGCGTCAGAAGGTTCAACACAGCGTCGCACAACAACATCTGTTCTACTGGGGCTGGGTGACACACTGCTGTTATGCTGCATTGTTATTGTTGGCTTTTATAGCTAAGCAGCTGTGTTTACATATGGAAAGTAACGTGGTAGAAGAGCCTGACAGCGGAATTTTTTAAAACCCCTGTCCCATCGGTAGCCCTCAAAAGCCTCCAGATTAATTGGTGATATTACAACCAAATCCGGCTTTAACGAGCGTTAAATGACACCGATGTCAAGCCTGGTTTTTGCCGTATTGCAGACTTAATGTCATCGTAATACATGATGCAACTTTTCCCTTTGCATTGTTACAGAAATGCTTGTGGAGACTGCACATGCAACATAGCAAACATGTTATGCAGGAAGTCATATGTAGTCATATGTAATTGTAGCGTTACGTTTTCTTACAGTATGCACATCTTTGAATTTACCTTTCCAAAGTGGGCACAGCAGCTAATATCCAGCGTTTCTGGTCAGCTTGTGTCATGCTGCTTTTTATCTGCTAATGCATGCTGGGAAAAAATGCATCAGTATTAGCACTGTTGCCTCACAGCAAGACGGTCCTGAGTTCAAATGTACCATCTGGCCGGGTCTTTCTGTGAGGAGCTTGCATGTTCTCCCCGTGTTTGCGTGGGTTCTCTTTGAATATTTTGGCTTCCTCTCACAGTTCAAAGATGTGCAGTTAGTGGGGTTAGGTTAATTGTGGTGATTCTAATTTGCCCATAGGTGAAATTTGTGTCTCTCTGTTAGCACTCCTTCCTATTTGTCTTTTATCCAGTTGCACCAGTTCCTTACTCCTCAAACCCAAAACTTTGACTTGCTTAAGTTTGTATTTCTGGAATTTTCTTCACTTCTCTTTTGACTGTTTATTTTTTATTATATCTTTTTGTACTGTTTTACTGACCTTTAACTCAGAATGTTTCATGCATGGTGTGCTTTTGGATTCCTGGGCTGCTTTGTTTTTTTGGACCTCGCCATCCCTTGCCTCTTTTACTTGCCTCACTGACTGCCTTAATGTCCATTGCCCTAAGCCTAGTATTAAAGATTTGGATATTTGAACTTTTATCTGCCTCTGGCGTCCTGCATTTGGGTGCACTCAAGGATGTTGGTTGTCACATGACATGTCACGCTGATATTAAAGTAAATAAATAAAATAGAAATGGAGCAATCAGCAAAATCAATATGGTCATGTTAGTGGCTTTTAAGAAAATACCTTAAAAGGTCTGGGTGCAATTCCCCCCTCCAGGGGCAAGGGTACCTAGACCCGGTTTGTAGAGTACGCTTGGGGAGTGTGATTGTGTGTACAGCGTCTCTTTATGTCTGTCTCCACGTTGGTTGAGTGTGGAGTGAGTGCATATGAGAGCATGAGGGTGGGAATGGATGTTTGTGTCTGTGTGTGCCTGTATGTCTGTGTCTATATGTCAGGTTGGGTATCAGACGCCACCTCTCTGGGGACACCTCAGGCCCTCCAAGGTTTGGAGGCCTATCTCCACCCACCACCACTTCCCCTGCCGGTGGCGGACTCCCTCAGGTGTCGGTGTGTTGGTGGTTCTTTGTGTCTGGGGGTGGGCGTCCGGGTACACACCGGCTCACTCCTTGGCGGCCGCTTGTCGGGGCCTGGGGCCTGGGGCTCGCTCGGGCCCCTTTGGAGGTGGGGTGCCCCCGGCCTCTCGGCCTGGGGCTCGGTCACTCAGGCACAGCTGGGGGCCGGCGGAGCTCACGGGCGCGTCACTGCAACTCCCCCTGACTTCTGTTCCGCGGCTGCTGGGCGAGCCCTCATCTGGGACTCTCCTCAGCTCTTACTGGAACAGTGGCGCGGCTGCCCCTCTGTTGGTCTTCCATGGTCTCTTGTGTTCTGGGGGCCTCTGGATGTCTGGAGTTTTGATCTCCTCCATACCCGCTTCACACCCTGGAGGACGGGGCTGTGGCCCCCCCACACTCCCTAGCAGATCATTACATGGAGAAACCTTTGGAATGCAAGCATGCTGATCCACACAGGTATGCACACATGGGTATTCACAGACGCGGACTAAAGCTTTCTTGGCTGCTGCCTCAAAGCACACTGTGCGCTGTCTATCTTGCGTGCTGCACAATATCGTTTATTATTTAGTAAATATTGATATCTATGACTAGCTAGTTTATTGTGATGGTGCTTTGTTTTCTCTATTATTATGTTGCTCTTTGTTGTTTGCTGTCTCCTCTGTTTGTTTTTTTTGTTTGTTTGTTTTTTTTCTCCATACAGGTGACCCAGGAGTTCTTTTTTTTTTTTTTCTCTCTCTTCCCCCCCCTTCTCACCGTCTCTTCTCCCCTTTGGTTTTCTTTCTTTCTCTCCCCCTCTTTCTCTCATTCATTCCCCCTGTCCTATTTATTAAAAAAATAAAATAAAATAAAATAAATGACAAAGGATGAACTGAAGCTCTGCCATCACGTAATGTCGCATACTGCTGTTTCTGATGTCATTTAAGAAAAAAAGAAAAAAAGAAAAAAAAAAAAAAAAAAAAGGATTTTAAAAAAAATCAAATATTCCTAATATTTGTATTGCATCTATCCTCCCAGGTGCCTAAATCGGTTCTGTCAGCCCTGCAAAGAATAATGTCTTTCTGTTCACACTGTGCAGCCCTGTGAATGAACACCATCCTTCCATAAGTAATCCATGACAGGTTAACGCATCTACCCTGATGAATATGTGTTAAGGGTAATATTGGAATCTATAAACCAATATTAATGATAGTTCGAGCAGCCACTGAATGCCAAATACCTATTAGACCTTTCAAAAGAGTTATGGTGGGACTCCATGGACCCCTCGGGAAGTGGATTCTGTGTGAATAATGTGTGCGTATTGTGGTGATTGTTGTCCTACTCTCTCACTGTCTGCTACCCAGAAATCATTTACCCACTTGAATATTAGCTGTAAAATGTGCATTGCAACCTTTGAGAAACTGGTGGCGTCAGTGACGGATGGTGTTGGAGGCCAGAAGCAGGCAATGAATTTGAGGTTGATGAGGCGACTCATATCGGAGCGCGCGACATCAGTGCTCGCCATCAATCTCTTCGCCTCTTCCCTGTAGACATCTGGCACATGCATCAGCAAACACACTACTGAAAGTGAATTGAACCCAACCCTGACAAAAACACATGCAGACACAGGGCAATGCAAAGCCTGATGACAAGATGCTCGGCCTGCAGCCAAATGCCTCTAATGTAATACAGTAGAACCTGAGACTTTATTAGAGTAATAGCTAGCATCCACGTCATTTGTAATCACTGCACCAGAAAGCACAGATGGCAAAGCCATGAATTGAAGTCTTAAAGGCAGGCAAGTTGCAGTTTTGCAGAACTTCTCTATAACATGTGGCCAATTTTATCCTTATGCATTGATCCAAAATAGTCAAACAATGAAACACTGTGTTTAAATATACAAACAAGAAAATGCAATGTTAAAAATGCAGCTTTTATTTTTTTACTGTAGCTATATTGATGCATAGAAGTTCCTCATTTACATTCATGAAAAAAAAGATGCCATTGCAGTTGTCATTTTACTGAATTCTGAAGCTTAGTAAACAGTAGATGTTTATTTGTTTGTTTGCACGATTTTACATTATTCATTCTATTGGTATTAAAATAGAGCATTAGACTTCAGGCTACTAGTAATTGTGAAAGGCATAGCTAAAGCTATGTTGGCTCTTTTTTTTTTAACTTTACTTAAAAATGCTGATATAATCTCTGCTAATACTGCACATATATACACACATATATACACCAAGTGCATTTCAGCTATCAGACTGGTGCTTGTGTCTTTACTTTCCTCGTGTTTTGTTTAGACTGCTCATTTTTAAGTGACCTTGTTAGTGTTGTCACTGATTGTGAAGATGCTTTTCTTATTTGACCATTTAAAGTGTTGACTTCTCAACCCAACTGTAACCCTAAAATGTAGTATTGATTAAATTTTACGGTCATTTTACAGTTTTAAATTTGGTCAGTGATGTCCTGGCAACCAGCAGTCGATAGAGAAAAGTGTGTTTTTCAAAAATGCTAGCAGTCGCTAGTGTGAAATTGGTCACTAAGGGGTATAAAGTGCTGAGCCAAAATCTTATTTGAGATTACTTTAGTTGCTAGAAGATTTCCAACTTGACTGCAGTAAAAGTTGTGCCTTTCGAAATTTTTACAACGTTTACTTTGAAGTCAAACGTTCACTGTTTCCAGTTTGTGTCACACCTTTTCAAGTTTCATTACAGCTGAAAGAGTAAATGGCGAGTGTTTACAGACAAGTCAGCCATGCAAACTATTGGCAACCATAGCAACCTCTTCAGTGACTGATGAAATCTCAAGGAGTTTCTTGGTGTAGCATTTTCTTTGCAATCAATAAAACTCTTTTTAAACTGCCAGCAACCCCTCGTCATCTCGTTGCGAAACATTTTTCACAGATCACCAACCGTCTGGCTGTAACATTAGGTTTCTACCCACTGTAGCTTTAATATTGTCTTTCTTATCTCATTTATGATAGTACAACAGATATTTTTTTGTTTCGGTTGCAGGGCCAACAAATTTTAGATTATAAAGTAAAAAAAACCCCTCCTTTGTGAATCCTAACTGATCGGGAAAGAAACACGGTCATTTCCCATCAGCTCACTGCTTGCCTGCGTGTGTTGCTGGTCTAGACCAAACGCAAACAGGCACAAGCTGTACCACTGCTATACCTTGAGGCAAACAAACAGAAGGAAGGATGAGTCCTCCAAAACTCCTTGTTGAAGTGAAAACTGTTATCAGTTATCAGCGCACCACCCGACTGGAAGGGAAGTAATTTGAAAGCCGTTTGAAATGCAGTAATTTGCCAGTGTGACTCATCGCTGACACCTACAGCGACAAAAACCTCTGATCCTCTAAAGGAAGAATGGGGGTAACATAACTGTGTGTGTGCGTGTGTGTTATAAACCAGCAAGCTGGCATTTGAGGTTAATAGATAGAAAGCTATAAGAAGATATGTACCTTCAATCATAATAATTATGGATCATATTTCCTGCATCATTGTAAAAAATATCTTTTATGTCCGGCTCCAAGCTCCACTTGCTAACCTTTAATTGATGCAATTAAAACATGAAGTTTTGTTTTATTTTGTTTTGATTTTCATTGATTAAATGCACTTGAGCTCCTGTGTCTGCAACTGCAAAAAAGGATCACAAACCCTTTTATTGTTCCGACAGTCAACACGTCTTTCTATTTATAAATGTCCTGTGAATATTTAGGGACTTTCCATTAAAGGAGAACAAGCTTGCTGTGGGTATTAAATGATATCACAAGGCTGAGATATAAAATAAACTGCCTACATTTCCATATCAGGCAGGAAGCCGGGGTCCAGTTAATATGATTTTGATGACAACCTGATGGCATCAAAGAAAATAGGGCACGCTCACTCGAGGTGTCAGGGTGACGGAAATTATCATGATTAATGTTGGGTTATGACTAGGCAAGAATGTAATCAGTCTCTCACTTGTTAATCATTATCTCTCCCTGATTAATTTTGGCTCAAGATTTAAAATAAGATATCATGCTTCATTGTGTTGGGCGAAGGCCTTAAACAAGGCTTTCACTGCATGAAGCACTAGACTTTGCGACTCGTAATAATATTAATAATCATACGAACACGTCTCCTGCATTTAACATGTGCTGAAATCAAAAGCGAGACACTTTAATACCATAGAAAGCCTACAGTTAGGAGGTATACAGTATACTTGTCATCAACAGTAAGCATAGCCCCAGGTACTGCATCGAGTATCCACTGTGAAGCCATCGGGTTCAAAAACACTTCAAGTCCTAACAAAGCCAGGTGATTTGTGGCCAGCTTGTCAGCTAAAAAAACATAAGGTGCATTTTTGCATTAAGCTTATTTCTCCTTTTAGGGATACTAGAACCCTCCAGCCAACCCGCCAAACCAACACGACACACAAATGAATGAACAAAGAAAATTTATAAGCATCCTGTCAAGTGGACAGCAGGCTAACCAACAAAGTGGGACATGAGTGAAGCCTTTAAATGTATTTGTGGTTATCATATTATTGCAATACTGCATGATCCATGTAGAATAAAAGTTTTTCAAAGATTGCTAAGGCACTGCAAAGGTTTGACAACACTCTCTCATTTTTTAACAGTGAGTTATCAAGCACAGAGTAACTCATATACTGTTATTGTATGTCTGAGTGCCACGGTGGCATGAAGAAAATCACACAATGAGCAGTGTTATTCCCAACAGTATTACATGTACTTCTATTCTACACTCGCCAAACACTTTGCTAGGTTAGCCCAGGGGTGCGCAATCTCTAAAACCTGCAGGGACACGAGGGCCGGTGTCCCTGCAGGTTTTAGATCTCACCTTGGGTCAACACACCTGAATCACATGATTAGTTTGTTACCAGGCCTCTGGAGAACTCCAGGACATGTTGAGGAGCTAATTTAGCCATTTAAATCAGCTGTGTTGGTTGGAGGACACATCTAAAACCTGCAGGGACACCGGCCCTCGTGGACTGAGATTGCCCACCCCTGGGTTAGCCTGTCAACTGCTGATTACAAGAAATATCAGATCACCTCATTGGATGGTAGCAACTCAGTGCATGTACATTATGATTAGAGGTTATTAAAACGACTTTGAATGTCTCATGGTTGTTACCACTTGACCTGCTAGTTTAAGTAAACTGCTGATCTACTGTGAATTTATTGCACAACCATCCCTAGGGTTTACATACAGTTGTCTAAAAGTTCAGAGGAGAATGACCAGATTGCTTTGAGCTGTAACTCAAATAACCAAATTCCAACCAAGGTATGCAGAAGAACATCTCTCTACACAGCAGCAGAAGCCCACACTGGGTACTACTCCTGTCATCTGTCAACTGTAATATTAAACACATCCCACCTCTATCTCCACCAAGGTCTAAGTCATATTTCACTCAATGACATATAAATCAATTTATAACTTTTATGTAATGTGTTTCCTCAGGATTTTTGGTTGGTATTGTGCCTCTCTCCATTAAATTGAATATACCACAAAATTAGAGAATTTACATTTCGTTGTAAGTGAGAGCAACTGTTGTGCTTGTCCTTTTTCTGCATATTAAATTCTGCCTGTATATTTGTTGTTAAACTGTTAAATAAAACAAAAATCTGCACATTTAAGTCATCCCTTTGAGCCAAAAGCTCAAACAGCTGGTTCTCTACTCATGGATCTGTGTGACATTAACAACAGTTGACGGTCATCTCAGCTCTTGCTGTGCAGCGCTCCCCTCCACCTGCTCTGTTTGATTTATATTTATCCACCGCTCTAAAGCAGAACACACTGCAAGGTTTGGATGACAAAAAGAAAATAAAATTAGTCTTTTTAAAGAAGAAAGCTTAAGAGGATTAAGTTTTTATTTCTCTATTTGTTTCTCTTTGTTAGCATTTTTGGCTAGGCTAATGCTAACCAACCCTGCTGTTACATCTGTAAGGATCATCACCGAGGAGTGAGAGCAACAGGCGACATGCTATAACATGTCTCTGAAATGTTGCCGTGCGTAAGAAAAGGTTAACATTACCCAGTGAAGATACCACAAAATGCTGCTGGTACAAGCTGCCAATTATAGGTAATCAGTATAATCATTATCACCTGCTTGCTGATTGCAGTTTAACAGAGGCGTTTTCTCTGAAGGTGGTGAAAATGCACTCAGTGACTCAAGGAAACTCTTGAAGGCTTTTTGCAAAAAAGTGTGCTGTGCATGAAAAAATTAAATTAAACACACTCTCACAACAACCTTTCTATTTTGCACACCATGAGATTAGCATTAGATTATCTTGCTGTATCAAGGGCTTTAGAGTTTTCAGAGATCTGATAAGCCTGCAAACTGTTAAACATCTTCATCTGATAAGGGTCTTAAAAGTGTGCATAACATTTATGGTTCAGAAACATGTGGGAGTGAGATTTAAAGATAAAAATATCACAACGTAATAATGATGCACTCGTGAAATGCCAAATTTGGTGCAAAAAGTCGACAAATGGGTAAGTATACATTGTTTATGTACAAGTATGTATGTATGTATATATATATATATATTTTTTTTTTTTTTTTTTTTTTTCATTTATGCCTGACTTTGATAATCGCATTGAAGTGTGGAACCTTAATCCTCACATCCCAACCTGTGTTTGTTTTTAAATCACTGAATTAAACTGTGAAATTAATGACTTCCACAGGGTTGGACACCTTCAAAAGCTCCGATAAGGATTTATAGGGCAACATCAGTAATGCGATCATGTTCAGGCACATATGCAACCTTTTATTTTTGTAAGTGGAGGCAATATTCCTTTCCTTATGTGGTTATCATAGTGAATTCTCATATTAAACAAGACAAAAGTTTAGGATAATACCACTGTTGTTTGTATAGGTAATCCCTGTGAGCTGATGAAGCTCAGACTTTGGTTTTTCCAGTAGTTACCATCAGAGTTATTAAGAAAAAATTTACTGTTTCTGTAATAAATTCAAATTTGCTTTCATTTGCTTAAGAAGAAAGAATAAAAGTACATATTATTTATTTGAACTGCCAAAAGTGTGGTAGGCTGGAAAGCCGGAGCCCTTTCATGCACAAAGGACAATGTTGAGGACAAGCTGTAAATCACAATTCATTAATGAAAGGTGTTTCTTGTATCTCTATTAAGATTTATTTGTTCATTTCAGTGCAAAATAAGGATATTTTTACAATATAGCTAAGCTTATCTTCATAGTTCTACCATCTCCTACAAACTGTTTTAACAGCTGCAAGGATGAGAGGGATATACAGTCCTGATCAAAACTTTAAGACCACTTGAAAAATGGGGTAAAATCACATTTTGCATGGTTGGATCTTAACCAAGGTTCCAAGTAGAGCTTCAACACAGAACATGAAGAAATGGGAGAGAGACAAAACATTGCTTTGAGCATGCAATTTATTTAAAACAATGTTCAAACTGAAACAGCCCATATTGTAGCTGATCAAAGGTTTAGGACCACACTTCCAAAACAATGTAACCCCCCCCCCCCCCCCCCCCCCCCCCCCCAAAAAAAAAAAAAAACAGAAATAAAAGTTCTCAGAAATGAGTGGCTCCACCGTCACTGTTGATAACTTCAGAAATTAGTTGCTGTGTGCTTGATGCAAGCCTTTCCATGAAGTGAGTAGTAACATTTCTCCAAGTGGTGAAGATGTCCACACGAAGGGCATCTACTGTCTGGAACGGATGTCCATTTTTTTAAACTTTACTTGCCATCCATCCCCAAAGGTTCTCAATTGGATTTAGATCAGCGGAACATGCAGGATGGTCCAAAAGAATGATGTTATTCTCCTGGAAGAAGTCCCTTGTCCTTCGGGCATTGTGTACTATAGCGTTGTCCTGTTAAAAAACCCACTCGTTACCACACAGACAAGAGCCCTCAGTCATAAAGAATGCTCTCTGCAACATCTGGACACAGCCAGCAGCCGTTGGACAGTCAAGTAGATCCGGCTCAGTGCTGGGCAATTCTTTTGAGTCTTCCACTTGACTTTTTTGTTCAATAACCCTCAGGATCATTTAAGAAATTCCAAGTTACTGTCTGACCACGTCCCACCTCAGCACTGATGGCGCACTGCAAGAGACCCTGCTTCCTGCGTATGCAGTTCAACAACCCAACCATGTTCAAAAAGGGATGGCTTTTTGCCTTTGCTATCAGAACGTCATGACAGTCTGACTACCTGACAGAAAATTACAATGAATCCACATTTTTGCACAGATTTGGCCTTTTAAAGGCATGCGGTCCTAAACTTTTGATCAGCTGTAAAACAGCCTGTTTCAGCTTAAGAGTTGTTTCAATTTCAATGGGGGAGCAGCACAGCAAAGAAGGACTCATCCAGGCTGGAGAAACTAATCAGGAAGGCGGGCTCTGTGGTCGGCATGAAGCTGGACACTCTGGTGACAGTGGCAGAGAAGAGGACCTTAAAGAAACTGATGGACATTATGAACAATGCCGGGCATCCTCTGCACACGGTCTGTTGTTCACGCCTCAGTGTGCCCCACAGCGTGCACCACAGCTGGTTGTTTCACTTCCTGTCTTTGTCAGTTTTCCCTCCTTCCCACCTTCTTCAGTTTCACCTGTGTTGAATTTGTTTCACCTGTGTCCAGTTCCCAAGTAACTCTCTATATCAGCACTTTTATTTTGTCCTCTTGTCTTAATCAAGCTTTTCAAACATTTTATGATGTTGCTAATATTTGTGTCTCCTCGTGTATGTCTTTAGTGGAACTGTTTACTTTCACTTAGGATGTTTAGTCAGTTTAAATTGAACTCAGTTCGTTTTCCCCTCATTTGTGCAGGATTGAAGACAGAAATCAGATTTGAGTGTGGACCAAAACACCCACACCAAGACCCTTTGGAGGTGGTGGTACGGTCCCAAATGAACTAATGAGTGGTTCGTTTATGGTGTGAACATAATCCGACCCTGATCCGAACCAACTACTGGGTGTGCTTTACAAGTATGAACTAAAAAATGTCTCATAGTTATGTATGCTGTGTATTCTCAATGCAGGAAGTTACTATAGATCAGGGGTGTCAAACTCAAATACACAGTGGGCCAAAATTCAAAACTGTAACAAAGTCGCAGGCTAACATTAATATTTATTGAAATATATTTATTCCTCCAGATATAAGAATGAATCTTTTCTTATGGACTCAAACACGTTTTGCTGAAAAACTGAATATGGAACAAGTAAAGCTTAATACTAAACAATATATATATTAGCTGTATAATACCAGTAGGCCAGCTCTAATAGTAATTTGGTATGGCTTTGCGGGCCAAATGTAATTAGGCTGCGGGCCAAATTTGGCCCGCGGGCCAGAGTTTTACACCTATGCTATAGATGTTCAAGGTCTGTAGTAGAGATGGACCGATCCGATATTACGTATCGGTATCGGTCCGATACTGACCTAAATTACTGGATCGGATATCGGAGAAAAATAAAAAATGTAATCCGATCCATTAAATATCACGAAAGCACCTCACAAAACTTGCAACACGCCGTAACTCACCTCAGAATGTTAGCACGTCGGAGTAGTATGCATCACGTGATAGAGCGGCTGTGGCATGCGGGACCTGTCGGTGGTCTGGATAGCATGTGGAGCTTCACTAGCAACCCGGCATTTCATCTCCGACAAAGTTATCCCCGAGAGAAGTAAAGCAAGTGTGTAAGTCCATCTCTGAATGTTTGTAAAGCATTCCTGCGTTAAGCTTAACAAGCGACTGCCTCTTCTTGCTGCTACTTCAATCATGAAACTGGTTAATGATCAGCTGATCGGCTTTTCTGTCACGAGTCCGTCTCTCTTGTTTGTTTTTGGCCCACTTTGCACCAGAAAGAGGAAACCAGTGGATAAACAACAGCAGCACGTTTAAGCTTGATCAGCTGTTGTTAGAATTTATTTAATATTACTTTCTACTCGAGGAGCTTTTTCTATGTAGCTGACGGCTGGTAACTGTGCAGGGGCGGATCTAGCAAAGTTTAGCCAGGGGGGCCGATAGGGCATGAACAGGGAAAAGGGGGCACAAAGACATACTTTTCTTTCTTATTCTCATTTAAAATGTCGAGCTTTTAATAATTAATTATCTGACACCCAAAGTTTTAATTTGATGTAAAATGAATAGAAGTCAATTACTGTATATAGTAACTATTAAGTCTAATATATATACCCTAGTAAGCTATAGTACTTTTTCCTTTGGGAAGGTACCATCTGTGCAGTCTGCAATTTTGTTGAAGAAAGATGTTGAATCTATTTAATATTTCTTGAAAAATAATTGATTTCTGTGCATTTTTTTTCACACTGCATCAAATTAAGGTTGATTACGTCGATTAAGCATCATGAGGTGGAGCGTGAGGGGTGGTTCCCTATTTTTTATTTATTTATTTTTGTTGCTGGGAGTTGGAACCCTATTAGTTAGGTTGCTTAATATTTATGCTAAGTACTCTTTAAAATACCAGAATAGGGAGGATGGTGTAGTTTTAAGTTTATTAGATTGATCAGTATTGC
Source organism: Rhamphochromis longiceps (assembly GCF_057381845.1). Lineage (NCBI taxonomy): Eukaryota > Metazoa > Chordata > Actinopteri > Cichliformes > Cichlidae > Rhamphochromis > Rhamphochromis longiceps. The sequence goes on along the minus strand of NC_140566.1, from coordinate 17,374,871 downwards.
TGAACTATGAAATATTTTTTTTTGCATACAGGTATAACAGAATAGCTTTAGTGTAGTTGTTGTTTTAAACTTGAGTATGAACTTATATACAAAATGCAGCAAGATATTTAAAAAAAACAGTTGTTGATTAAAAAACACTACATCGGATTCATATCGGTATCGGCAGATATCCAAATTTATGATATCGGTATCGGTATCGGACATAAAAAAGTGGTATCGTGCCATCTCTAGTCTGTAGATTCCTTATTTCTCCAATAGCCCAGAACTCAGGATATTCTTCCTGCATTTACTCTTGTTGCTCCCGCCCCAGACACATCTGGCCAATGAGCAGAGTGAACATTGTCATGTGCTTTGTAGAGACACTTTTTGTTTTACTTTCAGTTCACTTGGACGTTTCTCTGTATGTAGACAAACCAAACCACAGGAAAAAGCTCCAGTTTTTCAAACTTCTCAACTGATTTGGACCAGAGTAAACAAACTATAGGTGTGCTAACGCCCTCACAACTTCTAGACATATGGCGCCTGATCCGGTTAGAGAACTGAATGAAACTGGACTGGTACCTTAAACAACACAACTTCGCCAATGTGGCCACCGCACTGTTTTACTTCATTCATACAATACATAGATACAATTACATTTCTGTGGTGTGTGCATCTGATTCAAGAAAATTTGTGGCATTCGACAATTTCTAAAACTCAGGAGCAGCCCAGACCTTTACTAGAAGTCTTATAGAAAAAGTTTGCTTCTCTCCACAGGCGGAAAGACTATTTACTTGACACGAAATGTCATTGTAAATTATGAAATCTTGGCAAAGCGCACCTCCTCATGAGCAGGTGGGATTTATTTCACTGGCTCCCACTCGGAACACTTTGGGAAAAAGACAAATAACACGTTTTGCAGGTCCATGTTAAACTTTGTACACATACTTTATTTTACAAGCTGTAGAGCGTGTCACAGAAAAAAGGGCCTCATTGTAGCCAGGGGTAAAACCTGAGCTTGTCAGTGTAAAAGGATTCAGCCAGAGAGGGACTGAATAAAGCTTATATTCAGCTAGCTCAGTATTCACAAAATCCATTTTCCAGATAGCAGTGTACAATGAAATTTTCCATTTCTTTATCTGTCACTTCTGCTAATCCAGACACTGATCTTCCTGAAACAAAGCTCTGCTTTCTGTATGTAACTGATTGTCATAAACTCATTTCTCCTTTATCATTTGAGCTCATCACCTCCTCTATTCTGGCTGCATGCATTTTATTTTTATGATTTCAGTTTTCCAAGAGTGTTTCTCTATACGTTCTGAGTGCCTGCCTGCATCCATGAGGCAGCATTTGCAGCAGAAAATGAAGATGGTCTAAGCACAAAGATATGGAATAATTCTGGCCTTTATTTGTTAAATCTCATTACTTTTAACATTCTAAAATTCATATTATTATACTTATCATACTCTTAATTTCAGACTTGAAAGTTTACATGTCAATTAACACAATATGTAATAATCTCCACCTGTTATAAATAAATCAAAGAGCCGTAAATATTTTATATTTTCTTTCTGCTACGCGTGTTGTTTCTTAAAAGACAAAATGCACTGCACTTGGTATGCACAAGGCTGATAAATATTTTTGTGACTTGGCATTAAAAGACCTTTGCTCAGCTGTCTTGGTCAAAGACTTAGAGAGCCGAGCTACTTCAGGGATGTATTTAATGTTATGTTCGTACAGAGAGTGTTATCTGTAATTGAAACATTATATCCTGTGCCTGTCCTGATCTGGACGGACTGCTTACTGACAGAACAAGTCTCTTTAAAAGTAAACAACACGGCTGAATAGCAGGTTTGTCTAATCTTTCTGTTGTTGGAGGAGTTCATTGCAGTTATATTCAGTTGTAACCACAAAAAAGAGGCAGAAGAATCCTATCACTTTTGTTAATCACTTGTTGAATTCCTGAAAAAAACCTCTGCAATGGTAGTTCCGTCAGTCTGGCATTTTCTGGCATGAAAATGCACTGTCAAAAGGCTAAGAGGCTGGTATGAAGGTGGCCCCAAAAGCAGACTCAATACACGAAGAATTCAAACTTAAACAGATTTTATTTAACACAGGGATTATCAAAGGCAGAGCAGGGCTCAGAGGAAACTTCACAGGGGCTGGATCCACTGCAACGGGAGGAGAGAGGCATTATTTCCAGTGCAGTGGACTACAGGAGAGTTTAATGATGAGGTGGATAAAAGAAGAGTGCTTACTTGGCAGGTAGAGGAAAGAAGCTATTGAGGGTAGGGTGGTTCACTGGGGGTGATGGCAAAGTTAGCAGGGAGTGAAACGAGAATGCCCAGGCACTAGAAGTTGTGGATGGTTGCAATGAGCAAGAGGGCAGGCCAGTGAGTTTCCTGATTTTCCACAGGAGGTGTGGAGGCAGCTGGGAGGAAGAATCAGGGTGGAAGTAAACTGGAGCGAAGGAACAGTGTCAGGGGAAATCCAGGTAGTTACAGCAGTAAGTGGAGAATGAACCAGGGGTGCAAGCAACCGGAGAAATGAGACCATGAGTTTACACGAAGAAAAACTTGAACAGACAAAGCATGGAGTCCAATTTACAGCTATGGTTTAGCTGACGATCTGGGGAAGAATTAAGGCCTGAACCGGTCCTTAAGACTGCCATGCTGATTGCTGATGATGAGCTGCAGGTGGAGACAGGTGGAAGTGGAAACCCTGAACTCCACCCGGAGGTGAGGCTAGAGCTCCGGACAGGAAAACAACAAGCAACGGCACATGACCGACACCCTGGGTCATGACAGGAACACACTGCTTTGCCCTGACCGACAAGGACAGGGTGTTTGTCAGTCAGGGTCGTGAATTCAAGTCACCACTCTAATGAGAGATGCCATAATCTGTAACTGTCAAACACACTTAATACACAATCAGAGGGTTGTTTTAGCCTGCATTTAGACACTAAAACCAGCAAACGGTGATGCACGCTTGTTTTTAAGGCGGTAGACTATTGTAAAGACTGCTGGAACATCAGAATTCACAATGCTTCAGCAACCGCCTGACACAAAGGGTACAAATGCCCACCTGCCTCCATGATCTGGTATAATGTCCTGATAGGACACGAATTATGATATTGGGCAAAAACTCTCAGATGAACATGTATTGTGGAGAAAAATGGAGCATTAGGTTAAATAGGAACGGTTTAGCTTTGAGGCTTTAGGAATGATTTCCAAAACATTTGGCACATTTGACAAGTTGAGTCTACCTTGGAGACTACTTGGAAAACATGCAGCTATTAAAAAGACAATAACAACCAGTTGGGAAACCTGCAGCTTTCATTTTGACTGCAGGTAGATAAGTAGCTATCATCATGGGATCCAAGGATGCTCAGCAACATGTGGAGTAGAATAGGATCTGCTAAACAGCACAAATTGGGAAACAGCAGGAGGACAAGATGGACATAATGTGGCTCATTATGTGTTGTTGGTTAAGAATTTGCAAAGCAGTTGTTGTACACACTTAGTGAAACCCAGCTATCACAATAATAACCACTTTTTCATGTGTTCCACATCTATTATTATAAATAAAAGCTGATTTTTTTTTTAAAAAAAAGCAAAAACGGTGATGCAACACTTCGGTTTTAGTGCTTTATTTTCACATGAATCAAATGGCCTTTTTTATACTTTCTTATGCAAATTTGAAAGCATCTGAGAGTTTATTGACAGCGGAGAGGAATAAAGAAACATTAGAAGAGTGATGTGAATGACTTGCAGCAAAGTTCTCGAACTGGATTCAAACTGCAGATATTGCTGTTTTATGACACGTGTCTTTATCAGCAAGCTAACAAAAACCTTTGTGTTTGTGTGTATGTGTGTTATCATGGCAAAGAAATGGTGCTAGAGACACCCACTGCTGCAGGAACCATCATTTTAAGTATTGTAGCCGCTCTTTGTATGTTTGTTAGTCTGTGGATAGATTTTGTCGGCTTATCTGACAAATGTGGACTAAATACTCATGCAATAATGTAGTAATAACTCCAAAATACTCGCAAACCCTGCTTAGGTTGCATTAAGGTTTTAAGGCTTTAAGTTATGCAGGTTTGGCCATTTTGAGTGACAAACTGGATACTTTGTCATTTTAAGGCTATTACCTGAGAAATGAAGAGACACAGTGTGTGATTAATTGTAAAAACAGGTCAATCACGAAGTCTGGGCACCAGTTTAGTCATTACATTTCCTTTCCAAATTTGTTAGCGTTAGCTGAAAACTTATGTCTTTAAAAAGCGTTCCACAAACCAATGAGTGACACCACATCATGTTTCCATCAAAGACAGTATACAACATGGGCGTATACATCAGGTGATAGCTGTGGTTGCAAAAAAAGACTTCGAGTCCTATGGAAGTTTATAATATAGCATGTTTCTGACATCACCTCTGTAAACACTTTCCAACTTTGCTGGATTCAGTCATTCGTTTTGGGTCATATTAAACAAATAAAAGGAAATCTTTAAAAATCAAGTCTTTACAATTTTGGGCTATGCTCTGTTCTAAGTTTTCAATCATAAAATTATGATTCATTGTATTTTCTTTGCCCAAGTTTATGCTCATCTCAAGGCTTCAAATCAGGACGTCAGGGTAGCGTCCATCTTTTATGCTGTCATTGGTTTACAATTAAGACATAGGCACCTATAACAGGGTATCCTATTCCTGTTTTAAATGTCTAAAACATTTGCACATCTCAACACTTTTAGTGTCTTGAACGTGGTATTTAGAATTGTGCTTTGATGTTACAGTTTTCATTTTAGTGAGGTCATATTTCTAGCTTGTTGGCATTAGGAACATTGTAGAAATGTTATATATCATATATAACTAGAACAGAAGAGGTTAAATTACATTGCATTCCTTCTTGGTCTTGTTCAGAGCTGCTATATCATAGTATTACATAGAGTAGATGAGTAGTAGTAATAAGAATCTTGGATCTACTCTAGTATAAAGCAGTTAAAGTTAAACTAACTCAGATTTATGTTGTTCCTTTGTGCCTCAAAACAACCTTTAGCAGGAGTGAAATGGTGAATTTCTCAGTATAAAAAATTTATTTTAGCTCCTGCAAATCTTAATAGTTTTCTTTATATCAAGTATATCATTTTGTTTGTGTAGCTTTGGCAGTGGGATATAGCCAGAAATTAGACTAGAGGCAATCATTTAAATCCTACTCACAGTGATCGTATCACTACACCACAGTATTTGCTAAGCTTTTCCTTTTTCTTTTCTTTTTTTTTTTGTCATCTCCACAGTCATAGGCTATTAAAAGTCTGCATTGTTCAAAATACGCTTTCAGCAACTTCCAATTCAAGTCATAAATATTTCAAATGTTTGAAATAAATGTGGGATGCTCTGATGGAGAAGTATGTAGTGCCATAACACTGAGTCATTGGCTCTTGGATTCTGAATAATAAATGCTGAGGAGAGAGTGTTGCCTGCATGTATATATACATATATGCAACTAGTATTATCACCAAACTTTGAAAACTGACAGGAAGATTTTTGTGGCATACAAGTTATTTTTGTCTCTTAAAGGAAATACTCCTGGATTATTCCATATTAGAGCATGTTTGGCAGATAAGGTCTATTCTAAATGAAGATTTCCACACATCATTTTTGTGGTTCATTCACACGGTGAAAAAAAGACGGTGTCTTTATCAGGAGTGTCCAGGATGTGCAGAAGATTAATGTGCACATGCTGGAGCAAGATAATAAATAACACTGGTCTGTGGGAAACCCTTATACAGTCAAGCCGCTTGGCTTTGTTAATGAACACACAGCTTACGGCATCCGTGTGCGGAATAACCAGCTCAGAGGATAACAGTGCAGGATCCCCTCTGTCAAACTGAAACAACTAATGCCGAATACAAAACTATTGCACTCAAAATGTAATATTTCATCAGACAGCTTTGCTACGTATTCGTGAAGGTTTCTCTTGGGGATAAAACATCTATCAGGAACAGAAGCATGTTGGCATACATCCGCTTAGCCACATGTTTTGTGTAACTAATTGGATAACCACACCAACTAAAGCACGAAATTGCCTTTTTTTTATCCCTCGTGCAGCAGTGGATGCAAACCCTCTCTGCAGGGCGTTGGTGGGGCACAGAGGCGCGCACATTTATGAGTCATACATTTAATATGCTCTCCCTTCCTACCCATATCATAAACACTCAGAGGGATGGAAATGAAACATCCCCTTTTTTTCCTCTTTACCCGCGTCAGGAGACTTCGTCAGACAGCTGAGAGAGATCCTCTCCTCTCTGTCCTTTGAGTGTTTCTCGTCCGTACGCGCCGGTGCCCCCTGACTCTTCTCTTCTTCGCTGTCTGACACACAAAAGTGCTGCTTTGACTCTCCTTGCACTATTTTTTTTTTTTTTTAAATAATCTGCGCGTCTGTGTGTGTCTGTGTGCATGTGTTTGGCTGAGAAGATAAGAGATTAGCATGAGTCAGATAATGATTCAGGACGCCAGGTGGCAAATGCCTCAAATCACGCTCTCCCCCTTTTCGCTCCCTCGTTTCCTTTTACTTGTTCACTTGCCGTCCCTGCTCTCTGCGCCGCACGAACTGTCGCTGCTGCTCTTTTCTGCTCACCAATTCCCACTCCTTTCTCCTCAAAATTTGAGCCCATCTCTTTTGTCTACCCCCGTTTAAGTCCCTCTCGCTCTTGTTCCTCCCAATGTCGCCTTCTGTCCCCTCACCGCCTGCAACTGTGGCAAACTTAATAACCCATCGGTTCAGGGGTGGGCGTGGAGAGGTTAACAGGGGAGATAAAGAGGGCAAAGACAGATCGAGTGAAGAGGGGACGGTGGTGGGGGTGCAGTAGGGAGATCGATGGCCCGATGTGGAGAGATAAACGGGAGCGTGTCGGATCAAGGTGGATTTTGAGCACGAATCTCAAGGAGTGCTCATGGAAAAAAGCGGCTGGTTTCGTGCATGTGCCGGAGGGAGTAGAGGGTGGTGGGTAATTTAGAAAGAGTGGGACATAGGAATGTGTAGTGAGAGGCAGAGAGGGTTATAGAGAGCTGTGTAGAGGTGGATGGAGGCAGGGATAGAGAGATAGAAGGAGGGGTGGTGATCCTGGGGGCCTGATGACTCATGGCTGTGCTGCGGTTTGTGCGTCACTGGCGCTGGCTGGAGGAGGAGATAGTGGAGAGGTCTACGCATTTAATTACAGCCTTCCAATTTAGACACACTGTACACACACGCACCTACACACACACACACACACACACTTGCACAAAATAATATCACAAATAATAGTCTTGCAAGTACCCTAATTGGTGACACACAAACACGTAGGAATACGTGGATGGAGGGCGCACTGTGAGCGCCTCAAACATGACATCGTTGGGTTTTACTTGCAAGCTGGATGTAAAAATGTTTACATCCCTTCCCTTTTTTTTCTGCATTCCCTTTTTTGTTGTCAGCGGTATCGAGCTAAAACGATTACAGTCATGGGCGTGTTGAGCATGCACGTTCACTGTGTGCAGCCACCCCATCCCAGACAGACCTTGAGGCACAAAACTTATCAATCCCACCCCCACCACCACCACCAAAAAAATAAAGAATTCCAAAATACAAAATCGTACCCTTTGAGCAGTTGCACCACACAGCCTGTGACTGGAATATGAAATAGAGACAGAGACATACAGAGGGACGTGCAGGACTGGCTTTGATGACGCAGTAAAGCAAACTCTTCTCTCAGAAAAATCCTGCACGCTTGAGAGTTTTCACCACACAGCCGCTGCAGCGTGATATACAAGTTGTCCTGCTGGTTAAAGGTCAGCCCCGTAAGAGCAGGATTTCTGCATCATCTGTTATTTATTCATTGTATTATACATGGTTGTGTGGTTTTGACAAAGACATGGAGAGCTTGTTATTTTTAAATGCCACACCTGAGAGATTTTTTAAAAGGATAAAACTGTGGAGGAAAAAAACCCCTCCAAATATCACATTCTTTACATCGAAGGAGCTGTTTGCACAGTTCCCTGCTGCATAGTCGAGTCAAGTTTTAACACCTGCTTTCCATCAGCCACTTTGAGAAACAAAGGACACATGTAGATAGAAATGGAAGCAAGACACAGAACAAGAACATCATGAATATTAGGAAATGGGTGCAGAGCGTGCTGTTGGCAACAGAAGAAAATGCAACAGCTGCTTCGTGCAGCGTTCACTGCATGTATTTCTGGTAATATTTGTTTTGTGTTGTTGAAGCATCAGAAGAGAGGAAGCTAAATGTAAATAAAGCATTAATACAGTAGATTTACAGGGATTTACAGGGATTCTCTATTACAGACTTAAAGCAGGTAAAAAAAAAACATTAAAAATTGTAATTAATGTAAATAGTAGTGATTTTTATATGTTCAACAACTAGGCTAATAAGAAATAAAAAGATAAGATAATAAAGATAATATCTGCTGATGATTTCAGTTTCTGTGTCTACAGATAAAAACAAATAATGTTTCAAAATTGCCATGACTTGCACAGAAATACAAAGGCAACTCAAAGCAGCAGAAGTTATTTTTGTATTTCACCATCCTGCTATCAGCTATCATTTCCAGGTTTCCTGTGTTTGTCATGGGTTTAAACATATTAAATATACTATTTTCCTTCTCTGTTATATTTCATCCAACAGGAAACTGTGGGGAAATTTGATTCCAAGGCCTCTTTGTACTTTGATGTGGCAGTAAAAAAAAAAAGAAATTAAAGAAAAAAACATGTGAAAGAGAAAAGAGCTCCAGGGCAAAAAAAGAATAAATGAAATACCGATTTCAGAATATGCTGCTTTCACTGGTTCAAATTTAATTTCAAATGTTTCAGATTTAACTGATCCACTGCATCCTCTCATTGTGGCATAAGGGCCACGTTCCTTTTAATTTCCCCACTCTTTTTTTCCTTTTTTTTTTTGACTCCTCTTTCCTGTCCAAACACATTACCCTCCTTGTGTGCCAATTATCCCCTAAGAGGCAGCAAGCCTCACTCTTAAACAATAGGAGCAATCAGTTGCCCTCACTCCCTCTCCCCCTCTGTGCCCCTTTACTCACTCTCTTTTCCAGCAACGAGTGCAAAGGGAGGATAATTTTTTCCAAACAACTGCGGTGAGAGTAGAATGGCAGAGGGAAGAGAAAGGAGAGGTAGAAAGAGATAAAGGCAGAGAGAGGGACTGCTGATCGGCCAGGTCACGTTGGTTCAAAGAGTCTAGAGGCACATCTGACAATACAACGACGCATACAGATGTTTGCTGTCCTAAGCCAAGACAGGCAAATGCACAGCTGCTCTATAACCCCTGACACAGAGTCTATAAAGCCTAAAATATACAAAGACACAGCTACAATCACATCTACTAAAATGATCCCAGGACAAAGAACCGGAAGAAGATAACAGCTTACATTTGCATACTAGTAAATATGCACGTGTATTTCTCCAGCGTTTCATTTCTGTCTTTTGTCTGCAATGTCTGAAAAAATGTGGGTTTGCAATTGCTTAAATCTAGCAAACATTTATTAAAATGTTATTTTTTATTAACAATAATAAAATCATCACATTTTTAGGTAAACCAGACTATTTTTATTGTTCTGCAGAATTTTAAAGTAAAGGAAGAAAAGCACTCTGACACAAATAACTTTTGTAAAAAATATTTTTTACTGTTACTGTGTGTGTGTTTTTTGGGTTTTGTTTTGTTTTTAATTAATTCAGGGTGTTTTTCTTCCCGGCAGTTTTCCAGGTCTTTCAATTTAACGCCTATTTCCCCTTTCATTCATGTCTCCTATCATGAGTTGTCAGCAGCTACATCCCGAGGGAGGGAAATCCCAGCTGTCACTAAATAACTTTTCAGATCACACCAATAAAGCTAATGTCCACGGACATTAAAGGCTATGGAGTCCATTTAACAACCACTTAACGCATGGGCACACATGTGACACACACACACACACACACACACACACACACACACACACACACACACACACACACACACACACACACACACAGAGGCTGTTGTGGATTACTCTAACCAGGCTAATGATCTCCTCAATGGGACAACTGGGACTCTTCTGAGACCGTCTTCAGCCTGAGGTCCCACAGGGACCTGGAGAGAGGCTCAGGGGTAATTACAATGTAAATGCTCCTTTTGGGTGTGTGTGTGCGAGTGTGTGTGTAAGGAGGGGCCTCCTGCCTGTATTTTCAAGATTAGGCTAATCTATAGTTGTACATTTTGATTTTGATGGTAAAAATCACACTTTTTATAAAAAGGGGGGGAAAGCCACTTATTTGAACCTTTTTACATGCATGTGTGTGGACAGTTTCACTTTCTGTGCATTTCTTTTCTTAAACATATCAGATGTACACTGTATATTTGAATCCTGCTGCTATATTTGGTTTGTTTTGAAAGGTTTTAAGAAGATTTTTTAGATAATTCCTCTTTTACCAAAGTATAAGTTTCCAATAAAGTTTAGCAATGGCTACATGTCATGTTTGGAAACGTCAATACGGGCACATGCTGGCTTTCTGATGGCCTTTTTACCGTCCAAATGAGGCTCAGCTACTTTTCTGCTCAGTAAGCATTCAGATTTGGCATCACAGAGGCATAACAGTTTAGACTGCAAGAGAGAATAGACATTTTAAATTATTTTCAGCGCTTGAAATCTGTGATATTGGGTGACCAAAAAATGGAGGGGAGAGTATTATTGAGAGGCAGAGAGAGGAACGGGGTAAATGAATGTATGATTGATGCGAGTTTGACACTAGGAGGGTTAGACAGAGAGAGAGAAAGAGATATACACCTCTTTTTTTTCACTCTGCCTTTGTTTCGGCTCATCGCCCCTCATCATTACCCTCATCATCATCATCACCATCATAATTATTTCCCTCGCTCCTTTTTTTCGAGCTCTGTCAACAGTCCCCTTGTCCCACCCCTCTCTGTGACGCTCACCATGCCAATCAGATCGTAACGTGACATTATGGCTCATTATACCTGGGCTGCACCGTCTGCTGCAAGTGGCCAGCCTTCTCAGAGACACACACAAAAAAAAACAAAGATCTTTAGCTCAACATGTAAATGTTTCTTTTATTTATCTCTTTTATTTGCATTTCATGTCTGTAGTATCCACACACAGAACTGTATGGGATCCCGCATTGTGTAATCTGGAGGCTTGTAAGCTGCTTAAAAGCACCAAAGGGAAGGAGATAGCAAGAGGTCTGAAGCTACAAAAATAGAGTAAAGAAAGGGACTAAGAATCATAGGAGAGGCAAAGGTAGAAAGAGAGCCACGAACACTCAAGCAGCAGAAAAACATTGTGGTCATCTGCAGTGCGATGAGTCACCTGTAGGCAACACGCACACACACATACACACACACACAAATGCGCACTAACCCAAAAGAGACAGGCTTTGCAATCACAGCCCACATCTCTGTACTTATAATGCCATATTGTTTCATGAGCTGCATCTACTGAGAGCTTTGCATTGTCAAATCTGGAATGCAATCTTCTGCTGAGAGTGAGAACCAAAGTGAAACGATGGAATCAAACTGCAAAATGATTCGACCTTTTACAGCCTTGCTGGCGAATTCGAGATCTCGCCCCGATAATTAACGTCAACCGCCGAACAAAATGTTAATGAAAGGCAGCAAAAAAAGACATGGTTTACTTGCAGCAACGATGTTGTTGCTCTTGTAATTAGTTAAAATACAAATCTGTGGATTAAATCAGCCATCTGCATCTTGTATACATATTTCCTTCTGCACCCCTTCTGCTCCTCTTCTTGTGAGTAGGGCGTGAAACAAAAAACTGCATCAAATATGCTGTCATCAGTGTGATTAATCCATTCTTTTTTTTTTCACTCATAATCAAACCTACAGACACACCACATATGCACTAAAGCTGCAGCTAATTATGGTTTTCATTAATGACTAATCTTTCCATTATTTTCTCAATGAATCATTTGGTCTATAATAAACTATAAAACCAACGCAACATCCTACGACACAAGGTGACCCTAGAAAATGCCTAAAACTCAAAAATAGATAATGGAAGGCTTTAAAAAGCATTTGATTATCTTGTTTAAAGGATCTGGAGATATTAGCTTTTTTTAAAAAAAATCAACTAAAAGGATTAATTTAGTGTTATTGTTATTATTTTTAGAATGATACAGTAACCATCTGCACTGCTAAAATTAAAGACAACCTCACTTTGACACTTTTAAAAGGGTTAATAGAATATCTCAGCCCTCCTGTGTGATAGCAAATCGGGGCAAACTGGAAAGCACATTTCATGGCAAATAATCAAAAAGGAAAAATCCTCATAAAAAATGACAACAACAGAGGGGGGAAAAACATTTGACTTTCACTGTAGATTTGATCAAATTCCTGCTACAGTTTTATCAAATCTTGTGGAGCCCAACACTGGATTTACTTTGGTTTGATTATCACAAATATTCGCTTCATCTTCTGAACTGTGTCTCCTTCCGTTCTAAACGACTCTGTATGTTGAGCTGGCTCATTATTCATTCATACTGCTGCCTGACAGAAAATCAGGTGAGCTTTCACCAGCAACATTAGCTAATTTCCAAACTGCCAATCCATCATCAGATGTTAAAATTTCCTTGTTATTTGAATGTGAAACGTCTGACTGCTGCAAAGTTTGGGTCGTGAGGCGATGCCCATCGAATTCCGACAATGAGGACAAAACAGATGTGGGGGAAAAAGGAGTAGATCTTGTCATCATTCATTCCAATTCTCTTTGCGTTTAACTCTCACTCTCTAGTCCTCCCCCCGCACGGCTTCATCTCTTTTCAAGCCTCATCACCAACACGCAGCACTTCCCCCGCTCCGCCCTGCCACCTCCCTCCCCTCCCCAATTTCCTCCATCCACACTCATGTTCCTGAACAAGAATGAGACTAATTCAGACCATTTGTATTAGCAGGAGCTGTTTATGCTCCTTTAGGTTCCCTAACAGCAGTGGAAAAAAAATTATAAATTCATGCTCCTTGTCTGCTGTACGCTCACACAGCATTACCTCAGTGCTGTGGTCTCACTCTGATATATAAACATGCATGCAGCTAAAAGCCTGTGCTCCAGTTTGCACAATTTATCCTCTTGTAAAAATGCATCTTCCATTTCTGAAATGTTTTAGTTACATGCTTTCTGCAGCTTCCAGGAGACAGGAGACATTCAGATGAGAAAGACAACAGTAATCATTAGTGCAGTGATTTAGCTTTTTCAGTACCATACAATGTCAAAGACGAACATATTGATTATTACTATTTTGCTATCTCTTCAAACTTAAGACACACCGGGTCCTGCACCTGTGTGCAGCAGGCTCTTATTTATAGTCTGTGGTGACCTTTAACTCTAGAGTCTGACCACATATTTGGCTGAACCCTGTTCAAACACAATGCGTACATGGACAAACATCCACACTGGACCAAATCTGAGATTCACCCAAGCCGGAGAGCAGATTCATCACACAGATTTAGTCCAAAACCTAATCAGTCAAGTCTAAAAAGAGACAAATCGCTGAAAAACTGAAATACTTAACTTGCTGAATGTCAACTCTTAGTCTTCGCTCTAATGTAATTGTGTGGAAACAAAAAGAGGTTTAAAATGACGTGAATTATTCTCTGGTTTCTTAGCGCATCATTTGTAATTGCCAGGTCTCTCTTGGAAATGAGATTTTTAATCTCAATTAGATTTTTTACCTGGATAAATAAAGGATTAATAAATAAATAAAAATTGATGTGATTACATCTTAGATTTGAAATTTTGTGTCATATGCAAAAACGTGTTACATAAAGTCACTGAGAATGAAGATGATCAAGATGAAAGCACAAAAAAGGAAGAAAGGAAGACTCTGATTCACCCTCTTCAATGAACTGCACAGTATGTTTGTTTGTGTCCACGCTTCCTATATGAGTAACTTTGTCTGAATATGAAGACGAAGGCGAGGCGATATTTTTAGAAAGTTCTTGGTTTAACTTGCTAAACAATAACAGTAATGATAATGCTGTCATAAATTATGTTCTATAAGCCGCCTTTTCCTCAAATAATTGTAACCTACAGATGGTAGTTGCACCGTAGATAGTCTTAGAAGGCAGGGAATGTTTAAAAAAAGGCACTGGACACTTAGTGTTTCAATTAAGTTTAATTGAAATGTATTTTTATGACGTAAGTTTAAGCTATTGGGTGAAATGGATGATGTTGGAGCTATAAAGCTCGTCTTTCAAGTCACTGATCTCCTTTCTTTGAGCTCTTCATGTTGCATGGCCACATTACGTTTTCAGTTTCCATATTATTATTATTTTTTATGGAGCACATTTTGTTTGCCATCTGCTTAATTCTAGTGACGCATTTCAAATGTAACATTCAGGAAACTTCAAGACGTACCACTGTCTGTTTTTTGTTTTTGTTTTTTGTTTTTTGCAGCAAACAAATGTTACAGGATATAATGTCGAAAACTCAAGCAAAAAGTGGAGTGTGTTTGCCCTCCCTACTCTTTGTTTCACAGGTGTGATGTGAGTGTACAAGTGAAGGTTTCAAGCTTAAAGGTTGCACATGTGCTATGATTCAGCCCGAATCAAAGACTATCTTTCTGGGTAATCAGGACCATGCCAGTATAAGGACAATGCCCCCCTCTTCAACAAAACATACTTCATACTTTACCATGAGTCTAAAGAGCTGAAAGACTTTGAGATCATCAGTAAGGCATCACTTCTGTGCATTAGATATAATGCACCGTAGGGTGAGGCCAGGTGCCTCTCACCTCCGACTCTCACGTCAGAACGAATATCTTCTGTTTCCCTCCTTCAGACAAGGCACGCACAAGAAAGCTCCAGAGGTTCAAACTGAAAGTGAGAGAAACAGGTTGCTTTCTCACCAAGGTCAACCAGCCGCCACAGTCAATGAGCCTCTTCAGACTGTGAGTCCACAAAGCACCGAATCACTTCCTATTATAAATGTGTCATCAATAATGCCGACCCTGTCATGCACATAGTCACATGTGGGCTCAGTGAGAGGTTTTTGACTGACTAATGCAAGATGTCCGCAAAAACATGTTTACCTCTTATCGCTTCCTGTGTTTTCTTTTTGTTTTGGGGGAGGTTTGGGTTGTTTTCCTGCTCTTGACCATCCCCATGTGAGAAGTCCCTGAGATACCCTTTGGAGCTGTCGGTTTGCGTTTATCCCTGCGGACAAACCTTGCAGCTTCATCAGGGGTGCTACGGAAAGGACAGTGTGTCATGAGGGAGCGTGTGGCATGGTGTCGCATTGTTTCAGAGGCTGGATGAGTCATGGAAGAAAAATCAGGGTTGGTGGCATTTTGAGAAGGCTCGTCCGTTGCGTTAAGACAGCACTGCTAAATCAAGAGCGGAATTATAATGTGGTCTTTTGATGCCTGTTGCAGCGGGTCAGACATGGAATTGATTAAGGCATAGTCTAATCTAATTACCTGAGAGGCTCCGCAGTTACATGTCATGAGTGTAATTTGTTTTTGAAGAATACCACCGCCATCCTCCGCCATCCTCTGCCGTCCGTCCTCACCGAGCTGACGGGAGTTTAAATTCCCAAAACATCCGAGCGTATTTATAGCGCCTACTTTACAGTTTGATTGCTGTGACTGTTTCAAGTAATTTCTATATGACTCACCAAAGAAACTCAATGGCTCGTACATCATCAAAAGGCAGACAGCAAAATTTCTTTTCTGCTTTAGTCATGGCTGAATTACTTTTCATCTGTATCGTCATTTTTCAGTCAGATGAGTCCACGCTTCAATTATGGGTTCCCTTTTTTTTATTTTTAGCAAAGTCCAAAATTCAAATGACGTGCTTGACATCGTGTGGATTTAAACTGAAAATGTGGTCAAAGTGATGTCAGACAACCCCCTCTACCACCACTACCACCTCCCGACACCCCACCTCCCTCGGACCCACCCGACACCTCCCACCATCTCATTCAGCTTTTACCATGTTTCAAAATAATGCTTCCCAGTAGGGTTCAGCTTTCTCTGAGTGGCTGCCTTTGAGTGTTTTTTTTCTCTTTCTCTCTCTGTACTGATAAAAGCAAAATTACACAAGATTGCCCACATACAATAGAGGGAGCTATAAATGCTTTCATTTTGTTTTTTCATTTCAGCTCCTACACGTTCGTCCCATACGCGAATGTCAAGTATATGCAGGTGACAGGCTCTAATCTCTTTCCCTCCTCGTGCCCCTTTTTTTCTCCCTCTCTCTCTCTGTTTCCACCTCTGTCTCTCTTTGTGTCTCCCTCGCTCCCTCTGACCACCCTCACACACTCTGCCAACATGAGATAGTCATGTCTGCGTGTCCGGCGCGTCGCGTGTGATAGCCTGTGACGTATAGCGTCACGTGCCGGCGGTTTTAGGGTTCCACAAGAAGCTACTTATTATCGTTATCGTTTTTAGGCATCATCATTATCAGCTGGAGCAGACGCAGCGGGTCCCTCTACGTCATTGTTCACTCCAAAGCCCCTAAAGCTCTTGCCGCCAAAGCTACCCACAACATAGCCAACAAATGGAAGGGAGGGAGGGAGGGAGGGTGGAGAACATGACAAAAATCACTCTGGCACTCTTTCAATGTCTCTCCTCTCATCCAGGCCTCCAAGCCCCCCACCACCACCACCCTACTTCCCATACACCCTCTCCACTCTATCTTTCTGTGTTTATTGTTTTTTGTTTTTTGTTTATTGGGGGGTTTTCACCTCTCTATTATCGAATGTTCACGTTTGTCTCGTCCACGCTTTCTTGTTCCATCACACTCTATCTTTCAGCGTGACACCCTCTGCCCTCGTCCGTTCTCCGTGGCGGCCATTATCTAAACCACCCATCTCCTCATCTTTCCCCCCAATTCTACTCGCTGACGCTCAGGAGGAAAAATTTCACAACCTAGACGTAGATAGACACACACAGTCGTAGGGCGTGCGTGCAAATGCTCTCACCCACCAACCCCACCGTCCTCCTCTTCCCCCTCCTCCTCCTCCCACACCACCACGACCACCTCCACAACCTTCTACTCTTTTCAAACCCCTACCCCCCACCCTAATCCTAATCACACCACCGCCACCGTCATCAGCCCTTATCTCCCTCCACCAAATCTGCTCTGACTCAAAACAATTTCCTCTCATTTGCGATTTTTACGGCCCGCCCCCCGCCTCCTACACCTTCATCAACCCACCTACCCCCTTCCAATAAACCCTCTCCACCTCCTCAATACCCCATCGCTACCCATCCGATACAAACCCCACCCAAACTGCACACAAACACATACACGAATGGACTCACGTACACACACTCTGAGCGGTCGCCATTAAGAATGACGGCTCATCGCGTGTAAGCGGCGAATTGCCACTGTCATCCAGTGGAGCCCGAGAAGAACTGCAGTGTGACGTCATGGCGGACGCCGGCCCCGCTGGTTGGTGGAGAATATTTACGTGTGTGTGATTCTGTGCATGTGGATGGGATGGGGGAGACAGAGGAATACAATTTGGTGAGTGGGTGGACCCGTTGGGCCTTGCTGCATCACTGAACCAGGAAAATGAATGAGAACCTACATTAGATGTCACCCCTTCCTCTCTCATTGGTCTCCGCTAATTTTCATTCCTTTTTCCTCTAATTCACATCTCCTTTTGGCCCCCAAGGTGAAGAAAAACAGTTAAAACTGCAAAAACTATCCAAGTGTTTGACGGTATGTTCGACAGTATGTTACAGGGTTCTTTAACTGTATTCAGTTATTTAAAGCAGCTGAAGAATAAACAAATGGGCGTTTTTTTACATTTATTATATGGTAAGAAATCCATTCAAAGTTCAGTTAAGCAGTCTGGTGCTGGTGCCAGAAATTTTGTGCATTTGAATTTTCACAAGAGCAAAACAGCACCACCCAATGGGAGGTTTTCATAGCCACAGCTGGAGAGAGGAACGCCTCACTGAGAGGTGTTACTAGGGCAGAAAAGAACATGAACATACTACGCAATGAGCTGCAAAATTGACAGGATACAAGCATGCACGACGCTTTACAGCAGCAGTGACTCAGTGATTTACTTCAGTGAGGGGGGAAACAAAATGTAGTCTGTCTCTGAAAAGCACAGACCCAGTTCTTTTTATGTCTCTCCTTTGACTAAAAGGCACATAGTTTTTACAGTACAGTTTTTATTGGTGAGCTGATTTTTCAATTATTGCCCTTAGCTGATAGTGAACATGGTGATTCACAGATGTTGAGCCTATAGTGAGAAGGTTTAAAAACTGTAATTCAGGTCAGATTCATGAACAAATTGGCAAATGTCAGCATGGTTGTCAATGCAACCTTACACTGTTGTCCAGCAACTTCCACTCAAAGACCATTGGTCTCATGATTGCATCAGACACAAAAATATAGCAAAGTCTTGATTTTAAACTTTTAGCTACATTGGTAAACACACATATTGAGATAATGTGGTATATTGCTAGGCGAGATTGGTTTTTAATCTCTCAGATGTTATGTATAAAAAACATTTTCACAGGACACTATGCAGTGTAACTTTATCGGTTTTTCATATCACTGTGGAGGAAATGTTACTCTATAATGTTGCTTCATTGAGCTTTGTGGGCAAATTCTCTGGCAGGAATAAAGTCCGCCACAAAATTTCAAACAGATAAGGGTTTGGACTTTGACTGGATCACCTGGATTCTCTTTATCAGCCTCCTCTCTGGTGTAGATTTCATGCTGTCATTGTCATTGTCATTTTGCGTGATCCAGTTTTGGCCAGCCTTTAGCTGTCAGGCAGATGGCCTCACATTTGACTCTAGAATACTTTGGTATATAAACTTCAAGTTTAATCAACAACTGTAAGATGCCCAAGTACTGTGGAAAACAAGCCCAAATCATCACCCCTCCGCCATTGCGCTTGACAGTTGGTATGAGGTATTTGTGCTGATACATATAACATTTAATATGCTAACTGAAATATTTGCATGTTTGCATTTTTTCTGAGCATCCGACAGTGTGATCTTGTGAATGTGGTACGATTTCCATTCCTAGGAAGACTGTAGTGTCATGTTAACACACTTGAATGCTCCAGTCCTGCAAACTACCCAAACTTCATTTTTTATAAAATTGCTCACACATGTGATAACTTTCATTTTCACGTGACTGTATATTATCACCCAGCTTTATGGTAAAATCAGCATCTTAATATAATAGTATTTTGCCGTTAGTTGTTTTGGCTCGGGGAGTTGGGAAGCGCATCTGTAACCGGAAGGTCGCCGGTTCGATCCCTGGGCTCTCTGTCCTGGTCGTTGTGTCCTTGGGCAAGACACTTTACCCTACTGCCTACTGGTGTTGGCCAGAGGGGCCGATGGCGCAATATGGCAGCCTCGCTTCTGTCAGTTTGCCCCAGGGCAGCTGTGGCTACAACTGTAGCTTGCCTCCACCAGTGTGTGAATGCGAGAGTGAATGAATAGTGGCATTGTAAAGCGCTTTGGGTGCCTTGAAAAGCGCTATATAAATCCAATCCATTATTATTATTATTATTATTATTGGCTTTATCAATGTCAAAACAGAAAACAGAAAAAGAAAAGCTTATATCAAATGGCAGCATTGGATCCTAAAAGAAAAAGAGACCAAATCCAGAGCAGGCTAAATCTTTGGAACCAGTGACAGTGTCTTTTTAATCCCTCAATACATATTTAGCACCAAGGATAATGTGTCATTTACCTGCACTGTTTAATTCTTCTTTGATGGTGTTCAAAATGCTCCCTTTGTCCTGATTCAGTTTCTATTGCATTTTTGGATTATTGTGTTTTTGTTGGCTTTCTTCGTTGTTCTTGTGCTTTTGGTTTTTGATTATAGTCAGGCTAAGGTTTTGATTTCACTTTATGCATTAGTTCCCATTGTTGTCTTGTTATTGTTTAGTGTTTACAGAATCGAAATCGTGTTAATATGATTTACTGTTCCAGTGTAGGTTTTGAATCCTTGTTTTTTTCCTACTAGGCTTCAGTTCATATTTTGAGTTCCTTTTCTACTACTCACTCTTTCTCCTCTTCCGATGTTACCCAATGTATTACTTCATATATGTTTAAATTATGGTTGTTGCTAATTGTTTCTTGTATCTTGTTTTGAGTTTTACCTCTTTGTCTACGGCTGTCTTGATTGCATTTGTGTCTACTTTCCCCACCTGTTTCCACTTCCCTTATCAATCCCATGTGTATAAATAGTCCAATCCTCCCTGTTATTTCCTTTCCCTAGTGTGCCCTAGTGTGAGTTATCAGGATTCCTAGGTCCTCTGTTTTGTTGTGTCTGGTTTTTTTTGGGGGGGGGGGTGTTTTTGTTTTTTTCATTTCTTGTATTTTTATGTTGAAACGGTTAGACTTTATGAGATTTTAATAAAGCTCTCTCTTTATTTGATCTGCATTTATTTTTAGACTAAATCGTAACACCTTGGAGATTTAACTACTTCTTCTATATAGCAAGTTGTGAAATCCACCCCTGTAATAACCAATAAGGCACAGGGAGAAACAGGATGAACACTGTTTTGACCTGTTAGTGTTTAACCATAGAACTGTGAACTTGCACTTTGACTGCTTTGTTGATGCGGTGAAGACCAGTGATTCTTCAATGATCAACCTTATTTGTGATGCAGCTTGCAGTGTCCTGGCTTTTTTGGTGGGACAGAGGTGGTGAGATCCCTGCTGCCATTTACAGTGCATGTCCACTTTCAGAGACAAGGAGCAACGTGGGCAAGAAGAGCCTTGGTTATTGATTAATACTCTGGTAATTGGTTATTGATTGCTTTCAGCCTCCTTCACATTGTCTGAAGGGAATGCACTGTGCGAACATCATTTAGTTTGGGACTGAGTTTTGTTTTCTGCCAAATCTCATTTCAGGATGGAAGATTTAGTATCTGAAAGTAGATGTAGAGGGGTAATTGGTCAGTCCAGAACAGACGAATTGCCTCCTTCTGCTGCTCTCAGTGTTGACTCATCCTGCGGATCCTGCCTGAAAAGCATCAAGCGCTGGGTGCCTTTGGACTACAAGCATGAAATGGTTCAGCTTTTAAAACTTGCAGGTCCTGTGGTAAGACTGTGTTTAGCTGAAGCAGCTGACAAAGTTTTACCCTGTCTGTATGACTGAATCTAACGGTACTAAGGTACTCCAATTTGAATGTGAATCTTTGTAAATGCTGGAACAGCTCTCTAGTTATTATTAGTGTATACTGAGCAGTTTGCAGTGTAGATCACAAGTTGTCATGAATGAAGTTTGTTACTTTAACTTGGGGTTCGTTTTAGACCAGTAATTATTTTTAATGTGACACCTGTTTTATTAAAACAGTAATGAACAGGTTAATTGCTTCAAACCACTGAGGCTCACTGATAAATAATTATCCAATGGTGATAAAAGTATGATCATGATAGCACTTTAACTAAAACTAATTTCACCCTTTTACTGACCTAAGATATAGTATACTGTATGCTTTAGAGAAGTGGCTCTCAGGCTGTGTGGTGGGCCCCCTGGTGGAGGATACAATCACTGCAGGGTGGATGTAGAAGACTTGGGATAAAATATGGAGTTAAACTAAGTTGAATTAATATGAATTATTTAGGGAAAATAAACCAAAAAATACCTTCCTGTTATTATGTTGACCTTTATTTTACTAAACTGATCTTTTCTTATTGTTGATGACTAATGGAAATTGTGTGGTATTAGAAAGAAGCTATGCTGTATATGTCTGTGAAGTTTGTCAGTCATCCAGGTCATCGTAGTCTAAAGAGCTTGGAAAGAAAAGCTTCTGGACTTCTTTAAGTTTCTTGAAGATCTTTCAACCCTCATCTGATTGATTCTTCAGTTCTAAGAGCAACTGGTGCTTCAGGGAACTTAAAGAAGTCCAAACGCTTTTCTTTCCAAGCTCCTTGCAGCAATATACAGCACAGTAATGTATTTTTTATTTTATTTAAATGTTTTATTTCAAACTTGTGCAGTCTTACACTGATCACTTTAAACACAAGACAGATAAATAGGCTGCTCAAAAAGCAGGTGCACCAGAGAGGCAACAACAAGACAACCCTCAAAAAGCAGGTGCTGTCTCCTTATCCCTGCTGACTGATTTCTCTCTACATTCACTTTCTGTTAGGATCTTTTTCAATACAGCATAACACGCTAACCGGACCCCATTCAGGCTGGACAAGTAGTCCAGCTCCTCCAGATAGCACATCTAATGTGGCATCACAAGAAGGCTGGCTATGTCTCAACACTGTCTCAAGAGTGTGGAAGAGATATCTGGAGTTGGGTTGTTACGCCAGAAGAGCTGGACAGAAGGAACCAGCAGGACAAGTATCTGCTCCTCTGGGCAAGAAGGAGAAAGGGTAGCACTATTAAAGCCCTAAAATAACCTCCAGTAGGTTACTCATGTACATCTTTCTGATAAAACTGTCAGAAATAGCCTCCATTAGACTGTCGTGAGGACTTGATGTTTTTTAGTGGGACACATTCACAATCAAGTAGCTCAATTAGCAGCCACAGAGGGTTCACCTCTGGCGCCCTGTTCTCTTCCAATATGCATGCATCATAATGCTTGCCAAAGCATTGACTCTTGTGTGAGCTTGCTCCCATCGATGAAGAAAATGGGTACCACTGGTGGACCTGCCAGTTCTGTGGATCTGTGGCACATGCCAATCAATCTGCATGGTGCTTGCCCCACTAAAGGATATCAGGATCTTGTGCCATGCTCATGGTTCATTTTCTGACAGTTTAGTCAGAAAGAATGCACATGAATAGCCCTGTGATGGTGATGTTGTAGGGCACTGGCAGTGCTCCTGCTGTTCCCCTTCACACAAAGGAGCAGAAACCAGTCTTATTGCAGGGTTGACGCCTTTCTATGGCCTTTCCTGATATCTCGTTCACACAATAGAAACTGTCCTGGGAGACACAGCAAACCTGTTTTTGACATATGGATGAGTCATCCTGGAGGAGCTGGACTACTTGTGCAACCTGAATGAGCTGCAGCTACTGTCCCCTGCTAGCAGTAGTCACAAGGACACTAAAAAAAGCAACACTGGAGACAAATTGAATAAGGAGAGAGGAATGGTTTCTTGAAACGATTCAGAGGTCTTATTGTTACCTCTGTAGTGCATCTGCATTTTAATTTGCATCAAAACAGGTGAAACTCCTTCACATTGGTTTGTGCTTCCTAATCTGATAACTGATATCCAGTGTTGGGTAAGTTACTTTAAATTAGTAACTTAGTTACATTACTAGTTACTTCCATCAAAAGTAACCCAGTTACTTCAAGATACTCGTTACTTTCAAAGTAACTAGTTACTAGGGAAAGTAACTTTGGTTTTACTCAGAATTCTCTTGTTAATGTGTTGCTAACTGGATACCCAGCAAGATTGCCAGTCTTCTAGCTTGCTTACTTGCCACAAGTGCACTGTGCCACCTACCAAAGGAAAAAATTATGTGCATATTTCCACGAGAGAAATCCCACGCCTGGACCGTCGTTGACCGCCGCCATGATTCTAGCCTACGTTACAGCGTCATGTGCGCTTTTTACATCCAACACAAAAACTGCAGTCGTGGTGCTTTTGATTGTACTCAGAAATTCTGCCTTCTGAATAGGAAGATGTAGGCAACACCAGACTGCAGATGAGCTGCATACAGGGCTGGACTGGGACAAAAAATCTAGAGACTGGCCCGCCATTATAGCAAAAATCATAAAGCCTTTGAATGAAAACAAACACTGTTGTGACAGTGATGTACACTGTCTTGATGGTATATATGTATCAATCTTTCAATCATTTGTTGTAAGACTCAGATAATTATTTATTAAAAGGTAGACATTTGAAATGAGAATAAGAAAGTATTTCTTTGTGCCCCCCTTTTCCTGTTAATGCCCTACCTGGCCCCCTGGCAACACTTTGCTAGATCCGCCCCTGCACAGTTACCAGCTGTCAGCTACTTAGAAAAGGATCCTGGTGTTATTTGTCTCTCAGAAACAGTTCATAACTTCCCTTCAACTCATTCATGTCACCTAAAAGGTGAACCTGTTTTTCCATCACCTGTTCAGCTCTGATGATTCAGTAAGGACATCTCCTGGTTTCATCTTCATGTTTCCCACTCACCAGATATACAAACCAATATCATGACCAGCAGCTTTACAGCTGTGGCTCCAGCAAACATCAGCTGATACTAGAAATTAATATTAAATAAATTCTAACAACAGCTGATCAAACGTGCTGCTGTTGTTTAACGCAACATCCGGTGGTTTCCTCTTTCTGGCGCAAAGTGGACGATAAATAAACAAGAGGGAAAAGCCGATCAGCTGATCATTGAACAGTTTCATGATTGAAGTAGCAACAGGAGAGGGAGGGGAGAGAATGAGAGAAGAAGAGGCAGCTGTGCAGCAAAGACAGAATAACTCCAGCTTTGTGTCTTTTTCATTGTAGCTGAAGTCCGGGACAAACTGTTCCTTTTCACCTCAATACAAATCGCATAATAATTTCTCTGAATATGAGACGATCCCATTTTTTAGGGAACGGTTGGCAACTCTAATAATTAACCGTATGAACAAAATGAAGTTCAACATCAGTAACATAGCACCACCCAGCTGTATAGAAACCCCGTCATGCTAGCTAGCACGCAGTACGAAAAAGTCAGCACAACGAAAATAAACTCCAACTAAACTTGGTTTATATCTGACCCAGATAGACTGCAGGTCATAACTTCTTACCTGAAGTTCAGTTCACCTGACACTCGGACCGGCGGCCGCTTCGGGTCTCTCCTCTTGCCTCCCCTTTCTCTCCTCCACCTGCTGGCCTCCACCACTTGCTAATGTTACTGAATCTGTGGAAGCCACGAATAACGAGCCTATCTAAATCCCAGTAACGAGTAACGCATTCCTGATTTTGGCATAATAACTAGTTACCGTGCTCGTTACCACAATAATAACGTAGTTACTGTAACGCGTTACTTAATAACGCGTTAGTCCCAACACTGCTGATATCCCTAAAGTCTAACTGATTTTGTCTGCTAAAGTGTTCCCTTTTTTTATTTTTAGCACTGTAGTAGAAAACAAACACAGCAACATTTCTTGGATGCATTGGCCGGGTATATAAAAATGTTCTAGAAGTTCCAGGTCATGCACAAAATGTAAATGAATCTAAATTAAAACACTACCCTGAACACCTTGCAATGCATCTACCATCAAATTCAATGCAATACGATAGCAAATGTGGAATCACAGATATTTTTCAAACAATAGTCTCCACAGAAAATAAGGCACATTTACAAGTGCCCCCTCAACAGAAAATTATAACTGTTATAACCCCAACATGTATCCACTTTTCACTGAGTGCTGTTCATTGCACAAAGCCAGAACTTGATAGATGAGGGCATTTAGTTTCCTTTGTGCAAACCTTTTGATGCCAAAAACCTGTCAAAAACCTACACCAGCAATCATAAGAACTACTTTCTAAAGAAAGGAGAAGTAGTAAAAGACATTTAGAAATACAAAGGAACTGCAGCAAAATCAAAGCATGACACATGTCAGCTGCCAGAGCAAATAAGAACTTTTTTTTTCTTATCTCAGGGCCTCTTGAATTAATGTTTCTTTTATGAATAAGAACCCAGCCAGCAACTTTATGTGTTGAATATTAAGTGTAACATTTCATTCATTTTTGGCGACGTTCATTTATCTTTTTATTGTTATAAAAACGAAAGCACTTGATTTTGTTTTTCAGTTCATTTCACAGTTGATGAGCTTCCTGATCGGCTTCGTCAGCGCGGTGTTCTGCGGTCACCTGGGAAAGACGGAGCTGGCAGGGATGATGTTAGCAATGGCAGTAAGCTATCTCGATGCGTTTTTTTGTTTCTACTTTTTTTGCTATTGTGAAATGTTGAAAATCGCTTCAATAGCCTTTTTTGCCTTTAAATAAGTATTATACTCACGCATTCAGCTTTTCATTTGTGAGCCTGAGGTTCTTCTGTAATGTAATAAAGTTTAATTTCAATGCAGGTCATAAATATCACAAGTATTTCCATCGGCTATGGTTTGATATCAACATTTGATACTCTCATAACCCAGGTACAATTCACTTTATTCATCTAATCGGGTCAGTCTTAAACACAGTCTGCTTTTTCAGACTTGTGGTTACCTTTTTCTTGCACCTCAGCAAATACTATGAGATTTTCCTTTTTACCATTTTGCTTTCAGACTTATGGAAGTGGTAACCTGAAGCGTGTAGGAGTGATACTCCAAAGAGGAGTTTTGATCCTCCTCTTAGCCTGTTTCCCCTGCTGGGCTCTCCTTATTAACACTCAGTCCATTTTACTGGCTGTCAAGCAGAGCACGCAGGTTGCAAGGTGACCTTCTTACACAAATCAAACTGACATCAATGGCACATATACACTTATTACTCACAAAGTTATTCAGTATGGGTTCTGCACTTACTTACAATCTCCCCTTTTCTCTCTCCCATAAAGACTGTCACAGCTGTATGTGAAGATCTTTATGCCGGCTCTGCCAGTGAGTTCAGCTGCCACCACGCTTTTCCCAAATGTCTTTTGTATCTCCTTCCATAATGTGTTGCATTATCAGTCTAATTAACCCCCATTCAACACGTTGGGTTCGGCAGGCTGCCTTCATGTACTATCTGCAGGGGAGGTATCTTCAGAATCAGGTGCATTTGATGACTGCAAAACACTGGTGTGAAACAAAATATTAATGAGATGTCTTGGAGTATGCAATGACATTGTTTTGTGTGTTGCTAGAGAGACATTTTTTGGGGAAAAATAGCAAAAATAACAGCAGGTGCACCAAAACCCTGTGTTTTTCATACAGTTTGCTTTGGCTCACAGGGCATCATGTGGCCCCAGGTGATATCCGGAGCCATAGGAAATGTTTTAAATGCTGTTATCAATTACATCCTCCTCAGTGTTCTGGATCTGGGGATTGCGTAAGTACACACCATCACTCCCTGCTCCCCTTAGTTAATATTTTACACTAATCAGCTTTGGAAAGCAATATAATGTTGATTACTGATAGTCAGCTGAATGCTTAATCTGGGAACGTCTTTGTATGTGCAACTTTCCTTTTCTACTTTTCTATTGCTTAACATTCAAGCGGATCCGCAGCTGCCAATGCCATCTCACAGTACTCCCTGGCTGTGTTCCTGTTTTTATGCATCTACATCAAAGGGCTGCACATACCTACATGGGATGGCAAGTTTACTAGATATACTTTTTCTTCAAATTTTCAAATTAAGTGACAGGATATCAGAGAAAGGGCAAAGCCACTCTCTTGGAACTAATACTTTGCTCCTCATTACAATTATAGTAATCAGTTGTGCATAAACTCTTTAAGGGTGTTGCTATTTAAACTGACTGGACTCCACATTACAATCATTATGGAGGATTTAGTTTGTGATGCTATTATATTTTTAAATTGTCCTCAGAGTGTACACGAAAAATACTAAAAGACAAGCCAGCAAATACTTTTGAAAAACCTATTTTTTTTAAAAAGCACATTTACACCTTAATTATAGATTTGTTATTAATTTGTGGCATGATCGTTACATTAAATTACATCAGCTTTGCTGTCGGTGAACATGTACAAGCTGTTTGTTTTTTAAATCATTACTTTATTTAGTTTTTATTCCTTAATATGTGCTGAGTTGAAAACTTGTCTATATATGTAAAAGTCAAATTTTTTGACATTTGGGTTTCAGTGTTTAGCTAACGTGCTTAAGCTAGCTAAAGAGCAACATAGCTGAGGTAGAAGAATTACAATTTTAAATAATTTAGGCATATTTTTGTCCTTCAAAGCAAGTGTGATACATAAAGTTCCTAAAAATTAAGGAATGCTAGCATGCTAACACACTGCTAGAAACGCCTTGTAGCATAGTAGATACTGAAAGAAGTGTAATTTAAATGGCAGCACAGTGTAAAGAAGGCAAATGTGAGCATTTAGCTAAACCTTTCATACCTTCTGTTATCTTTCAGGCTGGTCTAGAGATTGCCTGCAAGAATGGGGTTCCTTCCTCCACTTGGCCCTCCCCAGTATGCTGATGTACTGTCTGCAGTGGTGGTTGTATGAGATTGCAGGGTTCCTGGCTGGTGTCATCAGTGAAACAGAGTTGGCGGCTCAGTCTGTAGCTTATGAAGTGTCTGCTGTCGTTTTCATGGTAACTCGTTTTTTGATATAGTTATTTAAACATTTTTTAAAGGTATGTGCAAGAGGGCTCATAACTGAGTAGCTTATTGATAATAACTGTAACACTGTGTCACTAATCCACACACACTCAAAATATATTTATGCCCAAAATGCTGATATAAGTTATTTGATTACATGTAAATTCTCCACATAGTTTTGTTACATTATTGCAGTGTCAAATGAAATGTACTTGATTGGTATAAATTCAATTTAAGCTTCTTCTTTTTTTGCTTAATGATTAATTATTTAAATATTTTTATATATTTCAGTTTCATTTTACTTAAAATTATTGATTCATGTTTATTCATGTGGTGAATAATTGTGAAAAAAAAGATCTTTTGCCACATTGGCGAGCCTGTATATTGAGTTTATTTTACACACATTACATAAAGTTATTGATAAATTCTAAAGTAACTAAATGATTTTCATGAGCAAAATGTTACTCTGTTACTGTGAAGTAATTGCTAACATTTGCTCTTCCACAGTTTCCTGTAGGCTTTTCTGCTGCTGCCAGTGTTAGGGTTGGAAAGGCTCTTGGTGGTGGGAACACAGAACAAGCTAAGCTGTCCAGCAAGGTCTCCCTTCTCTGTGCATGTATGAAATTATATTACATGCACATTACATTATATTATATTGGGATGTCACACCAAAATCAGAATTTCCTGTTTTAGTATGCTGTTGTCAAATGAAAAATATCTCAAAAATGAGAGCAAGAAAATAATTATATGCCTAGTTAATTTATTGCTCGCATTTTAAAAAACGCCTTTCTTATATCCAATCCAGTGATTGTCTCATGTTTCCTTGGAGCCGGTATTGGTATAGCCAAGGATGTGATTGGTTACATATTTACCACAGAGAGGTGAGTAATACAGAGAGGTGAATAAACTTGTGTGTTTATCCTTGGTGCAGAAACTATGAGTATATGTCAGTCATGAGTAATTCATCATGTATTAACTTCAGTACTAATCCATCTGTGCTTCTTAATACACAAAAGTAAGTCATGGAGTTCCACAGGGGTCTGTAGTGGTAACCAATACTTTACATTATACATGTTCCCCTTATATAATATTATTTGAATTATATTATTTGACACTGAATAACATTTTCATTGCTATGCAGCTGACATCCAGCTTAATGGCATAAAGGCCTGGGTGACCTCTCATTTCATACTTCTAAATTCAGACATAACTAAGGTTATAACCTGATATTTATTTTAGAAGGCGTTTCTTTGGCTTACCTCAATGATACTGAAAAGCTACTTCATGAATGTATTACTTCTAGGCTGGACTATTTTAATTCATTATTATCAGCTTGCTTTAAAAGCTCCCTGAATAACCTTCAGTTGGTAAAAAATGTTCCAGCAAGAATACTAACTGATACTAGAAAGGGGGACAATATTTCTCCCATATTAGCTTCTCTTTATTGGGTTACTTGTGGCTGAAGGTAAAATAAGGTAAAATGGGAGGCAGAGCCTTCTGCTTTCAGAGTCCTGTTCTGTGGAACCAGCTCCCAGTTTGGATCAGATGACCCTGAGCTATCCATTAATTACACTGCAATACGACTAGGCTACTGGGGGGTTCCCGTGATGAACTGACCATGTGCTTTGTGCTTATATACCACTCTGCATTCAATCAATAATAATTATGGAACTCTGGCTTTTTTTAGATGCGTGTCTTGTCCTGATTCTCTCTGCTGTCTTCTCATTCTCTTCGCCCTCGACCGGTCACAGCAGACAGTTCTGCTGGAGGTTTCTTCCTGTTAAATGGGAGTTTGTTCCCTTCCCAGCTTCAGCCACTTGCTTGCTCATAATGGGTCACGTGATTGGGGTTGGAGTTTTTTTCTACTGTTGTGGGATATTTACGTTCCAATATGAAATACCTTGAGGAGACTGTTGTTGTGAATTGGCACTATATAAATGAAACTGAATCTAATTAAATTGGCTTACTCCTACTTACTCCTCTATTTCAGAGACATTATACAGAGGGTGGCTAATATCATGAAGATATACAGTTTCATCCATGTTGCTGAGACTATTGCAGTGAGATCCTTCCCAGTTCAAAAACACTTTTTCCCTCTGCTGAGCAAAACCAGCCTGATGTGTCGACAGAAAACTTTTATTTGCTTTTTTACCTTCACAGGGTGTGTCAGGAAGCATTGTCAGGGGGGCAGGGAAGCAGAAGATTGGTGCGCTGTGCAGCTTGGTGGGATACTACCTCATTGGGTTCCCGATTGGAGTATCTTTAATGTTCCCTGTGAAAATGGGAATTTTTGGTTAATGTCAACAATATATTTTTGCACCATATACAAAAGATAGTTAAATTATATTTACACTAACAACTAACTGATGACTTTCTATCTCTGTTGCAGGGCTTTGGACTGGGTTTTTAGTTAGTACTTCTTTACAGTCCATGTTTTTTATAACTTTCCTGTGTAAACTAAACTGGACGAAAGCCACTGAGGAGGTGAGTAAGTCCTGGGTGAGGAAGAGGAAGATACAGTCATGTAAAAAAGAACATGTTAAGTCCTGTGAAAAAAGCTTCCAGAGCCACTTTTAGTAGCAAGAACTAGAAGTAATATATTTCAATGTGACTTTATCAGAAGGAGTTTCAGTCTCTCATGTTGTTGTGCATTTTTTTTACAACAGCACTCCAGTTTCTTGAGACTTGCTGGTATTTGTTTATGCACAGTTCTCTTAGGGTCCCACCAAATTTCATTTTCAATCAGTCTGAGGTCTGGACTTTGACTGGGTCACTCCAACACCTTGATTCGGATTTAGTTTTTTGTTGTTGTTTTTTACCCTTTCTGTTGTAGATCTGCTGCTGTGCTTGGGATCAAGTGACAGTGACAAGTGCGTGACAGTTGGTATGAGGTCCCAGAAAGTTGATCCTTTTCATCTGGATGTAGTGTTTTAAGTGGGAGAAGCCATTTTGTTAGTCATCCAAATGACCCCTTCAACCTCACGTGGCTGCAGGTTTCCCCAACTAACACCACTGACCAACACTGGGCCATGAGCACAGTTTCCTAATCATTAACATGCAAATTGTCAAGACCATTGCTTAATGGCCATTCACAGAGAATTAGGGAATGACTAGAAAAACAGCATTGTAAGATTCTGAAATAGCCTGACACAAAGGATGACCAAAGTTCTTTGCTTAGGCAGCGGTTGTCCTTCTTCTCTTCTGGAATGTGTGGAGCATTCTTTAGGGGACTTCCCAGCTTTCACAACATGTCCAGCTGGAATAACCACTTTCACTCAGGGCCTTTCTGATATGATGTTCCTCTGCTTTCAAGATGAGATAAGAGCATTTTTCTCCAAAAGAGAGACGTTTTTGTGCTTTGTTCAGATACAGCTTTACAAACCTAAGCTGTGCTGCTATGTTGTTATTACAGAGATTCTTCTGAGAACCTTTCCAAAGAAGCCATGTTTGTTCAGCGTTTTTCTCAGTGTTCTGAGGCCTGTGTAGTCAGAGACCTAGCTTATGCGTTTTGGGCATTTTCTCTTTCGTGTGAATGTAAGAAATGTAGTTAATGTAATGTTAACACGATCTATGTAAAATCTGGGATCTGTGTTATTTTTAAAATACTTATTTTTTTTCTTGTTTTTTAATATCTCTGAATAGGCACTTGTAAGAGCAGGAGTCCAAATTACAGAGAGGAATACTAATGGTAAGCAAAAAAAAATTTCCTTCAGTAGCTTTTGGTCATTTTTCTGGGAAATAAGATTACCGTGATTTTAAAGTTTCCCTGAGCACCCTGGACCCAAGGGAAGAATGCATAACGACCAGCCGATCCAGTTCTGTGATTCCAGTAGAAGAAAGGCCAGAGCCACTCAATTCAGATGAGAGGGCCTTGGGCGCCATGGCCTTATCCACCAGGCAGCTGGTGTTACGACGTGGTGCCACTGTGCTGCTAATGTTCGTCATCCTTGCTGCTGGAGTTATCATCAGTGAGATTCTCATCAGACGCCTTGAAAAGTGATTGAATAATGTGTGCAGTACAAAACAAACAAACAAGTCTGCCTTTAGGAGTATATGTGACATGTATCATAGTAAAGCATATCTTATAAACCAGCTTAATATTTATCACAGGATGCTGTGAAGTTCTGTCTGCACCCATAATATGAAGTAATTAGGATGACTGTGAAGACTGTGAATTGCCCCATCTCAACTAATTCATCATTTAAAATATTCAGTCCAACTTTTACACAATTTTAGGCCATTTTGTTTTCTGCACTTAGTGCATGAGATGGCAAATAGCAGCATTAGAATGAGCAGTAATTACTGAGCTTTCTAAAAGTCAAACACGCTTCTTGGGGCTGAATTATAGCTTCATTTCCTGACATTACTGCACAATCAAAATGTCTTTAAAGCCACAGAATATTATCTGCTTGCCATTTCAGTAGTAGTATTTGAGGTCAGTTTTCTAGCTCCTTCTAGATCTAATTTAATCCATAGTCGGAAAAATATAGTAAATGAAAAGCCAAACTGAAAATAGTTACTGTATAGACAAGACGTTCTTTTTTATAGGAACATGCTGTGTAAGCTGAGCACCAATCGAGACTGTGAAATAAATAAAATTTCCCATCCTACAATTCATAGCCTGAATTGGTGCCGCAATTAGAACCTAACATGATTAAAGGTTATATTTAGGCTACAGCACATCTGTGGAAGGGTGCTTTCATCATCAAAAGGCAGAAATGCTACTCTCTTGCTTGGTTTATCTTGCGTTCCTTTGATCTGTGTTGCCAAATTTGATGATAATGAAAGGCCTGTATGTGCTCACTGTAACATGCTGGCTGGATAAAGACATGTCACCCTGAGCAAATCAACCACCTGTTCCCTCTGCCCGAGCAGATAACCAGCTCACAGCTGAAGCCTGCTCATAAATAAAGGATTCAACCTGCTTAACAATGAACAGTCAACCATGTGGGATTTTGGCATGTATATGTGGTGTTTGTACACAGCTATTAATTAAATAAATTGACTGTTTGTCTGTAATATCTAAGGTTAGCCTGGAATCAGTTAGCGCAAAGGCTAGAAAGAGGAATCACTGCTCAAAGATAACAACCCCTAACAATCTGCATTTAAATACCTCTAAAGCTCACTATCTACTCAATTGTGACCAGTGACTATACCAGAGCCTGGCTCCTCCTTGTACAGTCTGTCCTAAAGCAAAGACATGCTATTGTGTTTGGGCCAGATTTCAATTAATTCTTTTTTTGGAGCAAGTCAAGAACAAGTAAATAAGAAATCTGATTTTTATTTGATTTTAATCTGAACTCAACCAGCATGAGAAGTTCCCAAATTACGCTCATAACATGTTAAGTAAATAGAAAACAGGGGAACAGGTTTTGGTTGCTCTAGCTTTATTTTTGCTTTTTCTCATCAAGCGTATTCCCCTACTACATTACTTTTATTTTACTTGTGCTAATGCTAAACCTTGATGTTAAGCAGCTAATGGATGGTCACACAAGGCCCTGCACTTGCTACAGCTTGATGTTTGCAACAGTACGGTTAAAAAAAAACTTGCATATTAATTTATCGTTATTCAACATGTAAATCAGGTTTGATTCATACAAGGTTACATCGTCATCTGAGCTTCAGTCTTGCTCATCAGTGGAGGTATTGCCACAGGCTCCTCACAGAGACCATAATCTTGGTCTGCTCACCTCCAGAGACTGCAATCAGTAACACGCT
The DNA here is from genome assembly GCF_057381845.1 of Rhamphochromis longiceps. NCBI lineage: Eukaryota > Metazoa > Chordata > Actinopteri > Cichliformes > Cichlidae > Rhamphochromis > Rhamphochromis longiceps. The sequence continues at coordinate 17,340,964 of NC_140566.1, read as the reverse complement.
GCGGCGTCATTAACAAGTGAAAAGTGACTGTCTAAAGATTTGCTGTTAGTATCTTTAGACTGCAACTTAGTCTCTTTACGAGTCTCATAATAACTTTTCAGGTGTTGTAACCACAAAGCACAATAATATTCTTGAACCTCAGTTAAATTATGAATTAATGCAACAATATAAAGCCGGGACTGAGTTTAAATGTTCAAATTTAAATGGAAATAAATAGAAATAGTAATAAATGTTGAAACGAACACATTTTCTTGCTTGTTTTTTGTTTTTTAAGAAATACATTCTCGTTTTAAACGCGATGCCAGTTCGCATGCTTTAAAATAGTTGGGATGGGGGCATGTATCCCATTATGTGGCTATACATGTACTTTTAAACTACACTTTTGATAACTGAGGAAGCCAGCAGCTGTAGCTTTGAAAGCAAAATGATTTTGTGTTGTTGCTTGGAATTTCATCTCCACAGCAATTCGGGGACTCCTTTGTTGTATTTTTCATTTCATAATGTACAAAATGTTTCAAGGGGAGACAGCTTTGGACTGCAGGCAGGGCCATTTATCACCTGCACTAGTTTGCCATAGTGGTCTCCTTGGTCTACCTGCATAATGTTGTCTGGCACTATCTCACAGACACAAGCAAGGCTTTCTTAAAAAAAGACATCATCTGCAGGACAACAAGTGCTGTTCCAAAACCTGCAAAAACAGTACAGTGTTGTGCATAAGTCTTGAAGCACCTCTCATTACTTTATATTTTGTTTTCAAGGAACCAAACGTTCTCCTAATTTGTGGTGTTTAAATATAAATCGTTTCCCAGGCTTTATGAAAGTCTTTTACTATTTTTCTTTGGATATTGTCTGCTTTTCATTCATTTTCATTCCAGACCTTATGTTCACCATTTTCAGAGGTTTTGTTTGTTTTTCTTAAGGCACTTAACACTATGAATCATTCAAGCACAAAAACTAACAAGAAAGGCATATATCAAGGGACAAACTGGTACATTGGACAACTTAGCAAAGAGAACCATTTAAATTGGCACTTTGTTACAAGCAGCCTCTCAAAAAAAACACATAATTTGTTCTTGTATGTTCGAACAACGGTATGACAAATGCCAAGGATAACACAAAGATAACAGTAAGTATTTTATGTGCACTAACAAGGTGATTCTCAAAGAGGTAAAAAGCACGGTTTGTTGTACTTAAAATATTTGAGTAATGTGAAAAAGTGGAGGAAAAAATAAGTAGTGGCCAATATAGAAAACCTATCACAGCAGATGAACAGCACCTGATAGTCATGTCCTCTAATATGCCAAATTTCATAAGAACTTGACTGAAAATCAGGAGAAACAGGTTTGATGGAGTGATAAATCCAAATTTGAAATTTCAAATGCTTATGAAGTCAGGATACAAGAATCTGGAAAGCATCTGATTGGCAGCAGCTTAATTTTTCAGTATGACAATGATCCCAAATGCAGTAAAAGCATACTGCATTGAACTACACACTGGAAGAGTCATGGATTGGCCTCCCCAGAGCCTGAAACTCAATGTTATTGAAGCAGTGTGGTGTCATCGTGGCAGAGAATGAAATAAAAGGCAGCCAACAACCAACGAAGAACTTTGAATGTCCTTCAAGAAACCTGGAAGTATTCCTGAATACTACTTAAAGAAATTACAAGAAAGTTTTGCTAAGAGAGTTCAGGCTATCTTGAAGAATACAGGTAGTCATACCAAATATCCGGTTGTTCAGTCTGACGTCACTAGCCGTGTCTGGGTCTAAACTCCGTTGCAGGTCCATATATCAAACGATCACTGTGGCATTACTGAGAGTTGAAAAACTGTCTAAAGTCTTTCATCTTTAATAAAATGATCAGCGTTCTGCTCTACCAGGTGTAACAATTGAGTTTAACATCCAGGCATCCATGAAAACGGAATTTATGACATTTAACAGAGTTAGAAGTTAGCAGGGAGTTAGCTCGCTAGCTTCTATCTAAATACAATAAAGCATGTCCTGACTGCGGGGTTTTGGAAACAAATTAAAACATACAGCTTTCTTATCACTTCCAGCATAAATGAAGACAGAAAACTAAACAGCAGTGACGTTTGTAGGGTTACTGAAGTTTGGCTAGCTGGTATATAATGATGTGCTATGTGACCGCTGGCGACACAGCTATGTTAGCATAATATAAACAAGCTAACTTTTTTTCCACTCGATAAAAGTTAACGTGAGTTTTCTCGGTGGTCAGAAACAAATGTAATCGCATGGCAGGATGCTGTAAAAGGACCAAACTTCAGCCAGGAGAACAACTGAGATAATCCATCCACAATACAAAGTTAGTCATTCATATACTGCTGCATGGGCTGGGCTGTAGTTACATCCTAAGGTTTTAAAAACTGAGCTTAAATAAATGATTAGCGGTAATAAAAGCCGAGGGAGGTCAACAGGGATCACTGACTGTTTTAGGAGCTTTTTGAGATCAAATAGAAGAAAATACATAGCATTAAACATGTTAACAACACAAAAGCCATATTAAACGCAGACTACTTTAGACCCGGAAGTAGGATTCGTCGCGTCATCACTGAACAACCGGATTACCACATTGACTTGTATAAACTCGTTTTTTTATATACTGTCTTTCAATGTGTGTTTGGATATGTCAGTAAATCTCTGCACCTGTTTCCAATATTCCTAACAAAATTTAATGAAATGAGTGTCTCAGGACTTTTGCACAGTACTGCAGTTATGAGCATTCATTCACCCCGATGCCCTCCTGGATATTGATACTCTTCTATTTTCTTTTTTCTTATTTTCTTTTATTTCCAAACAAACCATAATCAGTGACAATGACTTTTTTTTTTTTTTGCTGTGTTATTTCTAGGCTTTTTCTCTGGGATTCTCTTTTCATACCCAGTCCTGTCACTAATTAACCTGATTACCTGTGCGATTTGTCCCCATGATTACACAATTTTCTAGTCTTATTTTGTGTAGAGTGCATATCATATAAGCTCTATTCGATACTGCCACTCTTTTGAATACTTCATTTGTGCTGCTTGTGCAGTATCTGTGTGCTAAGAGGTTGAATGGGTATGTTAGGCCCAGAAACAATTGTAGCTTCTTTTTAATATGTAATAGACATTAGCGGTTATTGATTGGGGTGTGAGCTTTGTTTCAGTCTTACCTGCATCAGTCAAGTTCCTCCACACCAAATTCGCTCCTCCACATCTTTATGGATCTTTCTTTGTGCACTGGTGCGCAGTCGTGTTGGAACAGGAACAAGCCATCTCCAAACTGTTCCACCAAAGTTGGGAGCATTTAAATTGTGCAATATGTCTTGGTGTGATTAAGCATTCAGTTTTATCTGTCATATGCAAGTTAGCACAGGGTCAACATTGCAATGAAATGTGTTTGACGAGCAGCAGTCACTCAGCAGCATGGTACAGTAGAAGAAAATATAATAGAATAAAATAAAATAATTAAAAAAAATAGAAAATTAGTAAAGAGCAAAATATTAGAGAGACGTGGTAAAAGAGAAAAGATAACTAAATATATATGTATCTATAAATATAAATATATGTACACTAGTGATTAAATAAGAAAATCTTGAAAAGAAATATGATGGGGGGGGGGGCAGATGGGATATTGCACAGGAATGAGCAGCAGAAAATTACAGTATTGCACTTTTTAAATATAAATATCAATAACAATAAAGTGACCAGTGCAGATTAAACAGAGTACTTGTGAAGCTGCAAGGTAGCTTCTGAGTGCGTCCTGTGTGTTGTGTGTGTTTAAGTGTTGTGGTTGAAGTGTCATATGGCTTGGTGGTAAAAACTGTTTTTCATTCAGAATTCCTCTCTCTGGAAATGAAGGGCAGAGCCCAACTCTTGAAAAACAACCCGACACTATAATCCTCCCTCCACCAAAATTCACACTTGGCACAATGCAGTCAAAAAAGTACTGTCCTCCTGGCAAACTGCCAAACCCAGACTCATTGAAATGCCAGAAAGAGAAGTGTATTTCATCACTCCAGTCCAGTAGCAGTGTGCTTTATATAAGTCCATCTGACGTTTTGCATTACACTTGGTGATGTAGGGCTTGGATGCAGCTGCTCGGCCATGGAAACCCATTCCATTAAGCTTTCTACACACTGTTTTTGAGCTACCCTGAAGGCCACAGGAAGTTTGGATTGACTCTGCAGAAAGACCTCTGCGCTTCAGTATCCACTGGCCCGGGTCTGTGATTTTACATGACTGAGTTGCTGTTCCCAATCATTGACCCTTTGTTATAATATCACCATATAATATCAGCTGTTGGTGATATTATAACCAACAGTCAGCTGTTGGTGACTGAATATTTTTACAACTGGACATGTTGCACAAGTGGCATCCTATAATGGTATCGCGCTGGAATTCATTGAACTCCTGAGAGTGACCCGTTCTTTCACAAATGTTTGTAGAAGCAGTCTGCATGCCTAGGTGCTTGATGTTATACACCTGTGGCCATGAAAGTGATTGTAACACAAGAATTCAATCATTTGAATGGGTGAGTAAATACTTTTGGCAATATAGTGTATTATTTAAAGGATTTATTTCCACACTGTTTTTCATGTGATGATAGTCACTTTGCAGGTATTAGTAGAGCATCTATAACAGAAGGAACTATGGTTCTTTTGCATATTAGTATATGAGTCTTCGTGTTTTGTTTGTAAAGAAAAAAAAGAGTTCAGACTAGAGGCTGTGATGTATTCCAGTGACACATAGCTTATTATTTATTATTCACTTCTGTCCTGAAAATAAACAGAGCCAGAGCAACAGTAAAAGACTATGTGACGATGATATTTCACTTACAGACATGTCAAATTTAGCATCACATATTTACAGTCAATCTTCAAGTTAAAAAAATGAGAGAATGATTTGAGGTCAGTAAGCTGCGATATACACCTCACAGTGCAACATGTAAATTAAGTCAAGAACAGGTTGAAAAACAAAAAGCTATCTGTGGGAAAACATCTGTTGCTTGATGCCCACATGATTTTCCTGTGAGGATTTGTAACCTACCTTGTTGCTCCAGTTAAGAAATCTCAGCTCTGAGCTGGTTAAAACACGATCTTTGTAACAAGACCTTTGTTAATCCTGCCAGATTCCCTCTCATTTGATATTGCTTCCAGCTTTCTGTGGATTTGCTCAGCAGTGCAGCACTGAGACGGGGTTTTTTTCTCTCTACACAAGGTAGCACCAGTTTTAGAAAATAAGACCCCTGGTTTATGAGAAGATGTGCAACTAGGAAGGAATTTAACACTTACTATATGCAGCCATGACAAGTCAATATTTGGAAGTTAAAAATATCTCAGAAGTGTGGTGTAAAGTTCAGAGGAGCCAGTGGCGTGGGAGTGGAGTCATTGGCCCAGTTCAGAGTAAAGTTGGCCTTGCTCTGTGCACTCTCCTCTGGTACAGGGAAAGCAATATGACAAGCAACACCTATAATCAAAATAAGAAGCGAAACCAGTAAGGCGGTTCCCCGACGGAAAATCAGCTGTGTTGTAGAAAGCACCACTTTGGGTTTGGTGGTTTCGTTATGTTCAGTGTCCCTCTCAGATGGTGTTGCATTAGTATTGATGATGCCTGGCTCTTGAGCAGCTTTCATCTCCTGATCCAGGGTGTTGACAGGACTGTAGCCATCTGTTTTTGGAGCTTCTCCACCATCCGACTGGGCCTTCACAGTGCAAAGATGCAGTTAATGGATGTGTGAGTGGCTCCATTATGATATGACAAGATACAAAAAAACACGCTGTGTTGAAAGACTTACTGAGTCTGGGCAGACAGGACCATCCAGCAGCATCGCTTCATTGAGCCCTGTACCAGGAAGGTGTCCAGGTCCTACCAATAACTTCTTCCCAGCTCGCAGTTGAGCCTAAAACATGTCAGAGCGAGGTTCAAGAAGCAAATAAAAATCTGGTAACTCTTGGGTATAAATCCACAAAAGTAAACCACAATCTAAAAACAGATATAGTCCTCTGCTTTCTTCCTGCTGTTTTCAAACACATTACTACTCACCTGTCAGCTCTGGCATCGTTATACAATAATATGAATAATAATTATTATTAACCTTTATTTTACCAGGAAAAGTCTCATTGAGATTAAAAACCTCTTTTTCAAGGGAGTCCTGGCCAAGAGGCGACAACATGTTAAAATTACAAAGTTACATACATGTTATAAGTAACAAAATAATAATAAAAAAAACAAAAAATGTAAATAAAAAGAAACTGACAAAAACAAGGAGATTATATAGAGTTTATAGAGCTACTCTTGACAAACAAATGTGTTTGGCACAACCGGGCATTAAGATCTTTACTCTGCTCGCTAAAGCAGCCGGATGTGGCAGGTTTGTCTCCCTAGCCGGCTCAAACAGGCTACAGGTATTCGTTGTTGTTTGTTGTTTTCTCCCTAGCTCGCTCTCTCTTCTGTCTCGCTCGCCTGGGCGGAGCTCAATGTGTGGTGAGCCAAAACACCTGCAAGCGACTGCTCACCTGTGTCTCATTATTCCTGCCTCTCCCAGCCACCGTTCAAGATGGTGGCTCGGAGTTTCTTGTCGCTGGAACGTTAAACGACTATCGTTAGCGTTGCCCAGCTGTAAAATGATCTCCAGTGTTTCCTGCGTATCTTTCCTGGTGTTGATTCTCTCATCTGTCTCCGTACCTAGATTCCCTGGTTCCATCCTTATTTCGCGTCCCTGGACTACCTGAGTGTGAGTGTTAATTACAAGCATGGAGAGAAGTGAAGAGGAGTGTGTTGAGTGGCGTGGCAGAAGAGGAGCGTGTGTGGAATTTCCCTCACCATTCCCTGTGGCTGCCCTTCCCCTTTCCTCCCCTCAGTACTTGTATATAGTCACCCGGTTTGTTGTAAATAAACCTTTTGCACCTTTCTCCCTGTCTGCGCTTGAATCCGCTCAGTCCACTGTGGCAAGCTTATACACAAATAATTAAATGTATTAGTATGTGGGATATGTGAGAGTACATATTGTCTTTTATGTCTTATCTATTTTTTTGAAAGTAAGAAAAAATTAAAGCTAAACAAAAAAAAGAAAAAGTTCTAAGAATAAAACTAAAATAACGATATACAGATAAAAAAAACTTACTGACAGACCTCCAAAGATTTAACTCAGAAATGTCACCTGTTACATTCATACTTTTTTTTTGGAAGATTGAAATAATATCTATGCTTTTAGAGAAAGATATGAGCGTCTTACCTTCTGAGTGACTTTTTTCCAGTTAATTTTAAAGATCAGAACCAGAAATAACACTGTCTCGAGGGAAAGGCATACAAGTAGGCCCAGCCACAAACCTGAAAGGAGGAACAGAAATTCAAACAAACACATCAAGAAATAGTCTAGCTATCAAGCTATCAAACTGCTTATACCAATGGTCTTTAAAGACACAGCCAAGCTGACAGTCGACTCTGCTTATTCACAGCTGTAGACTATGAGTCCATATGCTCGTATAAAGTAGAGACAGCACACCTAGACTGTGCTTCCATGTTCGGATGCTGTGCCTGTGTACAGAATTTCCAACTATCTTTGCAATCCCATGGTACTTGAATTGTTTTATTTTATTTTTGTGACAACCACTATGAAAGCCATGAGTACCATTCACAGAGAGTTGGGGAATGGCTGCAATCACAGCATTGTAAGATGGTGAAAGATGTACCCTTAGGCCCCCTCCTCGATTCAGAGATGGTCTTTCCCTTTTCACGTAAATGGCCTCCTTGACTCTGCGCTCAAACCAGCGTTCCTCCCTGTCCAGGATGCGTACATCCTCATCATTGCAGGAGTGTCAAGAGTGTCTTTGATTAATGGTCATGACAATTTGCACATTAAGGATCCAGGAACTGACCTCACAGCTCATTGTTCACTCAGTGGTGCTAGTTTCAGTCAGTATGCAAAGATACTGTTTATAAGGTTGGGGAAACCTGCAGTCAGCTGAGACTGAAGAAGTCACTTGGTTGAGTGACAAAATGTTTCTCCCACTGAAAACACTATGTCCAGATGAACAGAATCAACTTTTTGGGGTCAAAAAAAGTCTCCTTCAAAAATTTTAAAAATCCTACAGACTGCACAAAAAAGTGAAAAAGTGTTAGTGTACACAAACAGACACACTTGATTAAAAGTTCACATCCCTGATGTACATTAGGATAATCAGATTTATTTACAATACTGTGCAAAAGTCATGAGTCCCACACTGCTTTAATAATATTGCGGGCTGATAGTGCTTCACTGTGTACTTTTCTGTCCAGATATCCTTTTACTGCATTGTCAGAGTGTTTGGGATCATTGTCGTGTTGAAAAATTAAGCTGCTGGCAAGATGGCACTGCACTGTGAATCATAATCTGATGGCATTTTTTTGCGTTCATAATTCCATTAATTTTGATCAGATGTGTTTAAGAACACTTTAAAAATTACAAGTCTCACTCCTTGAAAGCAAAAATTAAGAAATGAGAAATTTGCACAATACTGTATAATATTTAATTGTGTGTTGTGTGCAACTGTTTTTAAGTGAATGAGAATTTAATTTAATCAGCTTGGATTAAAAAAAAGAAACATAAATAATTAATAATCTTTTTTTGAAAGTTAATCATATCTATATCCATCCAGTTTTACACATCAAGGTTTTTCAGCTCTTGTGGAAAATGTTACAAAACAGCTGTTGAGGTGAAGAGTGTGACCTATAGCTGGCTCTTTATCAGACTGATACTAAAGGCTGGGTTATACAACTAAATCCTAAATCAACAGCAGCTGAAGTGCATTGTGGGTAATGGGATATCTTAGTATTAAAAATGATCAGACTGCAAAACTAATCGTAAATAATTGAAATCCAGTTACATGTAGTTACATTTAGAAACCCAGTGTTGCTGCCTACAGGCTCTTATGTGCCGGCTTAAGTGCCACTGGTGATAAATCTTGGTATCAGACATTGTTATCGGCTGTTTTATTACTTGTCTCACCCTAATGTCATATGACCTCTGTCAAATTGTGCATTCTCCACTGTGTATTTTGTGTTCCTTGTCTCTGTGCCAAATTATCTTTGCATTGAGAATTCCTGCCTTTTCTTCTCCATGAAGCTCTATCTGTGAGTCTGAACCTACCTGGTATCCTGGTTTTTGTCCTTGCTCTTCCCTGTCAGACTTGGTTTGCCTGTTCTGATCAACTTCCTGAGTGCACCTGACTGTCTCTTGCCTGAAGTAAAGACTGCATCTCGGGGCTTTGAAGCCTATTTCAAAACTTTTTTTCATGTTATGCCGTTGAGTCCTTTGATTTTGACTTATCAGTCCACCCATCTATTTTCTTAATCATTTATCCAACTACAGTCACCAGGAGTCTGCACCTTATCCCAGGTGACTTTGTTAAAGGGGCTTGAGTACACCCTGGCTAACACAGGGCTAACAGTCACATCCACACCTACACCCTTGACCTAACATGAAAGATTTTAGGCTGTGGCAGCCGAAAGCCCTCACAGGCAAAGAGGGAACATGCAAACTTGTAAAAAAAAAATTAAAAAAAAAGAGCTATGAATACCAAACCTTCTTGCTGTGAGGCAAAAGTGAAAACGTGTGCACCACTACAGCAACTTATAGCTTGTCTGTAGAAAGATGCCTACAATAGAATAAAAGTATTACCTAATATCCTCAGGTTGGCATAAAACATCAAAGCTATTCCTACTGGCAGGCCGATGAGGTAGTAACCCAACAGGTTGGAGATGGCAGCAATTTTCTGCATCCCAGATCCTACAAGAATTCCTGAGCAGACACACTGAAATGGAACACAGAATAAAAGGAAACAAAGTTGAGGGTTTGATTTGATCAAGCAGACAACCAGCTCTCGGAACTAGTCTTTGTAAAGTGAGATGAGAACATAGTTTTTTGTTGTGTAAAGGCATACCAGAAGTGAATCAAAGAACTGTACAAAAATGTGCACTGTGAGGTTTTCAGACACGGTCGCCACAATTTCACTGCAGAGAGCAGAAAAAGAGCATTAAAACAGTGTTATGATAATATTTTACAGGCTTGAATGTGTGTGTTGCTGTAATACTCACACATCAGAGGTAAATATGAAGGCAACAACTGACTTACAGCTTGCAAAACCAATACCCTGGCAAACAGCAAGCGTTCCTATAGAGAAAATGCATATAAGTCCATGTGTCCTTATTTTATCATGTATTACATATGTTTGAATTTTCAAAGAAATGTTTAAATATCCTAATACCCGACAGAAATAGGGTCACTTTGCAGGTGAGCAAAGCTCTGGTGGTGTCCCCGGCCCCCAGAGCATTCCCAACACGCACACAAGCAGCTGCATGGATACCTAAAGGAATCTACAAGGTCCAGACCAGAGTAAGCATTTTTCCCAAATTGCAGAAGTGCTGTTAAATAATAAGATGACTGTGTTCAACTAAGTAAATGGCTGATCCGTACCATGTATGCAATGGTTCCTATTTCATTCAGCACATGCTGAGCAGCAAGATCCACCTCACCAAGTAAACCTGACATGATTTAGAGAGATTCATGAAAGGTTTTGCTGCTGTGCACGAATGCGACATTTTTACACAAACTTTTGAGACAAAGATTTTACAGTGAGGTAAGATTTTGTGAATTAAACTTTTCCATTTTCCATGATGATTTTTTTGCAAAAAAAAAAAGTGAAAACCAGGACATTATCTGGGGAGATAACCTCAAAGAAGATGGGAGAATTGCAAAGTAGTAAATATATTTTAACAGCATTTCGACTGTAATAATTTACAATATCGCTGATACTGAACAGATTCTAACCGGAAATATCAGGCCACTGATTAGAGTATAGATTTTTGTTTACAGAAAGATAAGACAACCCTGGTAAACATTTTAGTGCATTTTTGAGAAAGGTTTAAGATTTAATCGTTATTATTAAATCACTGAAACATAACCCCTTCATCAGAATTTACTATTTTATCATATTTAACCCTTTGCTTCCTTTACATGTAGATCTATCAGTATTGCATATGCACTCCTCCCCAACTCTGCTCACCTCCAGCATGAGCATGCTCATCTCTGTTCAGTCACCCTAATTCTAATCTATGCTGCATAGTGTAATATTGGATTAATAGAAGAACAAAAACAACCAGAAGCACCAACAGTAATATCAAGGTCAAGTTATCACACAGTTAATGATATGCTGCTAATGATAGATAAATCTTTTTCCTAGAAACCAGTTATAACAACTTAGCCTAAACCAGCAAGATTATGCACTCTTTCTTTAGATTTGTTCCATATGAAACCCTGGAAGTCTGAATCTGGGTTTTTGAGACATGATCACTGTATTTTTGTGACTTGTGCACAGCAGAGATGTTCTGTCATAGTGATAACTGCTAGGTTAAAAGGAAAAAAATAGCTTGATTTTTGTTTTCTTCTTGAGAAAATAAGTGTAAGATGAGTGTGTGTAATCGGCCGTTTACGTGCATGTTTGTTTGTCTGGCAAATAACACTGACCAGCGAGAAAACTGCCAATCTCCCAGAGCCACCATTCAAAGTAGACCATAAGTAAACTTGGAACAGCCAGCTTCATGTAAGAGCCCCATTCCTGCAGACATTCAGTGGACCAACCTGTAAGGTTTACAGAAAACTCAATTCAGTAAAACTAATGTCTGAAAAGCTGTATCATTCACTTTGTGTTATTCATGTGTAGCACTCACCTCCCCATGTCTTCTGATGGAGCTTCCTTATTCTGATGTAGCCGTACAGCAGCAGGAAGAGGGTGATCTGAGCGAGGCTGTTAGCGATTGCTGATCCACTGAAAACACAGATGATAAAACGTATTTATACCTGTGGTTGCCAGAGGAATGACCACTAACAAACAACATTAACAAACACAGGAATACGCTGAGGAGGCATGGACCAAAAAACTAACAGAAAGACTGTGGTTTGGCACACTAGGTTTCTCATGAGCTGAGGAAAGACTTTTCACAATTAGTAGGAGTGAGTGCTTGGTAAATGTGAGGGATAGGAGAAACAGGGCCCAGACTGAGGCCTGGGTTGAGTCATCTGCCTGATGAATCAAATGTTTTTCCAGCTGGAATAACTCCTGTCAGAGAACTTTCTTCTTCCTTTGCCCTACACTGCCCCCCTCACTTAAATAAATTTCAAAAATAATAAACATCAGTGCACTGCTGACTCACATTTAACAGAAAACAAATTTTCTTCTCCTCTCAGTCCCCTCTTTGGACAACAGTGTAGTGAACATGGCAGTGACAGAGGGCTTTTTTCTGTTTTATTCATAGATTGTATCTGTTATTCCACCATCAAAAAGTACATAAAAATGAAAAGGCAAACTGAGGCAGTGTGACACACTTACATGATGCCCAAATTGAGGGTGAAGATCAAGACGTAGTTGAAGCCCAAGTTTAAAACATTCGCTATTCCCGCTGTGTACATCTGTGGCAATATGATCCCCTGAAAGATTTTTTTTTTAAAAGACATGATTAGCAATCCAGTATGCAGAGCCACCATTCCTTCGGCAAGAGTATTTATTTACTTAAATTACTTTACTATTTTCCCAAAGACAAATTCAGGTAAGTGTAGCACACTGGTGGAAACTAGAATAAGACATTATCTCACTGAAACTGCACATTAGCTGCTTATGATGTATTTGGTGCTAAAAAAAAAAAAAAAAATAGACCTGACAGTTGAACTAGACAAAAGGGGGACAATATAGGATTTCAAAAAAATTTCATAGTATGTGCATGATTACATTTCTGTCACAGAAAATCACAAGTCTGAACCTTAAAAGGGCGCTTTACGATGTTATATATAATATTGTGCTAACATTAGCTGATAGTGTGGGTAAACAGCTGGAATGGCACAACATGGCACAGTGTCTATATATGCATATATATACAAATATACATATAAATATCTGAATATTTATATATTATTCCCCTCTTGCTCCTGTGGGCAGTCTTTATTTTTCAAGCTCGGGTCCTCTAGCAGAGGCCTGGGAGCTGGAAGTTCCTGCACAGTATATTTGCTGTTCTTAGGACTGCACTCTTCTACACACCAATCTCAGATGTTGTTACTGGGAACTGCTGGAGCCACTTGCCTAGCTTGAGTCCCTGCACCGAGTGCTCCGGCAATCACTGGGACCACGGAAACTTTCACGATCCACATTGTCTCAAGTTCTTCTCAGGAAGATGTGGTGTTCCCTTCTGGTAGTTCCAACCCCTCAGTTCTAACTACTTTCCCTCTCTTTGTTTCCATCCGACTACACTTCTCCAGTCCGAATGACACTCCGATCTTGTTGCTGTACATCATGGTGGAAAGCCCAGCAGCACCTCCATTTCTTGAGGATTCTGAGATGGAACCGGCTGCAGACTGACCTACTAGTGTCCTACTGAGCCACAATTGAGAGTGTGCTGGTGCACGCCATCGCCATGTGGTACGCTGGTTGAACAACAGCTGATAAGAAGAGACTCCAAAATGTCACCAGAATTGCAGAGAAGGTAATCGGTTGTCCACTCCCCTCCCTGGAGTGCATTGCCAGCTCTGGATGTCGCTCCAGGGCCTGGGCAATTTTAAAAGACCACTTCCATCCTAACCACCACCTATTTAACATCATGCTCTCTGGAGAAAGGTTCAGATCCATCAGATGCAACACCAACAGACTAAAGATCAGCTTCTTCCCGTGGGCTGACAGAAGTCTCAATGCACCAGAACACTGACACCACACTGACACACTTCTGCAGTCTTCCCCTTTGTTTACTTATGGTAACCTTGAGTGTGTGTACGTGTGCATGGGAGGGTGGGTGTGTGTGGACGTGGGTATGCACGTGCAAGCAGACCTCTCCCATACAGTCATTCTGTTTTTGCTATTGACAATTTCCTGCGCAATATCTTGGTAAATGTGCAATAATAATAATCCTACCTTTTTTTTCTAACACGAAGATGCCTGTTCATCTTCGTGGCTATGATGGCTGACAGGAGCTTCCATTTGGTACTGAGGCAGGTTATTGGCCGGTAGTTGGATGGGATTGGTCCCTTTTGGGGATCCTTGGGAATCAGGACTGTCTGGCCTTCAGTTAGCCATTACGGGTGTCTCTTGTTCATTCGCAGCTGATTTATTTGTGCTGCCAGTTATTCAGACTGGAGATTCATTCTTGGATGTTTGCACTATGATGGTTATTGGCCCCTGTTCAGAGAGGTTGCTGTGGTCTGCAACCTCTGGTTTATTCTCCTGGTATACCTCTTCAAGTGCTTGCTGTACTTCTTAGTAAAAGGAGAAGGAGGATATCTCCTTCGTAGATACCACACTTAACAACATAACAACATGACCTTTCTGTTTTAGTTTCCCCTGGAAGGTGTCTGACTCCTACACACCAGAAGCATACTTGTTTCATCTCATGAACCTACCTGGTTTTGCAGGTAGGCAACCTGCAGCTGGTACAGAAACACAGCCTGTAGCAGAAAGAAAGACAACATGAATTTAGTTGTTTGTTTGTTTTTTACTAAATTAAATTGGCAGTAATAATTCTCAAACATGAGGGTTAAACAACTCAATACTAGTGCGCTTACTAAACTGCTGCATGTGTGTTACTAAATGCAGATGTTGAAACACTGCAGCTGATAAGTACACAATAACTAATAATCTCAGTCAAGGTTAGGAAGTAAGTGAACTAAGTCTCAGTCTCAGTTCATTAAACTCACTGGAACAGCTGGTAGAAATGCCATCACATATATCTGGGCAATTCTGAAAGGGAAGCAAACAAAATGATATTCATTTAGTGAAGCAAACATAAAGACAATCATTCAAGTTTGCAAAAAGTGCATCTGTAAATTCATTCATTGTGGGAAAGTGCATCAGCACTGTCTTCACATTACATCAGTTTTCAATCGTAGTCCCTTGAAATCAAATTTAATTTAATCTCATACAAATTTACTCAGAAACTCTGAAAACACATATAAAGCTGAAGTTTTCTAAGCACAGAATAGTATTAGTACTGCTGATAAAAATGCCAACAACAGAACTAAAAATATAGATTTGTATTCCTTTTTTTCCAGTTATATATTCAAAGATGCTACATCAGCTTTAAAAACCATGATTTTACCTCGCCACCTCTTCCTCTTGGTGCATGAGGATCAGTAGGCTGTAAGAGTTCATGATAATAGCCCAACATGGCAGGCAAAACGCCAGCAGGATCAGTGAACTCCTTTGAAGAATCACTCCAACACGTTTCATGTTTTTACTGCCAAAAGTCTGCAAAACACAAACAATGCTAATGGGAACTGGATTTGACTCCATAGTGAAATTATAACCTTCCCGTGGATAAAACCGCTGCAACAATAATACACACGCACAGTGTGGTTTGCTCACCTGAGAGATGAGTGTATCACAAGCCAAGGCAAGGCCATGGCCTGTTGCAACTGTGGTCGAATTAACGGTCTGAGAGGTGAAGAATAAAAAAAAGCCACACTTTAGTAAACAGTTCATACATTCATTATGTCCAAAACTTGAAGTTGTATTATAAATAAATTTAAGATCATGGGTTGCTGTCACCTTCAAATTATTCTTAAATTAAAAATGTATTACACTTCAACCTTTGACAATCAAAATACGTATCAAGTCAAAGAGAGGCAGTTTTGCACACCAAGATGAAAGTTGGGTTAATGTTGCATCAAACTGAAATGTGTCATGTACTCCATTCCTTTGTATATTTTATGCCACAAAGCAGCATAAAATATAAAATGAGACCAGATCTTGAGATGGAGTCACACCATCCATTCTGGCAACACCCGTCTTCAAACACAGACTTCACTTTGAGCTTACTTACATTATACAGTAGTCTTAAATGATTGTGAAGCTACTGAGTGGACAAATTGGTCCACAGACAGAAAACACCTGGAAAGGTACTGAAAAGCACCCAAGAGCTGTTCCCACTATTTTAAAATGGTGACACATACGAACACAGAAAGAGAGAGAGACAGACTCACAATATAAAAACAATAGGGGCGAATCGTGGCTCAAAGAGTTGGCAGTTCGTCTTGTAACCGGAAGGTTGCCGGTTCGAGCCCCGGCTCGGACAGTCTCGGTCGTTGTGTCTTTGGGCAAGACACTTCACCTGCCGCCTACTGGTGATGGCCACAGGGCCCGGTGGTGCAATATGGCAGCCTCGCCTCTGTCAGTTTGCCCCAGGGCAGCTGTGGCTACAACTGTAGCTTGCCTCCACCAGTGTGTGAGAGTGAATGAGTAGTGAAATTGTAAAGTGCTTTGAGGGCCCCGAAAAGCGCTATATAAATGCAATCCATTATTATTATTATAAACATCCATCACTGAGGTTAGTGCAACTTGATTTGCTCCTCACAAAGATGTAGGGTGATTCAGCAAACACAGAGCACTGGACCGTTTTCGGAGTATATGCTCAGAGCTTAAAAACTTTCTTACTGATCAAATGAAAAAGCAAAAATGTTTGTAGATTTTCTGCCATACATAGAGAAAATAAGAGCTGTTTTCATCTCTGATACATTGCACTTCAATGATCCTAATTTCAAGTTACAGGCCAGAAACAACAGTGAGCAACCTCGTGTCAGTGGAGTGATTTTCAGATGAAAACAAAGGTCGTTAAAGCGTTGATAGATAAAGTTCTGTTTACTTCCAAATTGTTTTAAATGAATCAGACGAGGTGTACTAAAATCGTGCTAAAAAAAAATTGTCCCTGGAGAATGAAATTTCTTTGAATTTGTTCAGCAATCCAAACATAAAAGATCATGCAGAGTAATAAATAAATAAATAAATAATAAATAAATAAATTTTTATTTATATAGCACCTTTCAAGACAGAATCACAAAGTGCTGCACATAAGATTACAAGTCATAAAAGATTTAAAAAGAGAAAATAAAACAGGCAAAAAATTAACCAAAAGCAGTTTTAAAAAGGTAAGTTTTGAGTTGTTTTTTAAAAACAGCTACTGAGTCCACAGTTCTTAATGCTTGGGGGAGAGAGTTCCACAGTCTAGGGGCCACAGTGGCAAAAGCTCTGTCACCCTTAGTCCTCCTCTTAGTATTTTTTATAGCAAGTAAGCCCTGATCAGATGACCTCAAAGACCTGCTAGGGACATAGGGCTGTAACAGATCAAAGATGTAGGCAGGAGCCAGTCCATGCACAGCTCTGTAGGTCAAGACCAGGATCTTAAAATCGACTCTAAATTTAACAGGAAGTCAGTACTTAGTTATCAAAAATGAAAGGGATACCAACAGAAAAGAAAAGACAAAGAAGATGCTACGATTTTCACAGGGAGTGGCCAGGACAAGATTAGAAATTAATCTATCAGAGGGAGAGCTGAGACTGAGTAGTTTAGAGACATAGTTAAAAAATTGAAAATTGACTCTACTGGACAAAGCATGAGGAAAAGAGAAATATCACAAATAGGATTCATGGATGCAATGAAGGAGGCCATGCAGAGGGTTGGTGTGCAGAAGAGGATGCTAGTGACCAGGTAATATAGTGGCAGATGATATGCTCAGACAACCCCTAAAAGGAGCAGATCCTAGTAACTACAGCCTCTGGTTGCATTTCAGTTAAACAATAATAATAATAATAATAATAATAATAATAATAATAATAATCTTGATTTTTTTTTTAAACAATAAAATATAGTTTGATTTTTTCTTACTGGAAAGGAAAGGAAACCTAATCTCCCATTAACAGAAAACACAATATATTAATTCTTACTGAGTTTTGCAGTCCCCTTGCTAATTGTTCCTTTGACATTTTGAGTTGATTTTGCTGGCGGCAAGGGACAAAAAACAATTCACACAGTGCACTGTACTAGTGCTTAGCTGATCTCCTCTGATCTGTCTGATAGTCAGTGAAATGATCCTTTTGGGTGTTTCTTAACAGCTCTAAGGCTTACAACCTAGTAAGCAAGCAGCAATAGATCATTCAACCAGTTTTTTTTGTTGTTGTTGTTTTTGTTTGCTTGTTTACTTTTTAGGCTTAATGTTAACGAACAAAAAAGAAAAGAAAAGAAAAGATTAAACTGCTTTATAACCAATCAAGCCCCACTGCAGTAAGGCTATGGAGCTAGCCTAACCTAACCTCACGCCAGTAGCGGGAAGTTAGCAGGTTAGCAGAGGGGATAGAGTTTGTATAAAATTTAAGTTTTAAAATATTGCTTTTGAACTGAAACTCAACCAAAACCAAATCCTGAGACTGGACCGCACTCACAGGCAAAGGTAAAGGAGAAGCTCTGTCATTTTTAGATGGAAACTTTCAAGCACTAAGCTAAACCGGACTTGCCTCTTGTTGTACCGGTCAGGCAGCTACCTGGATGCTTGCACACCCAGTCTGGAGTCTGGAAGTCATTTATAAACAGGAGCTCCGACTGAAATGTTGCAGGATCAAGGATGGATCAAGTTGCAATCAGCAAGGTACAGTATAATCGAGTGAAGGAGAGGGATAGCAGGCCAGAAGCAGGCATGCCGTGCAGGAGGTGGACTACTATGCAGGTGGTGTAAACTTTTACCAAGTTAAAAATAATGCTAACAGAACACTTAGCATTAACGACTACATTCCTGGCATATTGAGAAATGTGTAGGGTCATTTCAGAGCTGTTAAAGTGGCTAACACCATATCAAAGATATGATGGAGCAACTACAGTTCATTCACTTTTAAACACTAAACCACAAGTCTCAAACATAATTACAGGCTCCAATCCGGCCCACTGGACAGCTAGAGGTTATAGATTTTGTACTTTTAACTATCTTTACATAATATTTAAAAATTTCTTACTGAGAAAGACCTCCTCTACTGCCATTCATGCTACACCAAAGTAATTCAGTAGAAGATAAGCAAATAAATGACAGAAAAGATTCTGTTTTTTAAGAGTATACTGTAGTTTTTACAGTGGTTCTACATTTAAATATTTTCTATGAAATTTCTGTTTTATAATTATAGGACAGCCTGGGCAATAAGCTGCCTGAACTTTCTCTGTAACTTTACACATTTGTTTTTTTCCATTTCAATCCAAAAATTTGTGCTTTCATTTACTACACCAGCATTTCTCTGTTATGTAGGAAAACTGACACATACTGTTGAAATTGCACTTCTTTTTCTTACATTAGGATATCTCGGGGATTAAATGTATAGTTAAATGTCTTTACACTGAAAGAAAGTGCAGCGTCACTGGTTTGACCTACTTAAAATCAAAGTGTGGTGTATTTGGCCTATGATGTAAAATGAGTTTGACATCCCTGAGAATACAAGGAAGTATTCATTAATTCATCGAAGCAAGTTCAACAAGCTTTAGCATTTGAGCTGAAAGGACAGCACTATCACTGAGGTGGATGATTGAGTTTTGCTTCTGCTTTGGACCAGATAACAACTTGTTCCTGCACGAAAAGCTAGAAAGGAAACACCTGTCTCCTGTCCACTTGATAAAGGCATCCTCTGTTACACGAGAGCTGGAGCTACAATGAAGGATAAGGCAAAGTCCTTCTTCTGCAAGGACAGGTGAGTAAGTAGATATTTTTCTTGGCTGGTTACTCTTTGCCCATCTCCTTGCCGCTTCAGCACCTCGGACAGTGACATGACCTATTGGGGTTTTGTTTTTGTAGCGCAGTTAGTCGACTTTAAAACACTTTTTTAATAAGATCAATCTAATATTTTACAGTATCACTTTTATGTGCATTCTTAAAATTCATAAACGCATGAGATTTTGTTTTTGATAATAACTAGATTTGGTATGCTATTGTGCTTGTTTCCTTAACAACGTTGTTTTTCAGTTAGAGTACAGGCGACAGCCCCTCCTAAGAGAATGTACATGATTCATTAGTTGATATTAACCAGTGCTTAGTAGAAGTTTGAATTTTCTAAATATTTCATTCAGTTGTGTTTTAACCCTTGTATGGTGTTCTGGTCTGTGAGACCCATTTTCAGTTTTTTTCAAAAGAAAAATTAAACAATTAATTATTTTTTCAACCTGAAATTCATTGGCTTTGGCTTATTTTCTGTGAAGAACATAAATCCAAACTAATTTTCAATGACCTCATACTGTACCTCCCCCCACGCATTTACATTACATACAAGGTGTTTGGGTCCACTGGACCCAGGTCTAATAAAAGTGTTGAAAGTGTAGGTCCTGTGTTCCCACACTCTGTCCTCCTCCTTTCTGGTGCTGCTGATAGTGATTTCCTCCCCTCCTGCTCCCGCACAAAGTTGCAACATTGTTGAAAATTCAACTATCAACACCGTCTGCTCTGACATTCCTGCACATTTTACCCTCTTTCTTGAGGGATCCAAATTTTATTTTCTCATACCCTGTCCCACCTGCAAATTAGGGGCATAATACTATAAATAAGACTTTGCCAGTGTGGTTCTTTATCCCAACTGATCAAGATGGCAAAAGATTATCTGCGGCGAGGGCCATCCAATTGATTTTGGAAGAGAGAGGGGCTTCGGATGATGATGTTGACAAAGAGGTTTCAGAATATTTCACATTTCTGAAAATTCAGAGTCTGACAGTGACTTTGAAGAGGATGAGGTTGAGCACCATTTAGTAACAAAACGAAGACGAGTACCCCATCTGCAGCCAGCTCCAGGACCAGAACAAGCCCACCAGACAGCAAGTGAAGAAACATGGATGTCAATAACTGGTGAAATTGAATGGTCTTCTTGCCCAAGAAATGAGCCACCCTGCAGAGCTGTTACTGGGATAAGCCAGGGCCAACACGGCTGACAGTTACTCATGTGCAGGACATCAAGTCTTCATTTGAGCTTTTCATCCCAGATTCCATCCAGAAAATTATTCTGGATTGCAGTAATCTAGAAGGAAGGTGTTTTTTTGGAGAGAGGTCGAAGGAGATGGACCAAATTCATCTAAGAACCCCAAAGGCCTACTTTGGGGTTCTTATCCTTGCAGGAGTTTTCAGGTCCAAAGGGGAATCGACAGAATCCCTGTGGGATGCAGAAACCAGCAAGAACCTTTCCGTGCATCAATGTCTCTGGAAAACTTCCACAAAATCTCCAGGATTATCCGTTTTGATAACCGAGATGACAGACCAGCTCGACGGCAAAGAGACAAGCTAGCTGCCATCAGGACAGTGTGGGATAAGTGTGTGCACCACCTCCCCTGTTTTACAACCCTGGGCCTAATGTCACCATTGATGAGCAGCTGATCCCATTTAGTTGTGGAACATATTGCTTCACGTGTAAATGTGTTGTGTCTTTCCACTCACTCCACTTGATTATAACTGATTTATGTTTTTTATAACATTTTATAAAAAAAAAAACTAAAAAAAACGAGGAGCACATTAATTCATAAATGTGATCTAACAAAGGTAAAGGGAAAAAATTAACCATGTTTGCTGTTCACATGTCTTGTAATTGGGATGAAGTAAACATCTGTTCAGTAATTTAACATAAAATTGTTTGATAGTGTTAATTTGGAAAGCCAAAACTCTAGCGGGTCCACCAGACCCATGAACACTGGCTGAGTAACAAAAATATGAACACCACACAAGGGTTAAATGTGCAACAAGCCACATTCAGAAACTCAATATCCAACTAGTGCCTCGCCATCTCAAACTGAAAAGGTTTCAATTACAGTCAGAAAGGTTGTGCACACGACAGCCAAAACAACCCAACATCAACTTTTAGCCCAGGGTAGTGCTCTAAATTACAAAATGGTTAACATGTTAAAGTGAACCCCGTCTCTGGGCTGGGGCCCTGGCTGGGCCTTGGGGGCTTGGGTCCTGGTTGGTGTGTTGCCGGGGTTGTGGGCGGGTGGGTGTATGGGGGCCCAGCCCTGGCGCAGGGTGCCGCCAGTGCATCAAGCCATCTGGGGGGCTCTTCAACTGGTGGGGGAGGCTGTTACATCTTGCAGGAGGTCTCCTCTCTTCAGGAACTCACTCTGCAGGAGGGGGAGATATAGGAGAGGTGAGGAAGCTCTCAGCCTGGGCGTCTATTGTCTTGTGTAGTCTGGAAGATGAGTGGATGACGGGGTGGGTGCAGTTTTCTCTGTGGTGGGGTCGGGTGGGCTGTCCCGGGCTCTGTGGGGCCAGGCGGTGCTGCTGAACTGGGCCCCGGTCCGGATGGGCCTGGGCCCCCTTTCCCTGGCAGGTTGCAGACAATGGGGGTGCCTACTGGGGTCAGCGGGGGAGCTGGCCCCAGGGAGGGGTCACTTACCCCTCCCTTCCTTCCCTCCCCATCTCCAGCTGCCTCCCTCTTCCCGCTCCACCACAATCACCCACACATGCAGGGCCTTGGGGTAAAGGTGTGTCACCAGGGTGCAGGGGAGGCACCCCCCCCCATCTGTCCCCTTCTGGCTGCCTGTGCCTCAGTTTTATCCAACAACTTAGACATTCACATTACTCACACTCTCATTACACATACATATAGGATCTTAGGGGTGGGCACGCTACACGGACTCCAAATTACCATCAGGGTGTACACCTCACCCCTGGCGTCGTTGCACACCTCTCAATTTTAAATACATGTAGACATTGAGGGCTATCAGGAGGGGCTATGCGCTTACCTGCTGCTCTCTAGCAGGTAGCTCCATGTCCTCCTGCGTTTTAAATGCACCTTAGAACACACATGCATCAACACTACATATGAGCGGGTGGAGGGAGGTTTGGAGTCTTCACACACCCCCGTTCTCTGCAGCCTGCTGGAGCGGGGGGGGCTAGGAGGAGGAGCTGGTCATCCAATTGGGGTCTGGAATGTGGGGCCTCCCTGCTGCTGCCGAGTCGGGGCAGTCTGCTTCTCTCCACCCCAGGGAAAAGGGTAACACTACCTGGGTCTGGGTGCAGTTTCCCCCTCCAGGGGCAAGGGTACCTAGACCTGGGGTATAGAGTACGCTTGGGGAGTGTGATCGTGTGTACAGCGTCTCTTTATGTCTGTCTCCACGTTGGTTGAGTGTGGAGTAAGTGCATATGAGAGCATGAGGGTGGGAATGGATGTTTGTATCTGTGTGTGCCTGTATGTCTGTGTCTATATGTCAGGTTGGGTATCAGATGAAACCTCTCTGGGGACATCTCAGGACCTCCAAGGTATGGAGGCCTATCTCCCCCCACCCCTTCCCCTGCCAGTGGCGGACTCCCTCAGACATCGGTGCATTGGTGGTTGTTTGTGTCCAAGGATGGGCGTCCAGGTACACACTGGCTCACTCCGGGTGGCTGCTTGTCGGGGCCTGGAGCCTGGGGCTCGCTCGGCCACTTCCGGGGTGGGGTGCCCTCAGCCTCTCAGCCTGGGGCTCGGTCACTCTGGCACAGCTGGCTGCCGACAGAGCTCACGGGCACGTCACTGCAACCCCCCCCCCTGGCTTCTGCTCCGCGGCTGCTGAGTGAGCCCTCATCTGGGGCTCTCCTCAGCTCTTTCTGGGATAGTGGCGCGGCTGCCCCTCTGTTGGTCTTCCTTGGTCTCTTGTGTTCTGGGGGCCTCTGGATGTCTGGAGTTTTGATCTCCTCCATACCTGCTTCATGCCCTGGAGGACGGGGCTGTGGCTCCCCACACCCTCTAACACAGCGGTCCCCAACCTTTTTTGCGCCACGGACCGGTTTATGACCAACAATATTTTCAGGTGTCGCAGATAAATACAACAAAACAAAACTAGTACCGGTACTGAAAAAAAGAAGATTTATTCATAACACACGTGAAAAGACCCAGGAAAACCGAGTAAACGATAAAAACGATAACAAAATAACGCTGAAAACCGATAAAAACCCTGAAAACCATACATTTCACACCTGAGCCTCAACTCTCGCGGCCCGAGGCCCGGGGGTTGGGGACCGCTGCTCTAACAGATCATTACATGTAGGAACCTTTTAAATACAAGCGCGCTCATGCTCACAGGTGTACACACAGGTGCTCACCCACACAAACTACACCCTTTTTGGCTCCTACCTCTAAGCACACTGTGCGCTGTCGATCTTACGTGCTACACAGTAGTGTTTAATATTTAGTATTTACTGTTATATTCCCATAGATCATCGTGATGTTGTTTATTGTGTTGCTCTTTTTTTTTCTTCTGCTTGTTTTCTCTTTTTTCTTTCTCAACAGGTGATCCAGGTGATTGATATATGTATTTTTTGTCTGCTTATTTTGTTGGTTTTTGTTTTTTGCACTTTATCCCCGTCCCTCTTCTCCACTGTTTTTCTTTCCCTCTTTCTTTCTCCCCTTTCTTTTCCCCAGTCAAGTCTGTCCCGTATTTAGCAAGTGAAAATAAAATAAAATAAATAATAAAAGGTGAATCAAATAGACCATTACGGCAAGGCTGGGATGGTCTATTTGGTAAAGTAAATCCATTGGGCATCTTTCTTCACCTTTAGACAATAATTCTGATGGCAAAAGAGCCAAACAGGACAGGCAAAAAAAAAAAAAAAAGTGAACCCCAAAAAGCTTAAAGTGAAGTGTTTGCCCTCTAAGTGCAGTCAGAACTGTAAGTAGGCTGTTCATTAACATTATGAATAAGTACAATTAAAGCCTATCACAAATTAAAGTTTTGCCTTAAGGAACCATTCATCAACCCTTCATGCCTTGTGTACGTAGGAACAGGCTAGAAATGTTGCTTAACAGGCTAAACCCAGTAACTCAGTATTTTTTACCCCTCAGCTGTAAAAGGCTGATGAGATATTTTTATCCACTCGCTGGGCAGGTGGGAAGGCAGCGTCAACACCCAAGTTTGTAAATACAATAACTCGAGAATGAGGTGACCAGGAGTTTCAAATTCATATCTTAGACGTATCTACGAAAAATCTTGGATGATTTTGAATCCTGGTGACCTCGACCTCAAGGTTATAGGTCCTTTCCTAGGATTTTCAGATTTATACCATTTAGACCACTTGTCACATCTACTAGGAGGCTGAGGGGTAGCCTTGGCAACCGCCAGTTTGTTTGTTTTTTGTTGTTTGTTTTTAAATTAATTTGCAGTGTCCCTTCCCTCTGAGGTGACAACTGGACCCAACTCATACCTGTAACAGGACCTCACGGCGTAACAGAGCCACTGGATCCCTTCACTGCATGCATCAGTGGTTCTGATTTTCCTTTTCTTTTCTCACTTCTCATATAACTAACTATAGAAACCACTATAGTAATAAGAGTTATTAGCTATGTTGCTGCTCTTTGTTTCACCACGTGGATTTGTCTCTTCTGTTGCACTCAATAAACAAAATAGTAGTTGAATTTCTGCTTTGCAAATAAGTTATAATAAAGTTCCTGTATAGTTGTTCTGAAAAGATGCATAAGCTACAAAGTTTTGTTTTTGTTTTTTTTTACCATATTGTTTTTAAATTTGGTTAATTTTGGTGAATTGAATTGCTTATGGAGCCATCCATAGTGGCTACTCATCCACAGAGGTTGCTGCTTGGCTATGTCACTCAGCTGAGATGTAGACCTGCACTGTATTTTACACATACCAGTACATTCAGGCAAACCTGCATCACCTCCAGTATGCAAAAAGACAAACAATTTAGAGAGAAAGTGGTCTTATTGCGCTACCATAACAACCCACAAGAAGCAGACAAAGCAGTGGTGCTAAAATAAACTGTTCTGAAAAGGAGTACAGTACGTACCGCTGAGGCCAGTGCATATCCAGCCAGTGCTGCATTGCTAATGTGACCACAGAATATGGTGATAACAAATGACAGGAGGAAGTTCAGAATCCGCGACAGCAGCTGTAGAAACAAGCAGGACTTTAATAATTTGCTGGTACGGTGAAAGCACAGTGATTTATTGCCATTAACTGTGTCCAGGGGACTTGTCAGTACTTGGCAAAGCAGTGTTGTGAAATCACAAGGCACAGACTTGTCTGCATTAATATTCAGTCAGTATAGACAACATTTTTTCTTAGGCATGCAGTATATTCAGTTTTATTTGAGAAATAGTGACTAGTTTCACTACATTATGTAAACCTGCACTAAAAACAGTAATTCTGCACTGCAGGAGTGTGCTGACTGTGCGTATTATAATCATGGGATCCCCCAACTAAAAAGGAAAAGAAGAAAAAGAAGACCACTTTCTGCTACTTACCAGTGGGCCTGTGAGTCGTAACACTTGGTAGAGTTCTTCTCTGTAAGCCTGCGGCAACAAGCGTTTCATGCAACTACACTCAAAGAGTTTGGATCTCACCCATGATGCACCCTCGTCTTCCACAGCCCCTGCCGTCTTAGCAACAGAAACCTCAGCAACGGGCCCTGCACCGGGCAAGGGGTGTGCTGGTTCCGGTGAATCCAGCTTCTCCATTCAAACCCAGAAAGAGAATACAGACGGGAGAGAGGAGAGAGAAAAGTTAGAAAGCACTGGTGGGAGGGAGCGAGAGTGGCAGGGAGGGAGTGGGGTAAGAGAGTGCAAGGGTAAGAGGGGCAATTGGCCTATCTGGGTTTAGAAGTGCGACACATGCACTTCTTAGAAGTTATTGATTAAATTATGTGGTTTTGGGATGTGGTGGTGGAAACAACAGATTAAACAAAATAGAGAAAATAAACATGGGAGGTGACGGCTGGAGAGGTTTTGGAAAAGAACAGAAGACCTTTCTGATACAAGGATCAAAACAGGGCTGACAAACGTGTCTTGAAGTTGGGGGAGGGAATGCAACGTGTTTGAGTATTTGCTCTGTGTGCAGTGTACGACTGCGTGCTTTGTGAATATGTTACATGGCATATTTTGTCGTGTGGGTTTACTTGCGCGTTTGAGTGGTCTTGCAGGGCTCAGTGGTAATCTGATGAGGAATGCCTTGTTTTTCAGTGTATACAAGGAATTTTGATGGCATCTGATCTGCAGGCTTTGAGTAATTGGTGCAGGGCAGTCATGCTGTTTGTGTTTGTGTGTGCTGGTATTAGCCATTGATTGTAGCTCCCTCTGAATGGACTTTGACTAATGATTTTTGGAGTTGTCCTTCCTCGTGTCACATAAATCAACAAAGTCACATGAGCACAAAAACCCGACCGCTCTACAACTCAAACATTTACTCACAAGCATTTACAGATAACTTGACTTTATAGTCTTTATAGTCGACTGACTATTGAGAATAGACCACCTCTCACAACACATGGGGACCTGTAAATCCTATAAACTTACATTTATATGTTAATGAATTGCCTGACGACTGATGGTGATTTAATCACTGAAACTCCAAAAAGGCACAGTGTGGAAATGAACACCTAATACATATCATGTCCACTTGATCAAACTGATTTTAACCTGGCCATGGGCTCAGTCAGAAGTTAAAGAATTAGTTTACACAGTAGAGCTGAAAAGTGTGTGTGTGTGTGTGTGTGTGTGTGTGTGTGTGTGTGTGTGTGTGTGTGTGTGTGTGTGTGTGTGTGTGTGTGTGTGTGTGTGTGTGTGTGCCTGCACATGGATAGAAAGAGTTTCCTGTCCATAGTGTGCGATCCAGTCAATTGTGCAACAGCATCATAAAGAGTGTCTTTTTACACCTCTGTTTGTGTTGCATTTGCAGCTAACCTTTGATCTTTGTGTGATCACATAAGGCTTTCTTAAAGAGCGAGCGCAGAAATCTGTCATAGATCAAAAAGTACAGCATTGGCAGTGGTGAAATAGACATTTGTTAGGTTTTTAGAAAAAAAAAATTCTTACATGTTTTTATATACTCACAAACTTCCATTGCACTGATCTGCGTTTACCGTCACTCATCTGACATTAACAGGAAAGGCAGGAAAATTGACAAGGAAGTAAATCCACAAACACTATAGTTACATTTATCCCTTTTCCCACAGCAAAATAACAATGCCTTCCGCTCCTTTTCAAGGACACACACAAATTTAATGTATAAGTAATTTATATATTTTGTATTATTTTATAGTATTAGAAATAATTAATGGGCTTCCATTGTAACTTGCTTCATAAATAAATGTGTAGAAGTACACTGATTTTAAAGAATTTTAATTTAATTTTGAATCCCTCCAACCATTGATTTTAAGGGTTTGTGATAAAATAAAAATTTAACTATTAAAAAGGGTGTTTTTTAACTTGGCACACACACCCAGTTTACTTTTAGTGCCATTGTAAGGGCTACAGCCAATAAAGGTTTTCCTTGTGTTAAAAGTGTCCACAATAAAAGATGGAAAAAAGTCATGGGTGGGAGGATTTAAAGGGTGTTGACATGAAGGCAAATACTATTATAAGAAAGGCATTTTGAACGAGACGGTAGTTATAAAAAGGGACCTGCGAAGTATGGACTAGGAGCTGATCCAGGTTAAAACAGTCATTCATACCCTCATGTAACACAGACAAGATACGAGCTTCATCAGGTAAATTCGTCTAACTCATCTCAGAATGCGAAACATACATATATATATATATATATATATATATATATATATATATATATATATATAGTATAATTCCTAAAATCTTTCTTATAGTTTTAAATCCGGAGAGGTTTTTTTTAGGATTTTTAATGCTGTCCTTAATATCTAACAAATGCTGAAAAAAAAGTATTTTTAAACAAATGTGTTTCCTTTCTGAGTCATAAAGTTCTGGTTGCCAGAGTTGGAAATAGTCTGATTTAAACTTAAATCAGAAAAATCCCTTTTTTTTCTGTAGACGGATTTTGAGATATTTTGATGCTAGCTGATTTTTAAACCAGGTTTGTAAATGTACAGCCAGTCAACAGTTTAACACAGCAGCTCATCTGCTTAAAACCTGTGTAACACAGACATTTTCAGGTCATTCAGATCAGGTAGTTATTTTTTTTAAGGTTACAGAAGGATAAATAAGTTGAATGTTTTTTGATGGCTTTCTCTTTTTTTAGAAGTGCAGAGGAGAAAATGTTTGCACTTTTGTCTGGAATGTAAATTTAATCTGAGGCTAAAATTCCGAGAGACTAATGTTTAACGTATTTTTGGTTTGTTGTTTGTCCTGTTAAGTAAATGGTTAGAGGTCTTACTAGCTCTCGATGAAGAACACAACAGAATGCGGTGTCTGGTAGTATGCCACATCTGAAAAAACTTGTAATGCTTTAGCTTAAAATTGTAAATGAATTGCATACCAGTGCTTTTTCTAATGATCTCTTCCTTTCCTCCAGGTTCATTGAAGGCAAAGCAAAATGAAGTTTATCCTCAGAGCCGCAGTTTTCCATTTCCTCGTCCTCTATGCAGTGCACGTTTTAGGTAAGTTTGTTGTTTTAGAAAGACCTGGTCACAGGGAATGTATCTCAATCAGTTTTCTTGTCACTATTTATATTGTCAAGATTTACTCCCCCGATCTTACTCAACTTCCTTTTCTTCCCCATCCTAAAGGCATTAATATCCAGTCTAAACCTGCATTCAACGATGAGGGTGTTATACAGGTAAAGCTCAATGACCCTGTATCGCTGGTTTGTACGCTTGGTGTTACTAAAGCTGAAGAAGAGCTGGTCTGGCTGAGGAATGATGCAGCAGTTCTTCTGAAGGAAGGGAACAACAAGAATCGCAGCAGTCTGTGTGTCACACCAACCTATGAAGATAATGGTGCCAAGTTCACTTGCCACCAAAAAGGCAATTCCACAGATCAAGTCTCTGTCACCCTGAATGTCACATGTAAGTCCCCTTAAAGAATTCTAATCTGTAATTTTTTTTTATACAGATCAGAATTCTTAAAAAATTACAGGCAGACGTTGTTTTATTACAAGAGATCCACATGCCTGTCACAGGTTTGAATAAACTTAAAACACCTGAGTTTCCTAATGTGTTCTCAGCCTGTTATAATTCTAGACAAAGAGGAGTAGCAATTCTAATACATAAAAATATTAATTTCACAGTACTCGATACAGTTATAGATCCAGAGGGCAGATTCCTTTTTTTTTTTTTTTTTTTTTTTTTTTTTTTTTTTTTTTAAATGACATCAGAAACAGCAGTATGCGACATTACGTGATGGCAGAGCTTCAGTTCATCCTTTGTCATTTTTTTTTTTTTTTTTTTTTTAATAAATAGGACAGGGGGAATGAATGAGAGAGAGAGGGGGAGAGAAAGAAAGAAAACCAAAGGGGAGAAGAGACGGTGAGAAGGGGGGGGGAAGAGAGAGAAAAAAAAAAAAAAAAAACTCCTGGGTCACCTGTATGGAGAAAAAAAACAAAAAAAAAACAAACAAACAAAAACAAACAGAGGAGACAGCAAACAACAAAGAGCAACATAATAATAGAGAAAACAAAGCACCATCACAATAAACTAGCTAGTCATAGATATCAGTATTTACTAAGTAATAAACGATATTGTGCAGCACGCAAGATAGACAGCGCACAGTGTGCTTTGAGGCAGCAGCCAAGAAAGCTTTAGTCCGCGTCTGTGAATACCCATGTGTGCATACCTGTGTGGATCAGCATGCTTGCATTCCAAAGGTTTCTCCATGTAATGATCTGCTAGGGAGTGTGGGGGGGGCCACAGCCCCGTCCTCCAGGGTGTGAAGCGGGTATGGAGGAGATCAAAACTCCAGACATCCAGAGGCCCCCAGAACACAAGAGACCATGGAAGACCAACAGAGGGGCAGCCGCGCCACTGTCCCAGTAAGAGCTGAGGAGAGTCCCAGATGAGGGCTCGCCCAGCAGCCGCGGAGCAGAAGTCAGGGGGAGTTGCAGTGACGCGCCCGTGAGCTCCGCCGGCCCCCAGCTGCGCCTGAGTGACCGAGCCCTAGGCCGAGAGGCCGGGGGCACCCCACCTCCAAAGGGGCCCGAGCGAGCCCCAGGCCCCAGGCCCCGACAAGCGGCCGCCAAGGAGTGAGCCGGTGTGCACCCGGAGGGCAGATTCCTAATCGTCAAACTATCTATACTTAACCAAAAGCTATGTATTGTAAGTATATATGGTCCAAATGTTGATGACCCCTCATTCTTCCATGGTTTTTTTAGTACACTCTCCGAACACCTAGACTGCACAATTGTTCTTGGGGGAGACCTCAACCTGGGACTAAATGAAGAAAT
This sequence comes from Rhamphochromis longiceps, assembly GCF_057381845.1. Classification (NCBI taxonomy): domain Eukaryota; kingdom Metazoa; phylum Chordata; class Actinopteri; order Cichliformes; family Cichlidae; genus Rhamphochromis; species Rhamphochromis longiceps. The sequence goes on along the minus strand of NC_140566.1, from coordinate 17,310,058 downwards.
GTATAGGCTCAATACAGCAGGAACTCAGCGTAATTGGCAGTCCACAAATATAATCAAACAGTATATGAGCGACTTTGGTCTTTGCGATGCATGGCGCTCCCTTCACCCCAACAGTAAGGAATATTCTTTCTTCTCACATGTCCATCACTCCTACTCTCGTCTGGATTGTTTTCTGGTCAGCAGCTCACTGCTAAGTAACATTTCAGACAATGAGATTCATCCTATAGCTGTCAGTGATCATGCTCCTGTATCTTTAACACTAATACAGAAGAATAATACTACACCAAGTAAAAACTGGAGATTTAATACATCACTGCCCAAAGACGAAGAGTTTATCAAATACTTTAAAAAAGAATGGACTCTATACTTAGGCTTTAATGACATTCCAGGAACATCAGCATCTGTCCTCTGGGAAGCAGGGAAAGCCGTGATGAGAAGTAAAATAATCTCTTTCTCATCACATAAGAAGAAAGAAGAAAACAAAAATATTCAGGAACTAGAAAAAAACATCAAATTCTTAGAAAAAGCCTATGTGTCACAACAAGATCAAGAAATATTAAACAAAATATGCAAGACAAAACTAGAATTAAATGAAATTATTAATAAAAAGAATACATTCTCAGTACAAAGACTTCGCCTGCAAAATTATGAACACGGTAAATTATGAATACGCCTTCCAACAACTGCTCACACTGCACAGCAAACACACCGGACAATTACATCCACGCTCTTTGGTTCTGTCCACCAGTTCAGAAGTTTTGGCGTGAGATATGTGAAGACTTATCAAAGTGTCTGAAATGTAACATTCCAGCCTCCCCTTTAGTATGCTTGCTGGGCAACTTGGATGAGGTCACTGCAGAAATAAACACAGCCCACGTTGTTTTTACGGCCCTATGCATTACCAAGAAAATGGTCCTCATTAACTGGAAAAATAAAAATAATCTTAATTCTAACCAATATAAAAACCATCTAATAGATCACATTAATCTTGATACAGCCTCTGCCATCACATTTGATCAATCCCTTTGGGCTCATTTGATCGACTTAATCACCTAGTTGGGGTGGGGGGTCATGGTTTGGTCCTGCCTTCACTATTGTGGTTGATATGGGGGTAGGGACGGCCTTACGGCGTCTGGGGAGTCCCTAGGGACGTTTTCCCTGGAGGGCCTAACCCGGGGGATGTGGGCATGACCTGGGTAGGGGCCCTGATGGCTCTTAGATGGTGTTTTCCTTGTGGCTGCGTACAGCGGAGATGGGGGAGGGTCTGTGCTGGCGGACGTTGGTTACTGGCCTGGTAGCCTGGCTGCCCCTGGGTAGGTCCGGGACGGGCGCGGAGGCTTGGGGGTCTGGGGGTGCTCCGCCCCCGGTCTGGGGTGCTGGCTGGGCCTTGGGGGCTTGAGTCCTGGCTGTTGTGTTGCCGGAGCTGTGGGCGGGTGGGTGCAGGGGGGCTCAGCCCCAGTGCAGGGGACCTCTGGTGCATCGGCCCAACTAGGGGGCTCTCTAACTGGTGGGGAGGTTGTTATATCTTTGCAGGTGGTCTCCTCTCTACAGGAGCTCACTGCACCCCACCTCACTGCAGGTGGGGGAGAGATATAGGAGAGGTAGAGAATGAACTCAGCCTGGGTGTCTATTGTCTTGGGGCTGGGCGGTGCTGCTGCTGCGGGCCCCAGTCCGGATGGGCCTGGGCCCCCTTGCCCTGGTGGGTTCCAGAGTGTGGGGGTGCCTACTGGGGTCAGCAGGGGAGCTGGCCCCAGGGAGGGGCCGCTTGCCCCTCCCTTTCTTCCCTCCCCATCCTCAGCTGCCTCCCTATTCCCGCTCTACCACACCCACCCACACACGTAGGGCTTGGGGTGCAGGTATGTCACCAGGGTGCAGGGGAGGCATTCCCCCTCTGTCCCCTTCTGGCCGCCTGTGCCTCAATTTTATTCTGCAACCTAGACATCCACATTACTCACACTCTCACATAACACATACATATAGGGCCTTGGGGGTGGGCACGTTTTACTGCATCCAGAGGATGGTCGGTGTACTCCAACCCACCTCTGGCGCTGGTGCCCTACCCTCAATTTTAAATGCATATAGACACTAAAGGTTTTCGGGAGGAGCCGTGCTGCTCTCTGATGTTTTAAATGCACTTTAGAACAGCACACAGCAACACTACATATGAGCGGGCGTAGGGAGGTTTGGGGTCTTCACTCAGCCCGGTTCTGTTAGCCGTCAGGGCTGGGGGGCTGGGAGGAGGTGCTGGCCATCAGATTGGGGTCCGGGATGCGGGGCCTCCCGGCTACTGCAGATAAGGAGGTGGTCCACTTGCCTCCACCCCAGAGAGAAGGGTAACATCTCCTGGGTCTAGGTGCGGCTTGCCCCTCTGGGGGCGGGGGTACCTGGACCTGGGATATAGAGTATGTTTGGGGAGTGTGACTATCTGTGCAGTGTCTATTTGTGTCTGTCTACACGTGGGTGAGTGCCGAGTATTTGGTTGTGTATATGGGGCTGGGAATGCACGTTTGTGTCCGCGTGCGCCTGTTCGTCTGTGTCTATATGTCAGGTTGGGTCTTAGACTCAACCTCTCTGGGTACATCTCAGGCCCTCCTAAGTACGGAGGCCTATCTCCCCTCACCACACTCCCTGCCGGTGGCTGATGCCCTCAGACGTTGGTGTGTTGGTGGTTCTTGTCAACTGGGGCTGGGCTGAGCCCCTTCCGGGGGGTGGGGTGCCCTCAGGCCTCTGGCCTCTGGGCCTGAAGCTCGGTCCTCTTTGGCACAGCTGGCTGCCGGCAGAGCCCGCGGGCACGCCACTGCAACCCCCTCTGGCCTCTGCTCCGTAGCTGCTGGGTGACCTCTCGTTTGGGGCTCTACTCAGCTCTTCCCAGGACGGTGGCACGGTTCCCCCCCTTTTGGTGGTCCTCCTCGGGTCCTTGTACTCTGGGGCCTCTGGATATCTGGGGCCTGGATCTCCTCCATACCTGCTTCATACCCTGGGGGACGGGGCTATGGCTCCCCACACTCCCTAGCAGATCGTTACATGGAGAAACCTTTGTAATACAAGCATGCTGATCCACACAGGTGTGCACACAGGTGTACACACGGGTGTTCACAGACGCGGACTACACCCTTCTTGGCTGCTGCCTCAAAGCACATTGTGCGCTGCCTTTCTTGCGTGCTGCACAATAGCGTTTAATATTCAGTATCTACTGTTATCTACTGCTAGCTAGTTTATTGTGATGGTGATGTTGCTCTTTTTTTTGTTTGCTTTCTCTTCTGTTTTTTTTTCTCCATACAGGTGATCCAGGTGTTTTGTTTGTTTTTCTTTCTTTCTTCCCCCCCTTCTCACCCTCTCTTCTCCCCTCTTTTTTTGTTTCTCTCCCTCTCTTTCTTTCATTCTTTCTCCCTGTCCTATCCCCCAGTCATGTCTGTCCTGTTTGTAGCATCCGAAAATAAAATAAATTCATAATTATAATAAAGGTCAATCAAATGGACCAATATGGCAAGGTCATGATGATCCACTTGGCAAAATAAATCCGCTTGGCATCTTTCTTGGCATTAAGACAACAATTCTGATGGCTAAAGATCCAAACGGGACACAAAAAAAAAAAAAAAAATTCTGATCTGATCTGTTTATTGTATTTATATATTAATACTCCCAGCCAATACTGAATCACTTTTAGATGAATTTGAAATTATTTAGCCAAGTTAGGAATCAGAAACAATATAACTGCATAATGACCAAAACTATCACACTGACTGACTGAGTTCAGTTTTATGATCTTTAAATAGTGGGGCAACGGATCACTGTATGTGTATGGTGTGCGTGGTCAGTCTGTCAAGCCATAGTTATGGCCAGCGCTAGCAGTCCAAGTGGAGGAGCAGAGGAGTTTCCAGCATTTAAGCAGCCCTTTGCTGCCCAGTCCGACCGGGCTAAAACTATTATAAGGCCGTATTCCGTTGTGCAAAAAAGGGGGTTTAAACTATGATGAACATGCTTGAGCCACGCTATGATATCCCGTTGCGCGTCCACTTCAGTGACAAGATCGTTCCAAGCATGTATGAGCAGGAAAAGTCTAAAGTTATGCCTGAACTGTTCCAGGCATCTTCTGTTGCCCTAACTACAAATGGGTGGACCTCCAGGGCAACGGAAAGCTTCGTGACCGTGACTGCTCATTATATCACAGTGGAGTGGTAAATACAAAGCCCTGTACTGCCCTATATTGCACCTTAATTTGTTTTTATATAATTGCGTGGAATGAGTCTTGAGTTGAATGTTTTTTAATAGCCAAAAAATACTTAAATAAGTAAATGGCGAGTTAAAGTTTTGTCTTTTTGTCTTTTTTTGCTGATCCGAAAATTTATCCGATCCATGACTTAAAACTGTGATCCGATCCGAACCGTGAGATTTTGGATCCGTTGCACCACTATCTTTAATATGTATCAGTATTCAAGGTTGGATTGTCATCATACTCTGGAGCATAAACAGGTTGTCATCAGGACACTACAACACAGAGCGAACGACATCCTCGCAAACATGCCGGGTAGGGCAGCAGAAGAACATCATATCAAAATGGCCCTGGGTAGATGTGACATTCCCAGTTGGACATTTGACCAGCCAGGAAGCCACCTAAAGAATACTTGAGGAGAGAATTACAACCCATGCCTAAACGAAAACCTTTTGGTGATCCTGAGACACATTTTCTCTAAACAATGCGTCTCTGTGGCTTTCAAACCAAAAAACATGCTACGTCAGAAAATTGCTCCACCCCAAGGATCTAGTCTATGTGTTTAAGTACAAGGAGCATTTTTGTAAAATTATACATCAGTGAAATCAAACAACCTCTAAGCTGATGACACAACACAGAAAAGCTACCTCATCAGGCCAGGACTCTGCAGTCTGTTTAGACCTACAGGCCAGCAGCCACCCTGTCAGTGATGCTGATGTGCACATCCTGGACACGGAGGGGTTATATTCTATAAAACAGAATATAGAAGAAAATATGCTGCCATAGGCTGTAATTTATCTGTGTGTAAACAAGCAAATAAGACAGAACACAAAGCACATTGAAAGATGGAAGTATTCAGGAAATGCATTTTTATGTGGATTTGTTTTGAAAGAAAGAAAGCAAAGGTAGGACAAAATTCATCATGTTTTTCAAGTGGGATGCATAATTTTGGTCTTGTTTTGCTGCTGGTTCAGAGAACTTTGGTTGGAGCGTGATGAAACATGCAGTTTTGCTACATGTCTACTTGCTCTTTAATTATATGTTGTTTTAGCTGTGTTTGGTGATCGTAGAAAATGTTTTTGAGCCTTGAGCTCACAAAACATTTTGATTTTTCTGTGGATGCCACAGATGTTTATATTTTAAAAAACAAATGTGGCGGCACATCTCGTGAAACCTGATGTTTTCCATCTTGCCCCCAGTACTGGGGTCATTAGCATTTAACAGGTTTTAAACTAAAGGACCAACCAAAGTAGGGTTCGTTACCTGTTAGTTCATATATTTTTCACTGATCTCAGGGAAAAAGTACAGCACCACAATATGTAGATCTTTAACATATTATACTAGTAGTCCTCGTGCCCACTCGGAGTGGAGTGACTAGTCTCGACCATGGAGAACACCAAACTACGCATGGACCATTCAAGTGGACTTGCAGGAAGCGTGACTGGAAGGAACTGACCACGATCCCATCTTTATTCTAGCCCTGATTTGTCCACGATTATCAGTGATCATGAGTACAACGTTTGGGTTTTTATAGTAAACTGACATCTGGGTTTTTGAAAAGATTTGAACTAGTTGTTCTGTGGTCACATTCCTGCATGACAACAGCACTTTAACAGGGAATTTCCATTTTAAGAGGAGGGAGGGATGGAATCATACAAACACACCCAACATACCTGTGCAAATTTTAATGGCAGGCTGGTCATGGAATATTTCGGTTTGAATCAGTGTAGCTGCTAGGTTGGTTACGTTGATGTGCATCTATCTGGAAAAAATTACTTCAATAATCTCACAAGCATTAATATTTGCACTGATCATTTTTCAGTCGCCCCAAATATCTCTGAAACAGTGGAAGTTACAGTTGAAGAAGAGGATGACCTTGTCTTGGAGTGTGACACAAGGGCCAATCCACTTGTCTCCTCTGTGACATGGTCACTAAATGGAAGCCTGGTGGATCTACTAGCAGATGGCCTCTCTGTGATCAATAATGGCTTAACAAGTCAGCTGACATCCAGCAAAGTGAAGAAAACCTTGCATGGAGGCATGTACACATGCACAGTGGACTCTCCTATGTATGGAAGTAGCAGCAGGCATTTCCAAGTCACAATAACAGGTGAGCTCACTAGATCAGCACTCTGCAATGCTACCCAAGCCACATCTCCACATTAAGTTGTTAAGTGGATTATAAAAATCAGTGCATGATATTATGGCTTGGTTATTAATGTTTTAATCTTCATTTTTACAGACAAAACCCTGAAGTTCCCACTGGGGCCCATGATAGCTGGGCTGGTGGTTGTGGGCCTCACTGCTCTTCTTGCTGTTGTTTCAAGGTGGAGGAAAATCGTAAAGGTAACGCACAGAATACACGTGTGGAGTACAGAGACTGACTGATTACAACCCAGACCTTCTAATATTTTAAATCTCTTTTAACAGTGCTGCAAGTAAGTTGTGCTCAAAATAACCAGTCTTCTCTACATCACCAAACGAGACAAGCCATGAAGATAACGCCACTACTCTGTGTGTAAAAGACTCTGATTATCCATTATTGTGTCCTTCTATTTAATTTTGTGATGTGATGAGAGATACATCTATTCTACATTTAAGTTTTCTTCCCAATGTATAAACAATGAATATATATACATATATACTATATGGACAAAAGTGCAGGGCTACATATACATTACACCTACAGGAGCTGCACAGCCATGGAAACTCACGTTATGTAGCTCCCAGCTTGTGCTGATGTTAATGCCAGAGGACATTTGGACCTCTGCAGTTACTGAGCGAGCAGAGCACTGCCGACTTTCATGCACTACACTGTAACTTCATATGATCTGCTACATTGTGTGGCTCCTGAACACTTCCACTGTACAATAATACTACAGCTGACTGTGTACTATCTAGATGGAGAACAACTTCAGGAAGTGACTTCCTGTAATAGAAATATCCGATCAAACTCACATTCAGCTCTTTAGCACAACATGTTCATTCCCAAATATTTGTAATGGGAGACAGCATGGCTAGGTGCTTGATGTTATACACCTGTGACAGCAGGGCTGAAAACACCTGAATTTAAAGATTAATAGGTGTGGCCTAAAGCTTTTGTCCATATAGTGTATTTCTGTTATGTAAACAGCTAGCTAGTTTAGCTTAGAGTGAAACTAATCAACTCATAAAACTCACAGTATGTTAGTTTTTCTATGTGTTATACAATCAGGGTATAACTTATCAGTTAAATGTCCTGTTACCTTTGGTTAAAACCAGACTAGTGTGTTTCCCATGTTTCCTGTCTTACACTGTGCTAACTGTCTGGTAATGGTAGCTGCATATGTTCAGAAACATTAATAACAATAATGATGCAGCTAGTAAAGCTCATCTTTCCAATGTAATCAATGCAATATAAACTGTCTTTGTGTGTAAGATCATTTTTATTGGTTATTATAAAATATAGATACAGTGGGGCAAAAAAGTATTTAGTCAGCCACCGATTGTGCAAGTTCCCCCACTTAAAATGATGACAGAGGTCAGTAATTTGCACCAGAGGTACACTTCAACTGTGAGAGACAGAATGTGGAAAAAAAAATCCATGAATTCACATGGTAGGATTTGTAAAGAATTTATTCGTAAATTAGGGTGGAAAATAACTATTTGGTCAATAACAACAATACAACTCAATACTTTGTAACATAACCTTTGTTGGCAATAACAGAGGTCAAACGTTTACTATAGGTCTTTACCAGGTTTGCACACACAGTAGCTGGTGTTTTGGCCCATTCCTCCATGCAGATCTTCTCGAGAGCAGTGATGTTTTGGGGCTGTCGCCGAGCAACACGGACTTTCAACTCCCGCCACAGATTTTCTATGGGGTTGAGGTCTGGAGACTGGCTAGGCCACTCCAGGACTTTCAAATGCTTCTTACGGAGCCACTCCTTTGTTGCCCGGGCAGTGTGTTTTGGATCATTGTCATGTTGGAAGACCCAGCCTCGTTTCATCTTCAAAGTTCTCACTGATGGAAGGAGGTTTTGGCTCAAAATCTCACGATACATGGCCCCATTCATTCTGTCCTTAACACGGATCAGTCGTCCTGTCCCCCTGGCAGAAAAACAGCCCCATAGCATGATGTTTCCACCCCCATGCTTCACAGTAGGTATGGTGTTCTTGGGATGCAACTCAGTATTCTTCTTCTTCCAAACACGACGAGTTGAGTTTATACCAAAAAGTTCTACTTTGGTTTCATCTGACCACATGACATTCTCCCAATCCTCTGCTGTATCATCCATGTGCTCTCTGGCAAACTTCAGACGGGCCTGGACATGCACTGGCTTCAGCAGCGGAACACGTCTGGCACTGCGGGATTTGATTCCCTGCCGTTGTAGTGTGTTACTGATGGTGACCTTTGTTACTTTGGTCCCAGCTCTCTGCAGGTCATTCACCAGGTCCCCCCGTGTGGTTCTGGGATCTTTGCTCACCGTTCTCATGATCATTTTGACCCCACGGGATGAGATCTTGCGTGGAGCCCCAGATCGAGGGAGATTATCAGTGGTCTTGTATGTCTTCCATTTTCTGATGATTGCTCCCACAGTTGATTTTTTCACACCAAGCTGCTTGCCTATTGTAGATTCACTCTTCCCAGTCTGGTGCAGGTCTACAATACTTTTCCTGGTGTCCTTCGAAAGCTCTTTGGTCTTGGCCATGGCGGAGTTTGGAGTCTGACTGTTTGAGGCTGTGGACAGGTGTCTTTTATACAGATGATGAGTTCAAACAGGTGCCATTCATACAGGTAACGAGTGGGGGACAGAAAAGCTTCTTACAGAAGACGTTACAGGTCTGTGAGAGCCAGAGATTTTCCATGTTTGAGGTGACCAAATAGTTATTTTCCACCCTAATTTACGAATAAATTCTTTACAAATCCTACCATGTGAATTCATGGATTTTTTTTTCACATTCTGTCTCTCACAGTTGAAGTGTACCTCTGGTGCAAATTACTGACCTCTGTCATCATTTTAGGTGGGGGAACTTGCACAATCGGTGGCTGACTAAATACTTTTTTGCCCCACTGTATATATATTACCAGACACAGACAGAAACCACCATTCACACTGTCACATTTAACTGCTATTGTATGAGAAATGCATGCACTTACTCTGATATATAGCTCATGCTGGCTTCTGCATATTAATCAGTGTGCTTTTTAAAACAATAAAGAGACAGATAATTGTCAGACTAATTGTGTTAAAAACCAAAAAGCTGCTTAAAAGAGAGTAACTCAATGCTGAAGCTGATGCTTTGATAATACCCAGTGTAAAACTATCATACTGCTGTCAAACCAGAGAAATAAACATGTCTGTGAAATGTTTATAAATGCTTCAGAATCTAATTCTTGCATTTGCTCTGAACTTTACCTCCTGACTCAACTATACAGCCATAGCTCATTAAAATGATGTTATACATTTACTTTTAATGAGACAAAAGGACAGTGGCTGCTAGGTTGTTAGGGTCAAGGTCTCCTCTTTATGTTCTTTCCAATAAAGAAAGAAACACTTTAAAACACATAAAACAGAGTGATATCAGTGAAGGACAAATGGATTCAAAGTTAAAGATAAATTATTCTACAGCCTTGTTAATGCCTTTACTAAATCACTACAGAGGTGGACAAGACAAAGATTTCAAAATACTGAAAGCATTTCATGTGCAGGTGTGCAGTGACATCTGCTGGTCACCAAGCCCTTTGTAGCCACAATGGTGGATTTTTGTGTACACGTGCAACCAAAAGCAAAGAAAAACCTTATGGTGTTTGATAAATGAGCAACAGTATTTAGTGACCTGTTATAATTGTGCTGTTGGTGGAAAAAACTGTGCAAACTATCTAGCATTTCCCAGCAGCTAAATATATTTGATATACATCACCAAGTCCAAAGGCACTGTTATACTTAGCTTTGTAAAGTGTTTCTTACGTGTATTTGTATGTATTCCTTTATCTGTAAATTGGGTGGTAAAACAGTATTGCAATAGAAGAGCGTTACTAACACCCCTGTTAGTTGCTTCAACACCAATCTCATGCCAAGTCAATAAAAACTGGACATATTACCTGGAAAAGATAAGGTTTATTGCTAAACATTTCGTAATTTTTCTTTACTAGAAAATGTGACGGTGTTTGAGAGACAGTTTACAAACACTCATCATGGGCATAAATGCCATGGTAATTTGGGGCTTTTGATGATTTCTTTAAGCTGTTATTTTTCCAGGGTGAAATGATTGTGCAACATAAATCTTTAATGACTTTTTAAAAAAAGAATTAGGTGCACATGTTAAATTTATTTTGGATTTTCCCTAATCCACACAGGATCACAATTACACATACAGGCTCAAATATAAACATAGACCCCCAATAATACTTAGCTAAATGTCCCTTTGCAAGTCACAACACGACTTTTGGTAGGCATCAACAAGCCATAGAGGAATCTAGTATTACAAACTTGTGATCCTAAGTATTTTTTACAACTATTTTGAAAATACAGACCTTAACAGATCATTTTAAAATATATATTTCAAGAAGAAACATCTTGGAATCTTATTCGGACACGATAATCCTAGTCACATTTCAACGTGAATCCCATTAACGTAAAACTGTACGTAGTGACGCATCGTTTTACGTCACGTAACACTGCGTAGGGCGTGGTGACGCGTGCCTTTGTGGATTCTGTGGTCCGCCGCCAAATTCAAACAGCGAAAGAAGAAACGGGAGCTACAGCCGCCTAAAAGCCACAGAGAATCGGCTACTTTTACAACTGATACTTTTAGGTAAGCTCTCTGTACAGCAGGTGTCCCAGCAGACGTTCTTCTTTTAAGTTTTTATACTTATTTGAGTAGATGTTTTGTCGTGTAAATAGTAATTTTTTTTCCTAGCTAACCGTGGCTTCGGGGGCACAGCCCTCTTTTGTTTTGTTAATGATATTCACTGAATTTTATGGGAAAAGGCAGCATTTGACAACAATGGCACAATTTGACAGCGTTTTTATATAACGGCAAGTGAAAGGTAAACTTTAATTCTCATTTGTTGCTTAAGGCTGTTATTCCCTCCTCAGGGCAAGCCATTCCTGGGTTAAGTTGGACACTTGACCAGGAGCATTGTCCCTATCTAACAAAAGCCACGGAGCTTTTACTAACACGATTACTGCTGCTTGATTGTATGGTTGTTACGGCTCATTTTTCACTTTTTCCGTCCTTTGTTCATTGACATTTTTCAAATTTTTTGACAGTGACAAAGGGACTCTGAAATAATTTCCTCAAATTCGAGGATTAAAAAAAGAAAGATTTGTCTTAACTTGTAACTTTTTCTTATTTTGGTCTATCAGTCCAAAGAAATATTCAAATTTCATAGCATGCTGAGCCAGATTAGAATATAGGTTTTTTTTTATATTGTGAGATTTTGAAACTGTAGTATTAAAAATGTTATTTTCATAAAACTTATTCATACAGATCACTTTTTTTCTCAGCTCGGTCATATAGCCTGTTTAGTCATGGATGGTGTTGGTAAAGCTGTGGTTGGAGTCTGGCGGGCACACACAGTCCTGGATGAGTCTGATGGAGCAGAGAGCTCCCCAGAAGCCCCGGACCGTTTCCGCAAACTTCGGTCCTCATCTTCACTCAACTCTCTGAGAATGTCACTGAGGAAGCGACTCCCACTGCGATCTGTCCAGACCAACTCCCTCCCTGAGAATCCGACCTGGGAAACCATGAAGGAGCAACCAAAGACCAGCACAGTCCACAAACTTACTCGTAGTGCTCGTAACTCTATCACCGGAGTGTATCAGGTAGATTAACTGTTATGTGTGAAATTGCCTATTTTTTATTATTATCAGTCTCAACAAAAGCCACCAGTCAGTTATTCTAGAGTTGTTATTTTCTTTCTCTCTCTCTCTCTCTCTCTCTCTCTCTCTCTCTCTCAGAGGTTGCAGAGGACCAGAGAATTTTCCCGTGAAGAGTGTTTGGTAGCGACCCCGGGTCGTGATGGAGAAAATGCTGGAGCATTGAATTCTTGCACCCCAGGACGTACACCTCATCGGGCTGCAACACCCAGACGCACACTCAGAGCAACAGGTACACCTGGGCGTACTCCAGGCTCCAGAGGACGCAGGACTCCTGAAGCATCCGTAAGAGGAGTGAAAACAGGAGGTGGCAGGAGGCAACTGGTCCGCATGGCTGCTGTACGAAGTCCCTTTGCCTCTCCAAATACGCAAAACCAGAGGAAGTGAGTTTGATTCACTCTTTATGCAACTTTGCTTTTTAGGACTTTGTTAGTTTATAAGTTTGAGTGCTTTTATTTCATTGGATCCCTCTGAGGATGTGTCAGGACGATCATACACCATTTATTTATTTAAAAAAAAAAAAACTCAACCAAATATGTGGAGCAGCTGAGAGTAGCTCACTTGAATTTTGGTGGTTATCTTTTTCTGCCAAATATTTTGTTTTTATGATCTATAATAGGAAATTTGACCAAGATTTGGAGTCAGTTTCCAGTGGACTCAGGAGGCTCAAACATCTGTCGAAGGCTTTTGATGACATCATTGGGAGAGACAGCAGGTAACATTTTTTTATTTTAGTGAATTCTTTTGATATCTTGATCATTGACTGGGTGGTAAATTCTAAAATTGTAAAAAGTGTTTGCATTATGTGTGTTATTAGTTTCTCCCAGATTGGGTAATTAACAGAAAAAGGACATGTTTTGTTACCTTTTTCTATAATCACAACTAAAGAAGTGTTTTGTTGGTAAATTAAAGTTTTGTGTAACTGAAGAAGCCATTAGTCCATTTCCTTGTATTCATGCATATTCTGTATTGAGGAAGGGAGTCTCTGTCCTCCTTGCCCTCTCACCCAAAGAATCCCAGCTTGTGGGTCCCCAGACTTCCTCCCCCTCCCTCCAGACATTCCTCCCGCCTCAGTTTGAAACAGGGCCTGTGTTTCTGGTATTCAGATAAGGAGGGAGTAAGGGGGAAAGGAGGTGGATGTGGGAATTGGAGCCAGATGACATGACAGAATGCATTTGAAAATTTGCGTCACTTCCTGTGTTGTCATTTAAAATATTTGTGTCCTGTAAACGATGATATTCAGTGCGGAAAGCGAGCACTCGGTAATGGTGATCTTGCCTGTTATTTGCGCACATTACATGCTCCCAGAGGCTTTCCTCACTGAGTATAGACGTCTTCTTATTTAATTGAGATCAGTTTTTTGTTTTGTTTTTTACTTGCAACAGGCAGTTCAACTATTCCCAAATTGTGGAGTAATACAGAAGGTAAAATCCCCTTTCCAAAGAGTAAAACTAGTTGAGTTTTGAGAACATAGCTTTCAGTGTAAACACAAAGGTGCATGGCAGAGCTTCTCGGATGCATGCAATCTGGAAGAAAAACAGATTAATAACTCGCTGTCTGAACAAATGTTGCTCACACTTTTTCTTGCTGACTTTACAGCTCCTGCTTTAAATTTTCCTTGACACCAAACTTTCCCAAATACCTTTTCTGATATTACCTGAATGTCTACAAGGCCATTTACACATTAAAATGATAAGTAATAAAATTCAAATTGTAGATCAGGAAATGAGTTACTGAAAATTTTCATTTGTTGCCTGATGGCTTAACACTTGCCTTTTTCTTTTTAAATAACTAACTGATGTTACAGTTGTAAACCTATATGGTTTTAATGGCAGTCTCTTTTTGCACTGAGTAGTGTCTCTCTGTCTCTGCAGATCTGGCCCAAAGGAACGTTCTGGGGGAGCGATGATGAGAAAGCTGGATCCCAGCGGTAAACTCAGCCGCTCAAATGTCACACGCAGAGCCACACGCGTCTCAGACACGCTGGGCAGTTGGGCCCACACAGCTGTGAACACTATTCGCAAACCCAACTGAACTACATGCATGTCTGTGTGTATAATGCAGGACCTATTGTAGCCATGTTTTACACTTATTATACTCATTATTATTGTGGTGTCACTGTTACATATTCACAGTGGCGTTATGATACTGGGAGACTATTATGCTACAGCTTGTCTTTTTTTATGTGTGCTCTGCATCTTTGTGAGCATCTGTGTGACTCTTGTGTGTTTACATGTCTCAGGTTAGCTTGTTGTGGGTAAAATATCCTCACTGTAGCTTCCAGAGGAATTTTCTTTGCATCTGTCGTAGCTGCTACAACCGAAATGTTACATTTAGTTACATTTTCAAAATACTAATATTGTACTTTGTGTTCTCATTCTCTGCATAGAAAGTTAATGAAATGTACTCTAAAGGGATCGCGAACAAGAGCTGCAGTTATCTGCTGAACGAACACTAAATTTTCTGACAGAGGGGAAATCTTTTTTTTTTTCCACTATTTTTATATGTATGCAATAATGTTTCTAACACTTGTTACACTATTTTTAAATATCATTTGATTATACCAAATTATCAAGTGTATTTTCTAAAACAGTATTTAAATGTGAACATTCCTTGAGGCAGAGGTTGGCACTTCTAATGGCCTGTGGATGATTCATGCATCGATATTGTACACACAAATCATCTGATAATGTGATGGGGAAAAAGATTTAGTGGCTCATTACCAGTTGATGGCTATAATGATGATGTTATAAAGAGATATCCCGAGTCTTATTAGTGACTCTCAAGTTACCAGCCTCAAATTAAGCAAAGCTCTTCTGTGGGTGTGTTGTTGTTGTTGTTTTGTTTTTCTGTTTTTGATACTTTCTTTTTCTGCATTATTATTTTTTTTAAAGGAGAACAACTGTCCAAATGTGAAAAAATAAAACTTTGCCCTTTTTATGCATATATATATCCGTTTCATGTTTTCTCTTCACATCATTTTTGTTGGGTGTTTTCTTTTTCTTTTCTTCATTTTTTTTGGGGGGGGGGGGGGGTTAAAATAATATTTTCCTCAACATCATGATGTTGATGATGGTGGTTATCATTTGGTGTCAGTTTTACAGCACATTTGTTCATTAAACTAACTGAAGATTTTAGAAACGGAGTGGAAAAATGTGTTTATATCACTATTTTGGGTTTTTTGTTTTTTTCTTTCTGTTCAGATCATTTTCAGGTATTGAAATCTATATATGCCAGTATACTAACTTCCCACTTCATTAGGTATACCTTGCTAGTACTGCCTTAATGCTTGCCTAATGGCACAGATCCACCATGGTGCTGGAAGGCACTCAGTTTGTAATAAGAGGCCCAATTTATGGCAATAAAACACTCCCACGCCATTAAATGAACACCGTCAAACCTGAACCAGTGATCAGTCCAAGGAAGGATTGATCCATGCTTTGATGCTGTTTGCATTAAATTTTGACCCTATCACTTGAATGTTGCAGCAGAAATTGAGATTAATAAAAACCAGGCAACATTTTTCCAGCCCAATTTTATCTGTGCGACACTGCAACTCATGCCTCTTTCAGATCACAGTGATGGTTATGTGGGAAAATTTTAGTAGATCAGCAGTTTCTGAAATATTCACATCAACCACCATGTCATGTTCAAAGTAATTTAAATCTCCTTTCTTCCTCTTTCTGATGCTCAGTTTGAACTTCTTCTGGTACTATAATTTGTGTTTTAACTTAGAATAATTGTAATATTCATACATCCGTACTCTTCTGCTTATTGTTATGGGGTGGGGGGGGCTATCCCAGCTAACATAGGGCAAGTGGAGGGCACACCCTGGATAGGTTGCCAAACCGCTGACCTAAAATTAAATTATGTTACACATTTGTGATTAAGTACTTTATATGAGATTAGTACTACTTTAATTTGTATGTAGAAAATTTGTGTAATTCTTTTAGTGGGTAAATCATTTGGGATAGCATGGTTATATTTGTATATATTATATTTGTATAATATGCAAGGCACAGTCTATAGAAAACTAACTGGTAAAGGCAATACATTTTTAATTTAAAACAACTACACATTTAAGACAATAATTCATTATATTTGTAATATTTCATGACTAATGATAGAAATTTGACAAAGCAAGTAAACAACAGGAAATCAGAAATGCCATCTGTCGTACTTTACTTGTGTTTCTTTGGTGAGGTAGCTTAAATTATTTGGAATTCACTGAAAAGTCAGTCACTTAGTATAGACTTGGATTTCGTTATAGTAACACGACGGTAAGACTGCCCCCGCGTGGTGTTTTACGATCACTGCGCGGTGAAACGAGAATTGCTCTGTTTGTCCTTTGTTGTCACCCGTCTGTAGCTCGCTGCCTCGCTGAAGTCGCTCCACCTCTGCCTCTCCGGCTTTGTACCCAGAGCTGAACCCACGCCGCGGCTACCTTCTCTAGGATACCGGGGCTGCTAAAAATTTGAAAATGGCCCTACACGTCCCAAAAGCTCCGGGCTTCGCCCAGATGTTAAAGGATGGCGCCAAGGTGGGGTTAAATTAGGAATATTGGGCTCGTAGATGAGCTTTGACTGAGTAGTTGTGAAGAAGCGTGCTAGCTAACGTTAGCCGCTAAGTTAGCATGTTCATTCAGAGTCATGAGGGATAGTTCTAGAAAGCAGCAGCCAGGCCGCCCAGCCGGCTGCTGGACGAAGGTCTGTTAGGGAAGATGAAATGCTTATTCTTGATATTTCACTGTCTCCCTTCAGTCTAAACCGTGCTAAATATAGCAGCAGCAGAAGTTGAGCTGCTGTTATAACGGGATGCCATACTGCAGTCACACCCAGCTAGCATTCAGCTAACTGTCAGTACTGTCAGCTTAAAGTGATGCTGATGCTTAATGAAATGTTTACATTCTCAGACTATCCATATTATATCCAGTTATTTGCTTTTAACATATTCATTGTTAGGTAGTAAGCTAAATATATTAGTCTGACATGGAAATGAACGGTAATGCACCTGTCTTGAAAAGTTGATTTCTTGTCTGTTACAGCACTTTTCAGGTCTTGAAGAGGCTGTCTTCCGTAATATCAGAGCTTGTAAGGAACTTTCTCAAACCACCCGCACTGCCTATGGGCCCAACGGTAAGTTTGGTCTGCCTACAGCCTATTAGGGTTGTGCTCTGTAAAGATATCAAAGCAGCACCCGTTAAATGAAGTGTTTTCTTTTAGGCATGAACAAAATGGTCATCAACCATTTAGAGAAGCTGTTTGTCACCAATGACGCTGCAACAATTCTCAGAGAGCTTGAGGTGAGGAGATGTTGTTGTGCACCTCACTGAAATTCAGCTGAGTGCATAATAAATGTATGAATTTAACTATTTATGTAAATTGTTTGTTTTATAGGTGCAGCATCCCGCAGCCAAAATGATTGTAATGGCGTCCCACATGCAAGAACAGGAAGTCGGCGATGGTACCAACTTTGTCCTGGTCTTTGCTGGAGCTCTGCTGGAGCTGGCTGAAGAGCTCCTTAGAATGGGCTTGTCTGTTTCAGAGGTAAACAAGATAATATTGGTAAAGTAGCATGGCTTGATGTCAAACATGTGCTATGATTGGTGCATTTTCTCAGTGCCTGCTTTTTCTTCTTTGCCACAGGTGATTGAAGGCTACGAGAAGGCTTGTAAGAAGACTCTGGAGATCCTGTCAGACTGCGTTTGCTCCTCAGCCAAGAACCTCCATGACATTAATGAAGCCAAGTCGCTCATCCGTACAGCAGTCATGAGTAAACAGTACGGCAATGAAGACTTCCTTGCGAACCTCATTGCAGAGGCCTGTGGTGAGTCAGAAGTGCACACTATCTCAGAGTTGATTGTCTCGATTTTAGCATTGCCTTGGTATTTTTCTGACTTCCTTTTTCTCCCCTCTTCGTGCAGTATCGATCTTCCCAGAGACCGGCAATTTCAATGTTGATAACGTCAGAGTATGCAAGATTTTGGTAAGCAGCATCTTCTGTTGGTTTTATTTTGTGTGCGTATGCAGTTTGGCCTCTATTAACATTTGTGGTCATTTTAGGGTTGTGGGGTGACGGCATCCTCTATGCTTCATGGCATGGTTTTTAAGAAGGAGGCAGAGGGAGACATCTCATCAGTGAAAGACGCCAAGATCGCCGTTTTCTCCTGCCCCTTCGACTGCATGGTGACAGAGACTAAGGTAAGTGGAGGTGACCGATATATTAAGTTTAATGAAGATGATGCTGACATTGCTCTCGGTGCTGACAATAGTCCCGTCTGTTCCACAGGGCACAGTGTTGATAAATAATGCACAGGAGCTCATGGACTTCAGTAAAGGAGAGGAGGATTTGATGGAAGCTAACGTGAAGGCTATCAAGGAGGCTGGTGCCACTGTGGTGGTAACTGGGGGGAAAGTGGCTGACATGGCGCTGCACTACGCCAACAAGTACAAACTCATGGTGGTCAGGTAAGAACTACAAAACCTTAAGTGAGCAGGGAACGTATCATATACAAAGAGCTAGACATTTACGGCAAATTCAGCCTGAGTTTCTTCTAGTTGAGCTTACTGTTTCATGTAACTCGCTTAAGAGATCACATTTCTCCCAAGTAAAGATTGATCTTTTTGCTAATACAGATGGTCCTTTCATGGCCTAGGACTAAAACTTTTATTTTGAAGGTGCAAGATGTAACTGTGTCTGCATTTTTTGGGACATTTAAATAAATATATGATGGCCGTATGTTAAATATTACATGATATATAATAGTATATCTTTGGCATTGTGTGCTTCCCAGCCGTAAACGTTCTTTTTTTCCTTCTCGTCAGGCTTAACTCCAAGTGGGACCTCAGGAGATTATGCAAGACTGTGGGAGCTGTAGCTCTGCCCAAGATGGTGAGTGTACACTTGTTTTTATCAGATCAGGTATTCGAAAGAGCCGTCCATTTTTAACTATAAATACATTTTTGTCATCCTTAGACGGCTCCGACTCCGGATGAGATGGGTCACTGTGATGATGTATATCTGACTGAGGTGGGAGACACTCAGGTGGTGGTCTTCAAACATGGTAAATGACTCCATTCTTCAGGCTTGTGAATCTTAATTTTAAACCTTTCTGAGTTAACATGTTGGTTGGTGTTGACACAGATAAAGAGGATGGTGCCATCTCAACCGTGGTGATCAGAGGCTCCACTGACAACCTGATGGATGATATTGAGAGGGCTGTAGATGATGGAGTCAACACCTTTAAAGTTCTGGTCAGGGTAAGTAGACATTATAAGTCACTGGGGTTATTTTGTTGTTGTTGGGATTTTTTTCTTACTTTTAGATGAATCACAAGTTTTAACAAATGGATGCACAAATTATATTTTAAAGATTATTATTGTCTTTATTGTAAAGCAACTCAGGCTGATGTTTATCTTTTTTCTCATCGGTGTTGAGCACCTGTTTACTTAATAATAATAATAATAATAATAATAATAATAATAATAATATTAAAATAGAATTAGGAACTGAAAAACTAAAGCTATGCTATCAGTGTTCACTATGAGCAAAACTTTCCCTTTAAACATTGTTATTGAGAATCTTACAGTTCACAAATTTCAAGGGGTTTTCTTTTTATGTACTACTTAGTTTGCACAACAGCTACAGTCTCTCTGTCATTCATTATCTTTAGGACAACAGGCTGGTACCTGGAGGAGGAGCCACTGAGATTGAGCTGGCCAAACAGATCACCTCATATGGAGAGGTATGCACATTCAAGTGAATTAATTAACATATTCCAAGTCCACACACTTATCTCTCGTCTTTGTTTTGTCCTATTTTGACTGATACACCATTTTCCTGCCTTTCTGCAGTCCTGCCCTGGTCTCGAGCAGTATGCCATTAAAAAGTTTGCCGAAGCTTTCGAGGCGTTGCCACGTGCCCTCGCTGAGAACTCCGGCGTGAAGGGGAGCGAGCTTATTTCAAAGCTGTATTCTGCGCATCATGAGGGAAACAAAAACATGGGCTTTGACATTGAGGTATGTATGGATGCATGAGAAGAATGTGTGGATGGCTTTGATATAGTTTGATTTCAGATGTGAATCGTTTAAAATATTCAGCCTGTGTTTTCCTTGGTTACAATCTACAACGGCACTGCAAGAGGCACCTAAACCTTACACACTGGTCCTTAACGCATTACCAGTGGTGTCCAAAACGTGACAGTGAATGCCGGAGGAGCTAACACTGCTGTTTGCACTAAAAACATGCACTACATCATTCTGTCATCACAAGAGAAACTTGGCTCATGTGTTGGCCTTTGAGAGAAAAACAGTTACCTTGACTGAAATGCTGGAAGGACTTGAGCTCCCACCGAGTCCATTTGTGTTGTCTGCGCTATGGAGACAGATACAGCCTGTTCCACATGATCTTTAAGCTAAATAATATGATGTTCACATCGTATGTAATTACCAAGCAGGCGAATCACAGTTTAGATTTTTATTTATTTATTTTTTTTGGGCTTCCAGTTAACTTGGGTAGATGCACACCACTTTTTAGATTAGGGTACACAGCTTAACACTAACAGTCCTTTTTCCCACCTGTACCTACTCATCTTGGCTCAACTCGGTTTCGGACGGTTTCTTTTACAGTCGAGTACGAAGTAATGGCGACTCAAACACCACGACGATGGAGGAGGTTGAGGTGATGCTATACCTGCTGCCTCCTCTTTTTTTTTTCTTTTTTTTTTTTTGCATAGCCAGGTCCCTAATTTCCGGGTTTCAAAAATTATGCTTTTGATTTTCGTGAAGGAGACGCCCTCATGACTAATTGAGGAACGCCACTGACTAGCCAATCGGTGACATGCAGTCTGTTGACGTCTCGTTTTCTGAGTATGGGAAACCCTAGAAACAGTCGAGTTAAGTTGAGCAGACTAGGTCTATAAAAGACATCTTAAAATTTGTGTTGTGGCATCCTTTTTTCCCCCTTAAATCCAAAATTTGAAATTATTTTTTTTAATACCCGTTTCTATTGAAGCGTCTCATATTCTTGACTGACGGTGCGGTTGTCATGTTGTTTGCAGAGTGATGGTCCTGCTGTGAAGGACATGCTCGAAGCCGGCATTCTGGATCCCTACCTGGTCAAATACTGGGGCATAAAACTGGCTACCAATTCCGCTATCACAGTGCTGAGGGTGGACCAGGTGGGTACAAACAAAACATTCTTAACACACAAACTCTACATGTAATGAAAGCCAGCCTCATACAGAATATTTTATGAACTTTTGAAATTGTGTTTTTTGTTTTTGATTGAGACAGAAAACTGCTTCAATCAGTCAGACAGTAAGAGCCTTTAGGACTATTTTTCACCTGTTTACAAAACTTCATCTATTAAACGGCTTTTAATGTATCGGTTTGGTTTTTAACTGAATAATTTAGGCTTTGAGGCAAATCAACAAACGTAATGCCACACTCCAGAGATCCGACAGACCGCATCAAATCACATCTCACAGATGTTTGCTTTCTGTTTATATTTTGAGTTTTGTATTATTCTTTTTAGGATTTTTTTTTATGTTCTTTAAAGCAACTGGTGGATAAATTAAGTGTGCATATATGTACGATCCAGATCATCATGGCTAAGGCTGCAGGGGGACCCAAGGCTCCCAAGCAGAGAGGCCATTGGGACAAGGACGGTTGGGATGAAGAGCCTGATAATTTTGAAACTCACCATTAGAGGGCACACACAAAACCCTCAGTCGCTCAGTCAGTAGGTTTTGGAATGTGTGTGCGCTTTTAACTAAAAACAAAACAAAAATCTGCACCGGTGTGCTCAGTCACTCACAGGAGGTTGAAATATGTATGTGTTACCTGTCACTACTAACACTGGAGAAATGTTGCGTTACTGACTGGATTCAACCACATCACAGTTGTTTTACACAAACCCAGATGTGCCACTGCCTAAACCTGCACAGAGCAGATAGTGTGTGTGGTGTGATAGCATGCTGCATGCGCAAGCAGTTTGTGAGTGCAAGTACCAAATCAAACACTGTTTTGTTTTTTAATCTATTTTAAGAGAAGATTAATTCAGTTTAGACGTAGTTGAAGATGTTTTGTGAAACATGAAGTGCCTTAAGTAACTGACCCAGAGTTTAATTATTATTTCTTCAGCTCATTTTTTTTCTTTAATTATTTATTTGATTTTAAGTGTTCACGTTTTGTGCACAAGTACATTTTCCTGTGTAGAGAATTTCTCTTAAAGCACAACATACGGTACTCCCACGTGTGCTCATGAATGTTTAATCACTATAAATGGACTTCTGGAATATCTGTAGGGATTTAAATGGTCTTTTTTTTACTTTGAAAATATAGTCCCCTCATTTATAAATAAGCACAGCAGTTTAAGATTGAACACATTTTGGATGCTGTGGTTAATGTTTGTCTATCAATTATTTTATGAAGGTCAGAGGTGATGTGCTTCCACTCTGCCATAAAGCCCACTCACTCAGCTGCATGGATCTTATGATGAAATGATTGTTTTCTTCCTTTATAGATCATCATGGCCAAACCAGCAGGAGGACCCAAACCTCCCCAGGGAAAGAAAGACTTTGATGAGGACGACTAAAATGTCCAGCAGATGCTCCTTTTAACCCTGAACGCTCTGACATGGATTCCCAAACTTTTCTTCTTATTTAAAGCTTACCTGTTTATTGGTTTATTTTGTAGAAATGACCATACATTGGTAACAGAAGTTAAAAAAAAAAAATCATACCAATGGCTCTGTTTTGCTTTTTATGTTCTCAGTCCCAAATAAAAGGCACCTGTGCTGTCACTATTTGGTTTGTTTTTTTACTTTTTGCCCAGCGTTGCTTTATAAACTTCTTTGGTACTTCATATGATCACTAACTTTGTTTCATCACATATTGAGACTCAAAAAGAACGAGAAAATGTACTGTTACCACGCTTCAAATTGCTGTGTGTTTCCCATGATATTTAATGGCCAACATTGTACATTGCTTCTTGATATGATACAAACATGCATTAAATTCAGTTTTACTTATATAGTGCCAAATCACAACAGTCTCCTCAAGGGCTTCATATTCTACACTAAAGATATAATAATAGAGAGAAAACCCCATGTGTTGTAGTCAGATCAGCATCTAATCTAATATAGGACATATGCACAATTAATTAACCTACCAGATGCTTCCAAGTGTTTAAAGAACATTGCAAAATTCCTAAAAACAAACTCAAAATATGAACAGAAATAAAGGATCCCCAAAGAGCAAGCACTTGGTGACAGTGGGAAAGAAAAACCCTCCATCAGAACCAGGCTGAGGAAGTGGTCGCCATCTGCTGTAATGGGTTGCAGGGTAGGAGAGGAACACGGCAAAAAACACACTGGAAGAAATTGGGGTGATAAGATACTGTGAGATCTTACTGTGAGGTTCTAGTTTGTGAGGATACAGCTTTTAAATTTGATTCTGGATTTAACAGGGAATCAGTGAAGAGAAGCCAGTATGGGAGAAAGATGCACTCCTTTTCTGTATCAGTGCTCCCGCTGTAGCATTTTTAATTAAATGAATTGCATTCAGCATTCACATTTCCTCCAAACATGCTAAGACAGCACATATTATGCATGCATGGGTTTATTTTTAGAACAAGTGAATGGGGGGTTGAAAAATGTATCGGGAGATACAGGAGGCTTTTCTGTTACACGTTTGCTTTTGTGCACACAAGTCACGCCAATGCAAATGATGCAAACCTAACAGAAACTGTCACCGACGTGTATAATTGATGTGTGCGGCTCTGATTACCGCAAGCAGCAGCACAGGGATCTGAAGCGTGCCTCTCATTGGACGGTAGTGATGGGGGCGGATTTACGCTGACGTTGCCCATACGCGGGATTAACTTGTTTTCTTTATATCGCCATATCTGTCACATTTTACACCGCGTAGCCCGATCAGCTGCAGATTGTTAGCGAAAGGTAAGCGTTGTGTTCGTGCAGCCCGACACCGTTGTTCGTGGAGAGGTTGCGGAACAGCGCGGATGGCTAAATGAAGAGCAGACGTCGGTATGAGGACACTGCGCTGATGTCCTGTCACACAGATGGGGGCCGACGGCAGTAAGAACAGGAAGGTGAGTTGGATATCTGGTTGCTAAGGTGTAAGGCACGTGCTTTGGTGGGGGTGGGGGTTCCCTGTGTGACGGGGTTCCGCAATCTCTTGGGACCTGAAAAGTGTGCTGAAGTTGCGTAACGGTGAAAAGTCGCCAATTAGTATTACAATGTGTTATTCCCACGTTACGATATATGGGGTGAGACCATTCACTTTGAATGCAAATTCGTCACTTTTCAAACAAAAGTCTGACACTCCCCAGATTGCGGTCACTGGTCGAAGCTGTTTAGCAGAGTGACAGCGGAGTAGATGTGCCCCTTTATTTTGCTCGGATGATAATGACACTCTGCATGGCTGATTACGCGCATCTTGCATTACATAGCTGCAGAGATGTGCAGCAGGAGCCCCACGGGGAGGGGGCTTGTTGACCCGGTGACTGCACTTTGGATGCAGACCAGGGAGTGTTTTTATATATGAGAGCAGGAATGGTTACATGAAAATGCTGTACCACTCGGCTCCACTTAGGCATTTGAGGGATGAAGATGGGGCTGTATTATAGCAAAGTCTGATGTCTTGTACAGTAAGCCACAATCGTTAGGAAAGCAACCTTTTATAAATTAAATCAAGTATATACTGTGTACTGTCTTTCAAATCTATGGCAGGTTGTAAAATTATTTAAATACAACCCCAGATACATGTGTCATTGTTTTTGTTTTTTTTAACAAATACTAAGATAAAATTCACAAGTGCTGTGTGTGTGTGTGTTTGAGAGAGAGAGAGAGAGAGAGACTATAAAAGATACAGAATCACAAAAGAGCTGTAGATGTTAAACAAAGAGTACAAATAAAGGAGGAAAAGTTAGAAAAAAAAAGACTGAACGAAGTTGTTGCGAGGGTTACTAAGAAAAAAAAACTTCTCTACAAAAAACATTTTTGCAAGTATGGCTAAGGCTCGCAAAGCTGAATCTCAGTAAACCACAAGACTTCTAGAACAATGTCCTTTAGACAGATGAAAACCAAACCCAGCGTAACATCACAAACACGTCATACCGACTGCCAAACACGTCGGTGGAGGGGTGATGATTTGAGCTTGTTTTGCAGTCGCTGAGTTGACCACAAAGTCCTCTTATACCCAAGTTTATTACAGTCTAATTTGAGGTCAAGGTGTCAATACCCAGTCAAAATCCAGACTTTAACCTGATTGAAATGCTTTGGTGGGACCTTAAAAGTGCTGTTCATAAATGAATGCCTGCAAATCTCAATGAACTGAAGCAACGATACAAAGAAAAAGTCGCAAAAATTCCTCCACAGCAACGTGTGAGGCTGATAAAGTCATACAGAATACGACTAATTCAAGTTATTGCTACAGTAAGTTGTGTTTGGACTTAGTCTGTAAATTTAGAGCAGCATTTAGGCAATTCTCTTCTGTATTTTTACAAAGCATTTTTCAGTACAGGTTGTCCTGTGCCAACTTTCTTTGTGTGTTCTAGTTTCCAAAAGGTCAAGTGAAAGCAGAAGGGCGCTTTCAGCAGTGCACGCCTGCCTTGATAAGTGTTGGTACTTAACCTTGCGTAAAACACTCTCTGAATGAACAGTCTATTCATTTTTGTTCTCCAGGAGTTTGTGTAATAAAAACAGACAATCTAAATGTTTTTTTTATCCTGTTTCTTCTGTAGCATCTACAAAACTGTGTCTTTATCTTTTGTTTCCCCAACAGAGGCCTTCCGAAGGGCAGGAGAATGAGCACTTATCTTCTGGATGGCGTGGCTTCCTCTCAAACATTGGCCTGTCTGTCCCAGCAGGCCTGTGTCGCCTTGCCCCGTCTGCCCTTCATCTGGGCCAGCGTCGAATGCTCCAGGGCAAAGCCCCCGAGATCCCTGACCACGTCTTGAGGCTGGCAGGAGTTGGCCCCCACAAGCTGAGAGCGGAGTGGAGCCTGCCGGGGTTTATTACCATGTTCCTCCCCGAATTCCCCCACAGAACTGTGCCTGGCCACGAACACTTTCAGGTGAGGGTCATTTTGAACGCCAGCGCCACATCATGCGTCTTATGATTGAACAAAGCTTTCTCATGTTCTGCTTTTACTTTTTTTTTTTTAACTAGACACCATCCCATTGTATCTGTGTCTGCATTGTTCTCGCCTCACTAGGTGTTGGGCTACATCGCCAAAGGTTCATTTGGACCCATCCTGAAAGTGAAGGACAAGGTCAAACAGAAGACATATGCTGTTAAAGTGAGTGTTGATTATCTGGGTTTTAACATATAGGTTTTCTGCGTTTAAATTCTAACATAAATACCAATCAGGCTGTTGCAGGAAACTGAAGCTGTGAGATAATTGTGTTCATGGTTCATTTATAATTACAGTGGCCTGATTTCATCTTGTGTCTGCCCACAGGTCATACCTAAAGCAGAGATTTTAAGACTCGGGGTTTTGGAGCAGTCAAAGGAAGAAGTTGTAGTCCAGGTGGGTTTTGTGTTAACTTCGAAGGCACTATATTTGCATTTCATACAGTTAGCACTCAACAAACCAAGGCTTTCTAAAGTACACATAATAGTCAGTGAGTGATAATTACTGCTAACAGTTAATAAGTGATAAGATCTCATGTAAATATTGTGCTATTCTTTGATTTCTTAACTTTAGAAATGTTGATAGAAGGTAGAAAAAATCTGCTGTGATGGTGATGAACCATTTATGTTTATTTGCCTTCTCACAAAAATGGCGTGTGCCTGTAAAGTCTGAAGTTAATGCGATTCTGAGTGACGTGATCTCTCAGAAACAATGGTCGGTTGAGCTTTTCCAGGCTGACCTTTGACCTTTGCCTGCAGCGTCAGGTGCGCCACCCATTTGTCCATGACCTCCAGGACTGCTGGCAGACACAGCGCCACGTCTACATTAGTGAGTCAGACAGAGACCGGTGACCCAATCCAACCCAGATCCACTCTCCCTTTACTTCACCTCACCTTTTCTCACCTCAAAACTGGCAGCTAGGTCCAAGATCTACCCACAGCCCCACCCAAACCCAGCTCCTACAACACGATGAACAAAAAAAAAAAAGGCAAAGAGGTTCCCGTCGAGACTTTAAAATTCAGGGTCTTTTGAGCTTGTACCCCACGTTTAATGGCACCTTTATCAAACACCCTCCAGCCCTGCAACCCCAGTCTACCACTCCCTCTGCATCGTGTAGCTTCTTCGACTTCTTTCCTCTTTCCTCCTGAGCATTTACCCTCTTTTTCCAAATTAGCCACTGACTCAGAAAGTGTGACCCACTTTGTTTGCCTCTCCACCCCCTGCAAAAAGAGAACGAGTTAGCCCCCGAAAACCAGATGCTGAACATACTGTGAATCATCACTGAGTCACATATTTTTTGAGCCTGAAATGTAGAGTACATGGAAGTCACCACAACAAACCGATGAAGATCTCTGCAGATATTTTAAAGCAATTAAGGTTAAACAGTTGCTTAATTGTTATGTTGCCTTATGTAACAGTGTTAAATAAATATGGCTATCCTCAGTTACAGTGTGGTGATTCATTATTACAAACGCACACACATGCAGTTTAAAGTCATGCTCCATTAAGGCAGCCAGCCTTAAAATTCCACCTTGCTTGCTTCCTAGAGAAAGACAGTTTTCACTCTTGTCTCTTCCCTAACTTGAGCAGTGTTGTGTTCCACCTCCCGCTGACCTTCACTTCCCAGTCACATCTCGCACCGCTGCACAGAGGCATGCTTTGATCCTGTTTCTTCTCCAACAGTGTGCGACTACTGCAGCACAGGAGACCTCTACACCTACTGGCAGATGATTGGTCAGTTCCCAGAGGACACGGTGCGAGTGTTTGCTGCAGAGTTGGGATGTGCGCTTGGTGTGTATGCTATTACATTACTAATTAAATGAAAGATGTGAACCCTCATCCGTACTGTAAGCCTGACTTTTCCCTTCAGAAATCTTAATTAGCTCAAAGCGTTGTTTCCATAGTTATTTAACTGGAAGTAATTATCAGAGGTGGTCTTATTAAAAACAGATGAGCTCTCTAAGGATCTCCACCAGCAACACAGCAAAGTCAGAATGGTTCAGTTTGCCAGTACGAAGACATGGATTTGAAACCTGTTTGCTTACTAGTTGTTGTTTTTTTACAGGCTTTCTGCACGATTTTGGGGTGATCCACAGAGATGTGAAGGTAAAAACCAAAAAAATTGTACAATGACACAAAACCTATGTTAAGCACAGGCATCTAGATCATTTCAGGCAACACATATTCATATCAAGGTTTTTCACAGGACTCTCTGCAGTCCTCAGTCTTTTACATCATTGTGAAAGGAAATTTGTCCCACTGTTCTTTACAACTTTGTTTGAGTTTAATGATGTTTGTGGGAAGTTGTTCACAGCAGCTCTCTTAAGGTCCCACCACCTTGGACATTGACATTGCTCATTGGTTCTTTTTTTTCAGCCATTCTGCTGTAGATTTGCTGTAAGACATGTGGTCTCACATTTGTGTCTAGAATACTTTGGTATACAGATGAATTCATTATTGATTCAATAACTACAAAACAAGCCCAAATCAGCCCTCTGTCACCGCAGTGTTTGACAGTTGATATTTTACAGCTGATATTCCACTTCGGTCACTCCAGGCATTGTTTGAGAAATCTTGAAAGCTGAGAAAGCGTTGTTTTGATGGAATTTTGCAAAACTAAGCAATGCTTCTTTATTTTAGAGAAGAAGCTTTTTCCTAGCAATCCTTCCAAATACTTGTTCAGTTATTTTCTAAGTGTGCTGTCATTAACTTTAACATTTAACATACTAACTGAGGCCTGTAGAGTCTGAAATGGGTTTTTGGGAAATTCTCCGAGCATTGCATATCAGCTAATCAAGTGCACTTGATTATCAGGCTGTTACTTAGCTGCTTCATTCCCATGGATGGAGTAAGGTATCCATAGGAATACCATAGGCTAGAATAAAGGATATCAAATGCTGCAAGCCTAACATTTATCATGAAGAGTTTTTGTCTTAACTCTGAAACCTTTCCAGCTGGATGTCCTACTTTTGCGTCTCATATAAGAACAGCAAGCTCAGCTTCCTTTTCCATCATGCACACGTACAAAGGCTGTTTTTGGTTTTCTAAGGCTGAATACTGAATACTTACTAAAAAGTTTCTAAACTGCTCATTCCTGTTTTTTAGTCAATGCATGAACACAACAATGTGTACAATGCATTAAAAATGTTTAAATTGCCACAAAATATTTTATTGAAGTAGAATTTGTTTGATACTTTGTGTTTTTATCAGATACCGTATTTAGAGTTTTGTTTTGTTTTAATATTTTGTTACAGGCTACAGGTTTCCTTTCATCAGTGTTTCGCAGTAATCCGATGGCAGACACGGTGTGTGGCATAAGAATTCAGTGCAAGAGTGTAATCTCATCCACCTATTTATTTATTTTGCTCTGTTGTTGCAGATGGAAAATATCCTGCTGACAGACAATGGTAAGTAAATCTTGTCCCCAGCAGAGAGCAGCATAGCGTTGGTATGAGGGAAAAGCACAGAAGCTTCTAGAAAACAGAGCTGTGCACGTCTATCAATCAATACCTATCACTGCAAACTATGAGGGAGCATTATGATACAAATAAAAATCCAGCCTGTGTCAGTTAAAAAAAAAATAGCCTGGGATTTCATACTCATCATAACATAGAGAAAATGATCTTTTCTAGGACACATCCGGCTAGCTGACTTTGGTTTGTCTCGTCGCCTGGAGAGAGGGGGAAGAGCCTTTACCATCTGTGGAACCATCCAATATATGGGTGAGGAAAACATCCACTCTTAACCTCCCCTGCAGCTCATCCCACCACAGCTGCAGATGCTGGGATTTGGAAGCATTTAGAGCGTATCTAATTATGTTTTACTGGGAGGTGAATTTATGAATGGAAAAACATTGTGAGGGTTCTCTGTCCTCTGCAGCTCCTGAGGTGCTGAGTGGTGGGCCCTACAACCATGCAGCTGATTGGTGGTCACTGGGAATTCTGCTTTTCTCACTGGCTACTGGGAAGGTTAGCTATTGTTGCCTGTTTGCACGGTCAGCAGTTCGATTAATCTCTCAGTGACACATGAGCATGAAAGACTGTGTTCATTTAATGTTCTGGCATGCTGAAGTATTAATCTATCAAAGTAGCAAAAGATGAATCATCCCCTGAATTTTCCCTCTGTCAGTTCCCCGTGGCTCCTGAACCAGACCACTGCAGCATGTTGAGGAAAGTGAGGAGCTTCCCCTATGAGATGCCCCTCAGCCTCAGCTCCCCACTGGCCTTGCTAATAACAGAGGTAATCATTTATTGTATATCTGCTAAGCAGCGAGCCAGTTGAACGGTCAGATCATCATCTGCACATTTTCCTGTCCAGCTTTTATGCAAGACTCCCTCGCGTCGCTTGAGGACGCTTGATCGTTTCCAGCGGCAAACCTTCTTCCGCGGATCAACCTTTGACCTCGACCTACTGCAGCGTCAGCCCATGGAGGTAACAGACGAGACGTCTGAATGTCCTCGGTTTGGTTGTTTCCTCTGTAAGCTGAAGCATGAGTCTTGACTTCTCCTCTCTGTTGCTGTCAGGTGATTCTGGAGCTGCGGGAGAGACCGGACCGAGCGGCCAAAGCTCGACGAGGCCTCACTTTGTCCCTACAGCCTCTCAAAGGCTTCGACTACGACTCGCTCCTCAGCCCACCCGCCACGCCACACTCGCAGCAGGATCCCAGCGCAAACACTCACACAGCTGTACCGCTGCCTGGCCCAGCACTCCCACTGCATCCTGCTCAGGAAAAAGGTCCACGCAGAGAAGTGTTTGTTTGACAGACACTGAGTTTACAGTGTAAAGGCACACTTGTGCACATTTGTTCACCCTTGAATTGGTGCGCCTTTAAAAATTTTCTAAACTTTAAAATTACTGACTTAATGGAAATCACCTTCTTTTTTTTTTTCTCCACGCATATTTCAATGACTTTTATGTTTTGTGACGTGCTTAATACAAGTTATTCTTCCTTTATGTGTTTGCCTTTCTCCGCTGCACAGTTTCTTGCACACTTGTTTGCCCAACAGTTGTGCAAGAAAGATTGCACTATTGTGCATCCACTTTCCAGTAAACCATCATGGCTGCCGTGTTAATACATAGTGGACAAATGCTGTGAAATTTACCCCTTGTGGAAATGTCATGCTTGTTGATCATAATATTATAGATCATAATATTTTTTTCTTTTTTGTTTTAAGTGTGCAAACCATAGTTATCCTTTCAGCTAGGTTAGTTGATTTCAAAATCTCTGCTGTTATTTTCATGTTGCAAGATGTTGCAGTTATTTTAGCAGAAGCGGATGGAAGACTCGTTGCCTCAATCTGTGCAACTTTTACTTTGAAACATAGTCTGTACCTTTGCTCATGCCACAATCTGACCTTTCCCAAACCTGACCTTGGCTACATCATCTCCTCGAGCAAGTGACACAGTATCAGGTTCAAATGTGTATGCCTTCAACACCTTATTTAGCTTCATCATTTATAACCTACGTCTCAGGGGAGCGCTTGGTGGTTTTCCCATTCAGCCTTGATTTTTGACTCCAAGAGCTGTACAAAAGTGTGCAGATCAGAGCTGGGACTGGAACAGCAGTACCGTTTACCTCCACTTAACATTTTGATCGATACAGGGCTTTTTCTACGGTCTGTGGATGTGGTAAGCCCTTGCCAGTGATCTCACCTTTATGCACTTACCTGCTCATCTGATTATAGTGTAATTTATTTATTTATTTATTTTTGTAAAGTATGCCCTAATGTGTGCCCAGAATGCCTCGTGTGTGATCCTTGACCTTTCTTTATTTCTGGTCACCGAATGCTGATGTGTATATATTCCTGTTTATAAAGTTTATATGACTTTTTTTTTTAATACTCTTTGATGTTTGATATGTTATGTTATGATGTATTTTTGTAATTGCCATGTAGCACAGATGGAATATTAAACTCTGACTGTACAAAGTTCTGCTGGTTTGTTCTGTCAGGGTGGAACCTGTTGAAGTTCAAACCAAGCATCAAAATGAGGAAGAAAGTTATTAAAGTGACTTTGAATGTGGTGTGGTTGGTGGTGCTAGACGTGCTGGTCTGAGTAATTTGGAAACTGCTGATCTGCTGGGACTTTTCCACACAGCTATCTCTACGTTTTACAGAAAAATGAGAAAATATCCAATGAGCGGCACTTCTCTGGGGTAAAAATGCAGTGTTGACATCAGACCTGACGGGATGGCATTGGCAACTCAAATAACCACTCATTACAACCAAAGTATGCAGAAGAGCATCTCTGAACGCACAACACACTGAACCTTGAAGCGGATGGGCAGAAGACACACCATGTGCTAGCAAAAGAAAAATTAGTACCAACTGAGCATCATTTAAACAGCCCAGCCTAGCTGAGCATTGACTCTGACAGTGTCCATCCCTCTATGACCACAAAATAGAAAGTTGGCATTAGCACCAACAGTGTCATCTTTACACAAAGTGAGAAGAAAGAAACAACACACATGTACAAAATGCACTATAAATGGAGCATGTATATTAGGCCACAACTAAAATAGAGGTATGCGGGCAAATCACCAAGTGCAGATCTGCATTTGACCAGGGGGAGCTCAGCATCTCAGAAAAACTTATGAAAACAAATTCCTTTTAAGGTCATATTATTGTTAATGCTCAATTCAAATGCCTTACAGAAACCTCTCAACAAATTACATTACCGAAGTATCAGAACATACCATAAACAATAATATGAATTGAAATCTAACATATGTGAAAGTCATAAAAGTTCACTCAGCTTTGTCTATAACTAGGCCGCAAAACATGAGTATTAATCATTTTCAGAGGTTATTTAGCACTAGGACGAAAAAAGACTTACCAAATACAGAGTATATTTAATTAAAGTAAATTATTTTTATCTTATTGAACAGTTTGCACTGTAGGAGGCGAAGTTCCGCCTTTGTTCACAATCGCTTTGTCAATTTTACCATCATCATCTATAAATACCTTGGTACTTTTAGAAAACAGAGGACAAACTGTCTCCACAAAGAAGAAAAAAAGATGCACAATCACTCTGGAGCTCTGCGGCGCATGCGCCCCGTCGCTTCGTGCCGTGACGCCTGGTTTAAGCTCCGCCCAGGCTTCAGGCTTTCTAAAAGGTCACGTCGCGCTGCAGCAGTGAAACAGGAGACCGTTCCGCATCCTCTGCGCACACCTCACTTGATCTCTATCAGCAGGTAAGAGTCACCTCATCCAAAAATTGTTTAAATTTTAAACGTTTATTGTGTGTTACTGAGCGCGTCAGCCATGATGGCTGTCATTCTGATGGTGATGCGGATGTGATGCTGTTGACTGAACCTACAGCTAGCTGTATCTTCCAAAAGCTAGCCTGTTAGCCATAAATGAACAAACAGCGTCATTAGCTGTATCACTGATGCTATGTCATCTCAATTTGACAGACAACTCCTAAAAGTCTATCACCTTCTCAAAAACAGTCGTTTTAGAGTTGCGCATTTCGGCCCCATCATCGAAGTACGCAACAGGAAGGGCGCAGAAGTGATGACCTTCAAGGATGGAAGTGGAGGAGACGAGCCTGTTGCGCCTTCCTTCGCTTCAGATCGACGCTATCAGTTTTTACATGTGCTTGATTATGCGTGATTTGTCGGGTACAAACGTGGGTGGCAGCGGTGATGGGTGAGGGCTGTGACGAGGTTGTTTCCCGTCAGGGTGTAGCTGTCCCGAAGCACGTAGACATCGAGAGGCGGAGCCGCAGAGTACGTGAAAAAGCTACACGTGTTAATGAAGTCATATAGCGGCCTGAATTTTGGAAGCAAGGTATATATATATATATATATATATATATATATATATATATATATATATATATATATATATATATATATATATATATATATATGCTAGTTTTGTAGAAAAGTGGCATATATATATATATATGCTAGTTTTGTAGAAAAGTGGCGTAAAATTAACCAACTTAAGCAAATTAGTTCAGAATGTAAAATAAATACTAATATCAACAATAATCATGATAATATATAACAAATATGTTTTAGCCCTTATCACGTGGGGATGTAATTGATGAGGGTTGGATTGCAGAAGTGTTTATAATTTAAAAAAACAAAACAAATGGCAGTTTCCACTTAGTAATTATATTTTTTACTATTCTCTTGCATTATTAACGAGTGTAATTCTTAAATAAGTGTTTTCATTGTTGATTTGTACGCTACTACTTCACGTGTAAAATGAATTTTTAAAAAAACAAATGAGGCAATGGATCAATGAACAAATCGAAACCCTTAATCAATAACTGCTGTTGCTAAATAATTCTCCATTGATAAACTAATAGTTTCCAGTCCAGAAAGTATTTTTACAATCATACACCAGGTGTTCTTAATTATGAGTGGTTTCCTTACTGACGTTTGTTATGGACATGTTTCTGAAGTCTAACCTGCACATTTTCATCAATGTCCACCTTTCTTTGAACTGCAACACCCTCACAGCCTCGAGGTCTGTAATAGGCTCCCATTGAGCTGCATGGGTAACAGTGCTCCTGCTACCGCTGCAGCATCAAGGCCTGAAGATAGATGCGACGCCAAGGCCAGAGGCCCGTCTGGTAACAAAGCACAGCACTGAAAGCAGGCTTTTTATTTTAGTGCTGTCCTGCAGGAGCCATTTCATCGCAAAGCTCATGCAACTTGAAAATAGAATTAAAAAAAAAAAAAAAAGTGGCACCCTCCAGAGGGTTCTGATGATCTAGACAAAACGGCAAAAAAATCCTCATCCTCCCCCTACATGCTTATGAACATAGGCAGTAAATCTAGCATGCAAGCTCAAGACCTTGTAGTTGAATGCTTGCAGCAATGCTTAAAAGAAGACCAGCTGCAGCGTGATGGCTGTAAATGTGGACTCTGATGTTTTTCTTGTATTTGTGATTTCTCACTGCATGCCGGGCTGCTCCTGTTTTAAGGTGAGAAGCATTGGATGGCCCCTCTGTTTGTTTTTGTTTTTTCTTCTGTTAACCTGAAATTCAATCGAAATCAGACAGCATCACAGTTAAATCAGCCTGGTACAAATCTAGATGTGTCATTTTCCATCTAACAACAACTAAAGAGCGTGTGTGTGTGTGAGTCCGGTCTTCTTGTTTTTTCAAGTGGTTCTCTGTGACTCAGCAGGGAGTTGATCTTCATGTCGCATTGCAGAAGTGTTGTTGAAGCAGACCACTTCAACAGGCTGGATCAAAGATCAGAAAATATAGAGAGCTGGGCTACGTGTCATGAAAGCCTGCATATGCAGTCTACTCACAACAGTGAACCAGCTTTAAACTGTTCAGTCATATCACTTCAGGCTTATCAGTTTTTAGTGATGGTATGGTTTTGTTTTGGGGGTTTTTGGTTTTTATTTTGTTTATTTTTTGTTTTTTATTCTTTTGAGCTGCTTTAGCCACACAGGAAATTGATCAGGAATCGATGAAGAATCTGACCTCCAAGCAGAATTTCTAATTGCAGTTACCAAATCAATAAATCTCACGAATGACAATCAATAGGATGCACTCGAATTTACTACACACACGCCCGTTCAACTATCTTATTGAGGACCTTCATTGACATAATGGTTTCCCTAACCGTTAAAAATGAATGCCTCAACCAAACCCTTATCCTAAACCTAACCATAACCTAATTGTAACCCTGACACTAAAACCACATTTTGAGCCTCAAAAAGGCCTTCAAACTTGTGAGGACCAGTGTGTGTGTCCTCACAAGTGACTGTTGGTTCTTACAAGTATAGTAGAATGCAGCTTTCGGTCCTCACAAAGATGGCTAAACAGGAACACGAACACACACAAACAGCCTTAGAACCTTGTGCACATAATTTATAAAATATTTGAAAGCCGCATTAGATAAATGTCCTTGGCCACTGGGGCAACATGATCACTGAACAGTGTATGTTATTGGTTAGTTATTGGTAACTTTATGTGTATGTGACTGTCTGGAAGATAACGGTTATCACCAGTGTTGATGATAACGCTACTGGAAGGTCTCTACTTGATTCTGATAGCGCTTACGCTGCTCTAGTTTTAGCTTCCTATTTTTTTTTTTTTTTTTTTTTTTTTTTTTTTTTTTGGAAACACAGGAAGATCTTTTTAACCCTGGAGAACCCATGGGGTCAAATTTGACCCCATGGTTTCCCTAGTAAACCAATGGGGACGGATCTGACTCCATGGGTTCTCCAGGCTTAAAGAGTTCTTAGCCTAATACTGTAGCTCAGGGTAGTCAATACAAATGAAGACGCAGGTTCACCCAATTGTAATGTCCTGCAGTTTTTATAGGATGTGCTATAGTTTCTTTAAATCTGCTACAGTTGGGTAGTTGAGGCTTCTACCGAACTCAAAAAAATTTCTGTATTTTAATATTAACTCAAAAAACAAAACAAAATGGTTTCAAATAATCACTTGACTTCATGAATAGATCATGAAGCTAAAGGAATATGCAAAGCAGAAATATTTAAACTCAAACACCAATGAAAAGCCTTCCTTTTAATTCTCTTGATCAGGCCATTTCCCTAACATCCTATGCTCTGAATAATGGACTTTTTTTTTTTTTTTTTGGTCTTTTTAACCTTTTGGGCTTGTTTGTTTTAAGTGTGTCACATCTGTGGTGCAAGGCCCTGCAGTGGTGCTTGTGTGGCACAGAGTGAGGTAGTTGTCTTTGTTCTAATGGCCTCCTCTGGGACTGTTTCCTGGAGACGTTCAAGAAGCAAACCCAAAAATGGAAAACATAAGATTAGTACCTCCTTTGGCTGTGAGTAACATAAGCTGAGTTGTCATCACCTGATTATGTCTAAAGCAGTTCAGCCACAGCCTTCTGACAATCTCCCATTTTTTGATTTGGGAGCCATCGTAGATTAAGAGAGACAGAAGGATAATCCTATGTGACAAATATTTTCCCAGGTTACTTTACCAAAGAGAGAAATGTCCTTGACACCACACACTCTCTCTCTGTGGTTGTTGCATTGATGCATAGTAGTGATTCTAAAACTTTATACTTGCACATTTAGCCAATATCTTTTTTTTTTTTTTTTTTTTTTTTTTAAAGCTAATAACCCTCCAAGCATAAACTCTAGTGCACTACTACCAAACTTGCCCCAGCTGATAATGTGCTAGAGTCCTGCCTCATATTGTTCTTTTAAGGGGGTTGTATTAATTTGTGTATGCAATTCCCTATGGACGGTGTAAAAAGACAGGGTTTCACCCATTGCAAACGTGCTCCTGTGCACTCGTCCAAAATCCCGGATGCATGTCCCTGGTTGCGGATGACCTATGTGTCAGTTTAATGCCGATTGGTTGACACGTGGCGACATTCACAGGGACTGGGAGAAGCACAGGCAGTGACTGTGGTGGTCACTTCTCAATGTGTTTGACACTTTGTTTCACTTCAGCTCTTTTCATGTTGTAACTTCCCTCTACTCTGTCCTGAGCTGATGGACCAATAACAGAATAACCAGGAGTAGCCCGCAGACCAGTTATACTACATAGTTGTGTAGTATACTGGTACACTCCCTCCACCGAGGCTCTCTGTGGGTAAGCAGGCCTCCATAGGCTGCTGGGGCTGAGCCGTGATTTCAGCGTAAGCCTCCAGTCAATGTAAAGTTGTCATCTTTAGTAATTTTCCGTTATTTTATTTTATTTTATTTATTTTTTTGTCCAGTTGTTGCATAAACTGTAGATTTCCTATTGAGTTAGCTTGTTGTGCAATGTTTCCTTAGCGAAACTCCACCACGGTGGAGTTGTACTGCTTCACAAAGGAGGGCAGGTATTTGCTGAGCATGGTTTTTGGCTGGTACAGACAGTGGAGCAGAGCTGAGGGCACACATGCCTGTGCCCTTAGGTTGGCTTTTATCACGTGTAAATACTTCCTTTTATTCACTGGAGATGTGAAGTATGCAGCTTGTACCCCTGCTGAAGCTATTCTCCTCGGGGACACGATATGCCCTGCAGGCCTGGCCGTGTGAGTGTGTGTGTGATAAGAGTTGCACACTGATTTCATTGAGAGGCCTGTGTGTACTGTAAAGGTTATCTCATAGCTTTAAGCTGAGGATTAACACAGAGGGTACAGGGAGTATATCAGACGGTGTGCTCTCACAATAAACCAGCCTCCCTGACTTTATCATTAAGCTGTATTACAGCCTCCTATGAATGTGTGCCTTTACAATATACTGACAATTCCAGCTTTTAGTTGACACTGCTTGCTGTGGAGGAACATTTAGTAGAATAAATGAATAGTCTATCGAATTCTCCAATGGATGACCTGCTATTGTGGCCCACACCCGGCAGCGTTGTGCACAAAGCTACAGCCTTGTGTTCAGCGGGAGCGCCTCGGATACCAATATAGCCAAACAGACAAGTCGCAGCTTGTTCTCAGGCACACAGTGCATTAGCTGGAGTGAGAACGGAAATTTACAAATCCTTGATGCACTCATATCGCATGGCTCCAGTAGAAATAATTTGTAGTCTGAGAACAGCAGCGCTTAAATGGATGCGTGACGTGTCACTCCAGGCGAAGAACTAAAGGTGTAACTGGCAGAGAGGTGTATAATGACAGAGGAAAACAAAGAGTGTTGCTGAGGAGGGGGAAACGAGCCGTGTTGCATCCAGGCCTGCAGCTATAATGAGGACTGGCAGCAGAGTCTATAGGAGCGTTATTACACAACCCCTTCCCCCTCCCTCCATCCGTCTGGTGTGGTTCACATGGGGGAGGTGAGGGGTTACGTAACTGCTAATTTATGGAAGAGTGAGGAAGGGAAAGGGGAATTAAATAATCTGGTTTGAAGGCTGTTTATGGAGTTTGGTCACTGCCACCAAGCTTTCTGTTTTTAATGACTGACACCAGATGATGCATGAAAATGAATGTCAACAAGATGGGGTGTTTGCTTCTAGTCACAATAAGTGATTTTACTGAATTACTTTTTTTCTATTTCCTTTTCTTTTTTCTCCCCCCCCCCCCTTCAACTCTCAGGAAACAGGAAATGTACTGCTCGCATCTTGCACACATGTCATGTTCTTGTATGGTGTGATTAAGTGCCATCGTGTAGGAGTTTGCCCATTTTCACCAATCTGGCTGCACTTAACTTAGAAAAGCTCATTGGTATAACAGTATAGTTGAGCTGCAGACAATGGAGACATTAAATGAGGCCAGCCCTGGGCAGTCATCCAGGTTTGCACATAGTGAAGCAGTATGTGTGTTTCGCTCTCTTTCAGCCACCATGACTCACCAGTATCCCGCACTGACCCCTGAGCAGAAGAAGGAGCTGCAGGACATTGCTCACAGGATAGTAGCTCCAGGCAAAGGCATCCTCGCAGCTGATGAGTCCACCGGTATGTGTTGGTGTGTCGGTGTTTCAGCAAAGGTGGCTGATTGAAACGCAACATTAAACATGGTTGAATACCAACATACAGTACACTGAACATGCAGTGAGTTGCATGTGAAATTAGAATTGCTGTGCGTTTATTTAAAGAGATCATAAAATAAAGATGCATGTTATTGTTTCTATAAGATTACTGCAAACAAGCAGTTTTAGTCTTCTGCTGTAGGCCATTTTATACTGTAAATGATGCTAAATAAATGGCATTTGTGTCGTCTGTGTGTATTTTATTAAATCCATGTCCTTGTTTTTTGCTCTTTAGGCAGCATGGCAAAGCGTTTGAACCCCATTGGGGTCGAGAACACTGAGGAGAACAGGCGCCGCTACCGCCAGTTGCTCTTCACAGCCGACCAGCGCATCGACAGCTGTATCGGAGGTGTGATCTTCTTCCATGAAACCCTCTACCAGAACACTGACGATGGCGTCAACTTCGCCAAGCTCATCAAAGACCGCGGCATTGTCGTTGGCATCAAGGTAGGCAGGGGATTGCCGTTGCTGGGTAATCAGTTTACCCTGGTGCATTCTTGAAAATTAGTTTTAGCTCAGTTTCATTATGCTTCTGCTGCATTGCCTGGTTTGTGCCATTACGTGTTAGTTTACATAGTTTGTTGTGCTCAGAGTCTACCTTAAAACACAAGAGCCTGAGTGCTGAAAATCTCAACCTCCTTTTGTTTTGAATGTCATCATCACTTCGCTGTTGATATAATGCAGTCAAGTGACTCAGCTTAGCAGGCAGTGTAAACCCTCATCGTTTAGCAGGTAAAACCTGAAAGGTGTTCCTTTTTTTTTTTTCTTAAACCAAAAAAAAAACACGCTTTCAGTGTGTTTACATACACTCAGACCCACACATAACAGCAGATCATGTTGTTAGGACCAACTGGGCTAAAGTTATTTCAGGTCAAATTCAGAACATTTTCTGTTTGTCTTTACAGGTTGACAAGGGTGTTGTACCCCTCGCAGGAACAAATGGAGAGACCACCACTCAGGGTAGGAGACAGTAGACGCACAAGTTTGAGAACTGAAATGAACTTCACGGAAGCCCTGTGTGTTTC
The DNA here is from genome assembly GCF_057381845.1 of Rhamphochromis longiceps. Taxonomy (NCBI): domain Eukaryota; kingdom Metazoa; phylum Chordata; class Actinopteri; order Cichliformes; family Cichlidae; genus Rhamphochromis; species Rhamphochromis longiceps. The sequence continues at coordinate 17,269,382 of NC_140566.1, read as the reverse complement.
TCATGGCTGGTTCTGTGCGTTGTTTGAGTGCAGGTCTGGATGGGCTGTCCGAGCGATGCGCGCAGTATAAGAAGGACGGCGCAGATTTCGCCAAGTGGCGTTGTGTGCTGAAGATCAGCGAAACCACGCCGTCTGAGCTGGCCATCTTTGAGAACGCCAACGTGCTGGCACGATATGCTAGCATCTGCCAACAGGTTAGTGTGGTACTATAGAGGATTCCTTTCCTTTTTTTGGAAAGGACACTAGTGATCATCAAATGGTAGTATTGTATATTTCTAAAATACTGGTGTTAAATTTACACTCTGTAATCTCTTTCAGAATGGTATTGTTCCAATTGTGGAGCCTGAGATCCTTCCCGATGGAGATCATGACCTGAAGCGTTGCCAATACGTCACCGAGAAGGTAACATGTTGCAGAATGTGGAACTCTGCCACCTTTATCTGTTCTGGAGAGTTCAAGTTTGGACTTGCGTGCTATCGTTTGTCTCCTGCTGTTAGGTCCTTGCTGCAGTGTACAAGGCTCTGTCGGACCACCACGTGTACCTCGAGGGGACACTGCTGAAGCCCAACATGGTCACAGCTGGACACTCCTGCCCAACTAAGTACAGCAGTGAAGAAATCGCCATGGCTACTGTTACTGCTCTGCGCCGCACAGTGCCTCCTGCTGTCCCAGGCAAGATACTTGTGTATATAATAGGAAAAATTCAGGGAGTGGGACAGTATCTGTGTGCAACAGCAGGGCTCCAAGTGACTTAATAGAGCAGCATATTTAAAAGTTAAACCATTATATGTTATCATGGATAAACTGCTAGCTGAAACATGCTTTTGTGAATGTATAAAATCAGTTAGATCATCCCTTGGAATTTGGATGAGTTGACTAGTAAATTGGCAGTCTTGGCATTTTTCAGATTGCTTTGATTTCCTAATAGTAATACTTAAATCTCTAGATTCTTTCACTCGTTTATATCTACCTGCAGAGTGCAAACATGCAGGAAAAGATGCTTTCGAAAACCTTTAAAATCTTCCTCGACATCAGGTATGAGCAGATCGGTAACTCGTGTTTCTTTTGTATAAACAGGGGTGACATTCTTGTCTGGTGGCCAGTCTGAGGAAGAGGCCAGCGTGAACCTTAATGCCATTAACAACTGCCCACTCCCCAAGCCCTGGGCCCTGACTTTCTCCTACGGCCGTGCCCTGCAGGCCTCAGCTCTTAACGCCTGGAAAGGACAGCTGAACAACGAGAAGGCCGCCACCGAGGAGTTCGTCAAGCGCGCCGAGGTCAGACCACAGGAAGGGACATCAGATGTGTCCTTTGTACTGCTAATTTAAAAAAGCAAAACTTTCTTTGCTCTTTTGCTTATGTCTGTTTTGTTTTTGTTTTTTTCTTCTCCAGGCTAACGGTCTGGCTGCACTCGGCAAGTACGAGTCTTCCGGAAGTGGCACCGCCGCAGCCCAGTCCCTCTACGTGGCTAATCACGCCTATTAAACAGCAAACTACCACGTTGAGCTGTGGCATAGTTATAGTCTTCTATCTGCTCTGCTGTCTCCCCTCTTCACTCCTCCATCAATCACAGGCCTGTGCTGTCTGCTTTACTTTAGAGTTCTTAAATTTACATTATTAGATATGTGTATTTGAAACCATCATGTGACATCACAGTACAAAAGGAAACAGACATGGGTCATCTGTCTTTTTTTTTTTCTTTTTTTTTTTAAATTCCCCCCAGTTTCAACAAATGGTTAGTTTTGAGACAATTTGAAGTTAAACGGTTGGAGGATAATCAAAAATGTTTAGTCAGTATTCATTCCACATTCCTTCTTTCACGCAGCTGTCTCTGCCCACTTCACACAAAATATCAAATCACTCCCAAGCAGGCCAGATCAGCATGTTTGTGTCAGTGTTTCGCTTCTGTCAGAACGGCATTTGTTCATTGTTGAAACGCTCTACTAACATCCGCACTGACACCAAGTGGGACCAACTGCTTATTAGTGGCATCAGAACATGCGTTAAGGAGCAAGATGGCAGACGAGGTGAAAATGTTGAGCCGAGTTGATCTTTTGAACAAAAGTGTGGAGTGCTCTGTTGTGCTTTCAGACAGATGTATATCTAGTAGATGTTAGCAGGCACATTATACTGTAATAAGCCACTACACACCAGGATTCTTCCTTTTTTTTTTTTTTTGTTCTTGTGCTCCTTATCACCATTATTGAATTTTAAAACAAACAACCATCTTGTGTGTCTGTTCATTAGCTTAACATTACATGCAGTAATCGATGTATTCAGTTGTGTGAAGGTGTCAATATTATGTGATGCTAGTGTGTCATCCTCCCACCTGATTTTCCCCCCTGCCTGCCCTACCGAACGACCAGACTAGTTTCTATCGACATTCACATCCAATGGACCAATGGCGTGGGGTCAGCAGCGGGGAAACGGTCGCTGCTGTGTTGGAGTACTGTGCCGTTTGTGGTGTTAATATTGTTCTTTAAGCACTTGGTGTGTCAAATAGTGGAGAAAAATAAACTAAAACCTTAAAACATCAGATGCTTTTGTGTGATGGAATTTTCTACACCTGTCCTGATACTGGCGATGACAGAGTTATGCATGTTAGTCAAATATTGCTACTTTATTATTTAGAATCTTTACTGCCTCTACATTTTAGAAATCAATGTTGAGTATTTAATTATATTTAGTTGGCTGATATCATTACCTTTACACAATCAGCTTATTGTGATTTGAAATTAAATGGCCAACACTAATCTGCATATTTAAACTTTATTTTCAGTTTCCTGGAGGTGTATATATGCCTACATGCACCCCCTTTCTGAGTCAAAGTCATGTGTTTTGCGCTCAATCTTGCAGATTGGATAGACAGTCGCATGGAAGCAGCTCAGGGTGTGTAGGCATGACCTGCTGAAGTTAAAGCTAAAGATCAGAATGTAACACGTAGGATATTACTTTGGTCAGGGTTTACGGAAACTGGTCCAAAAAAAGGGAAAAAATATCCAGTGAGCAGTATTTCTCTGGATGATAATGCTTTGATGGCAGAGGTGACTGGCCAGACTGCTTTGAGCTGATAGAGAGGCAGCAGTAACTCAAATAACCACTCAATAGCTAAGATAAGATAAAACTTTATTAATCCCTCGGGTGGGTTCCTCTGGGAAATTCGGTTTCCAAAAGCACAGCACCGACAGAAGTTACAGTTACAGAATATTATATATATATGTATATGTATATGTATATATACATACACACACACATATAAATACAGAGACAAATATAAATAAAATATACGAAGGGGATAAATAAAATAAATAGGAATAAAAATAAAAATACAAGTGAATTGCACATTTCAAGTATTGAGGTCTATTGCACCATTGACTAAGATATGCAGAAGAGCATCTATGAATGCACTACACATCATGTGGCTTAAAGGAGATGTGCTACCGCAGCAGAAGACCACACCAGCTAAAATTTCTTTCAGTGGACAGTGAGTCTGTGTGAATTTATAAAGCCTTTTTAAAAACAACTACGGGGTCTCCTTCACCAAATGTAAAAGACAAACTTGGGCCAAAAGGTAAAAAATATAGAAAATCGCTCCACAATTTTGCAGCTGCAACTTCGAAAGCCCCGTCACCTCTGAGTTTATGTTGTGTCTTTGGAACCAGCAAAAGTCTCTGGTCTGCTGACCTGAGAACGAGGTGGGACATAAGAGTGCAATAGCTCAGACAGATAAAATTATGTAGAATCATTAAGAGACTTAAAGACAAATAAAAGGATTTTTAAAATGGATTCGTAAACTAACTGGAAGCTAAAATTGGAGTGATGTGCTCTTGCATCCTTGCACCAGAAAAAAATCGAGCGGCGCTGTAGGTGACCAACTGGCCTGGCCAATTCCAATGAAAAGTGCATTGCAGTAATTGACACAAGAGGTTTTAAAACAGAAGTATTAATGTTTCAAGGTTGGACTAGAGTGGCTTGACCTTTGGCAGTCATCTCAACTGGAAAAAGCAGGCTTTTGCTACAGTGTTCACATAAGCTTTGAGCTTTAGAGAAGGATCCATTTTCACTCCTAAATTAGTGATAATGGATTTCTCATTTGGGGCCAATGAGGAAAGGTCAATACAGGGGCTGCTGCTGGTGCCGCTGAATCTAAACAACGTGACTTCTATCTTGTTCTCATTAAAATTCAAGTGATTTATCACCATCCATCTCCTGATGTCAATAAGGCCGTCATGGAGAGGCAGGACAGAGCATTCAGTCGTGTGCTAACATGAGGTCTAAAGTGTACCTTATGTTGGGTCCAAGCTGTGTATCACCATTTTCACTAGCATTACTGATGCTACCAGTTTCTTAAAATTATTTAGATGAAATATGCACTTTATGAAAGGGTATCTGTGGTGTCCAGTAGAGTCCAAGGGTCACCACACAAATCACCCAAATTTAACAAAGCTGACCTAAAAGTAATGAGGTCACCTGTTTAACACCAGGACCAGCTGGACAAATCAGAGCAGGGTAAATACATAACTGAGAGAGCAGCTGTTTCCTCCCTTATTGCCTATTCTGGGTGTCCTTGAGCACCCTGGCTAACTTCCATATATCATCCCAGGGTTATCAGATCAGATTTGGGTTTTACTGGACAGCTTGAGGAAGATGGCAGTGATGCAGGTGGATGTCCCTCTAGTGTCCTTACCTGACAGAACGACCACAATATGTGCATCTTCGGTGTCTGACAAGTGGTCATCAACACCAGGGCACCACAAGGAACTGTCCTCTCCCTTTTTCTATTCACCCTCTACACCACGGACTTCAGCCACTGCACAGAGACCTGGTATCTTCATCAGTTTTATAATGAGTCTGTGGTGGTTGGATGCAATAGCGAGAGTGATGAGATAGAGTACAGGGCTGTGGTGGACTTGTTTTTCCACATGTTGCGGGCATGCTGCTGGGGCAGCAGACTAAGGATCATATGTGTTAATTGTGTAAATAACACTAAGCATACTCACTTTTGTTGGTTGCTCAAGGAATTTATGCATTCACAAAGATGAATTGAGCCTGTCGTAATTAAAGCTACCACAGATGGCGCTGAATACCCACATTTATCACAGTGTGTTTGTGCGTTTAATTCTTTTACAGGTTGCGCCGACGGTCATTTTCACTCCTGCAATCCTTTGCACAACAACGTACAGCCCTAACACCTTTTTAGAACTATACGGGCAGACAGATGTCTATGCAAATATTTGATCCTATTTAATTTAATGTAAGCTATCTGTATGAACCACGGTTCTGTTTTCGTCCTCACGCGAAGAACCGCTTAGATACGTTTAAAAATTGGTCATGTGATCGGTGCTGCTGGCTGCTTGGCATCCACGAGTGCTCCCTCCCAGTTCATTGGAAGAAATGGCTATCACGGAAGTGGGTGAGTAGATTCGTAACTGAAATGAGTGTAAATGATTTAATTCTTATTAAGTGTTTCATTTTCATTGGTTTACGTTAGATTTATTAAACATGAACCTTTGTACAGAGTGCAACCATAGCGGACTAACAGGAGCCGTTTTCTCCATGTTATGACCCTTTGAAGCTAATGGCTAGCTAGCCCCAGTTGCAGGGGTGATGCCCTACCATTGCAAGAGCACCTGCTGTTTACTACATGATTTGTTTTTGTTTTGTGTTTTTAAATATATATTTTTAATTAAAGGAATACTTACGATAGTAAAGCTTCCACAAAGGGCAGTAATATGCCTAATGTTTACACTGAGCCTCGTTTACAACCATGTAAGACACTGTAGTTGATGCAGCATGATAGACACAAATGTCTTACTCAGTCAGTGGTCACCAGTCTGGACATATCGAGGGTACGTAGGGGTCAAGGATTGGGATAAAATCCTCTGTCATAATATACAGTCACCGGATATTTTATTAGGTACACCGTGAGACTACTGAGTTCGATCCCACACTGTAGTCACAAAGGGGTGGACATGGTCAGCAAGAAAACTCAAGTATGGTATTTAAACGAGGCTCAGTTGGTGCTAAGGGGCCAAGAGCATATCCCCCACACCAGTTACGCCACCAGATGCCTGTACTGTTGATACAAGACAAGGTGGATCCCTACCTTTATGCTGTTGATGTCAAATTGTGACTAAAAAAGTGGCCAGTGAGTGCGTGTAACCTATTTTAAAATATTATATTTAACATATTGTTCAATGATTTCCAGAAGCAAAAAAAAAAAACAACCCCAAAACTATTTCATTTTTTAACAATTGAGTATTTTTAGTTTAAACACCATGGTAAACTCTGATTATGTTTGCTGGTGCTTATATAAATGATCTGATTTTGTTTTAGCCTGAATCCCAAGTTAGGTTTGAATGTCGGCATTTAGAGCTGAAATAATTGGTCAGTTATCTGTTTAAATGAAGTTTTACTGCAGTTATTTTGGTAATAGATCGATTGTTACAGTTAGTCATTTTAATGTGAAACAGTGTTTATTTTAACTAAGCTGTTATTTAATTTAAAATGGGTGTATTTCAAATGTATACTTTAATTTCTACTGTACTCCATTTTTAATTGATAGATAATTAGCAGATTTATCATCAGTGAAAATCTTTCAAACAACAATACTGTGTGTTTGTCTCCCAGAGCGTCGACGAGGTCAGCTTGCTGCTCTATCCATAGCAGCCGTTGTCATCATTGTGGGAGTCCCTTTGTGGTGGCGAACAACTGAGACATACCGTGCCTGGTTACCTGTCAGTCAGATCAAAGATCTGGCTAAACTGCAGGTTTTTTAGTGTTTCCATTTATCTCTCATGCCTTGTAGTTGATTGATCTTCCTTGTGTAATACATTCTTATCTCTACGTTATTTCTTATTTTGCAGCTGCACTTGAGCGCTGATGTCGAGGTTGTGTTTGCACGCGGCACCGTCACGCCAGAACAGCAGAAAAAGGTCCCGTTGACGCAGACGCAGGATGAGGAACATACAGTGGATGGTGATTTGCTCATGCAGTTTATGATTCTGCGGTCACAGAATATGAAGCCTGCAAGGTCGTTTGACTCTCAAACTTTCTTTCCAGAGGACACAACATTGAGGTACAGGTATGAAACAAAGTACCGCACAGCTACAATCATGGAGGAAGATGCCCTGAAAAAGCCGACTGCTGCAGGTGAGCAGCAGCCTGTCAAATCCAACTTGTGGTACTTCAGATGTTGACATTTGACATTTTTTCTCAAAGAAAGCACAGCTGATAATCACGATAATTTTTCTGCTTTAGAAGCAGATCTGTCTCTGCACATGCTCAGTGAGAGTCCGTGCGGTTCTTTAGTTGTGTATGTGATCCCGGAGTCCTCTTCTTTGCTGCCTGAGGTAAAACTGAAGCTTTTTTATTGTATTTCATGAGTGTGATCACTCCATGCTAATTACTATTAGAAAAAAGGATAATGAAGAAAATATAATTTACTGTCACAGATTGTAAATAGAGTACCTTCTGCAGAGCTTGAAACACAATTAATTATTTGTTATATTCCAGGTAAGACAAAGATAATAAAGTATGCATTGCACCTTCATGCCTTTCAGGATGTGAATGTGTATATCGGTCAGCGAAGGACAGCCCTGGTGCGTATCAGCGCCCAGATGAGAGTGGGCAAGACACTAGAGCAATTGCTGGCTCAGTTGGAGCCCCAGATCAAGCAGGTGCTCCAAGTGATGTCTTTTAGCCACACTGACATCACTGTTGCACTCAGCGACAGAGTCCGTTTTAGACCTGGCAACAAAGAGAGCATTGCTGACAGCATGAGAGCCTTCAAATCTAGCCCAGGTTGGTAATTTGGCTCCAGGTTTAACTCTGAGAACACGTTTGTGTCTTTTCTTTGATTGTTCTTATCTTCCTGTCAGGTTATGAGATCACATTCAGTCTGCTAAACCCTGATCCAAAGTCACACCAGCTGCACTGGGACATTGAGGGTGCCGTGCAGACATACATCCAGCCTTTGCTTACAAAACTGTCCCCTCTGGCTAACTTTAGCATGGACTCTCAGGTGCTGTTAATGCACAGTCCCTATTATGACAAAGAAAAGATGCTCAATTATTGGAAGTTAAGGTTTACCTTTCCTTTTTTATAGACCTTGTACTACACCATGCTCGGAGTGACCCCACGCTTTGACAGCAGCTTCGAGGCTTACACGCTCAATGCTGACAGCCTTGCACATGTCATCAACCCGGTGGAGGCTAGACTTGGTAAAAGTCTGCTTTTTTAAATGATCATGGTTTAGCTTTTTCTGTTGTATTTAAATACAATATGTTTTAATTCTTTTTTTTTTTTTGCGTTTGACTTCCAGGCTCTAATGCGGCATCTTCTAACCCTGTGTTAAATTTTCTGCTGTATGTCCCGGATATTCGTCATTCACCCCTTTACATCCACGATCACAGGAAACAGGAAGTCCCTTCCAATGCGTTTCACTCTCCACGGTGGGGTGGAATCATGGTAAGAAGAACGAAGAGCAACGCTGAGGGAGAGCTGCATGTTTATTTTGTTATGTTGGGTATTGTAACCTATATTTATCCATGTTTTTGCAGGTTTATAACGTGAATGGTTTCTATGGGTCGGAGACGGAGTTCCCTGTTCACGTCAACATTAACATGGCTAAAGTGATGGGAGTCTTCCTCGCCCAGCTTCGGTAAGTGTTAACCCGCAGTGCGGCAGTCGTTTTCTTTCCTCTCGACACAAAGTAACCTTCATGTGCCGTGTCCTGTCAGGTTGTTGCTGGGCGTGCAGTCATTAAGCCCCCCACCTGGCTTCCTCGTGGCACCGTGTGGTAGCACAGGACTAGCTGACTGGGAGCTGGATCGCCTCATGTGGTGTCGTAGTGTGGAAAACATTGCAACAGCAACCACCACCATCACCTCTCTGGCGCAGTTGCTGGACCAGATAGGCAACATTGTTATCAATGACAACATTGCACAGCAGGTAAGGTGAAGGTGTTTTAGTAGTTATGCGTTTGCTCCATGTAGCAAAATTGTGCATGTGCGTAGATTTCTTAACACATCTTAACTTTGATTCTGGAGATTTATGTCATTGTTTTGGTTTCTCAGTTTAAATTTAAAACTGTCATATGTGACTTTATTTTGTTGTTAAATACTTTGTTATTGTCAGTTAATCAACAATAAACAAGCTACTTCCTGCTCATCACCTGAAGACAAAAATCCAAAATTCATCCTTCTTTTAATAATTGTATTATTGTACTAGCGACATAGTAGTGAGGACGCAAACTAAAGTTAGTTAGTAAGCTTCTACTCTGAGGGGCTTCTGGTTCATTTGCACTGGCAGGTAACAAAGATTGGCCAGAAGAGCATCTGTTTAATGTAGTACAATCAGATCCTAGCTGGGGGAAGTCAGGAACAACATCAGCAATCTCACTACATAAGCTGAAATTAGAAACATAAAAAACAAAATCAGAAACTATTTCTGTTGTCACAGCCAGCTCAAAAAGTAAAAAAAACCCCAAAAAGCTCAATTAATCTCAGTGACTGCAACATATAAAGAGGATGCCACACCAGAGTTTGAATTTGTCAGCAATACTTATTTTATTTAAACAGAATGAAGGTCTGGAGGCCTGGAAGACGGTAAGATAAACATGGAAGGAGTCCAGGCCAGCCACACAGGAGGCTGTGGGACCCAGAACCTCTCTCCCTAAACTAATAGAATAATAAAACCCATTCATGCATCTTCTGCCACTTATCCGTGTCCAGATCGCCATTGCAGCAGCCCGGGGAACACAGAGGCATACCCTCGGTCTCTCGGCCATCCAAGAAATGTAATCTCTACAGCATGTCTTGGGTTTGCCCTGGTGCATCCTCCCAGAAGGACAGGCCAGGAACAGGACATGCCCAGGAGGGATCCTAGTCAGATGGCTGAGCCACCTTGGCTGGCTCTTTGCAATGTGGAGGAGCAGCTCCTCTACTCTGAGCCCCTCCTAGATGACTGAAACCCTTGCCTGTCTCTAGGGAGAGGTCAGCCAACATTCGGAGAAAGCTCATTTATATTGCTTATATCCATGCTCTCATTCTTTTGAGTTAGTACCGAGAAGCTAGTGGACAAAGTTGCAGACCTGTCCCTCTGTCTGCCTCTGTCTGCATCTCACTCAACAAGAGCCCGATATACTGAAAAATCCCCCATTTGGGGCAGCAACTTGAGCTTAACCCTGACTGGGCACTCCACCTGGCATAGATCTGTGGTCTCAGACATAGAAGTGCTAGTTCTCATTCTTGCTGCATCACATGCAGCTGTGAACTGCTCCAAAGTGAACTGGAGGCGACCACCTGATGAACCACATCATATGCAAAAACCAAAGATGAGGACCTGAAGCCACAAAATTAGAAGCTTTTTGCCACTTGGGTGCACACCTAGAAATTCTGACTCTAAATTTTGTCAATGCCTCTTTTTTTTTTTAAAGAAAAGATACACAAAAAAATCGCCCTATGGAAAACCAAAAAATAACACTTTCATATCACACGAAGACTGCATATATGAACACAAAGACAAACCGAATGAACCCAAATAAAACAAAAGGCCATTTCAGTCTCGGTATCAGAGTGGTATCTTACGGCTAACAATTAGGTAGTCTCCTCTAATTTCATAATAATAACAATAATAATACATAACCTGTGATCTAATTTGCTAATATGCAGGTGTCCAGTGCTGTCACGTCCCTGCAGCTGGCCATGGCTGAGCTGGAGGTCGGAAACCTCGGCTTTGCTCTGCAGTACAGCAAAGAGGCCATCTTGGCTTCGGAGAAAGCATTCTTCGACCCTTCGCTCCTTCACCTGCTCTACTTTCCAGACGATCAGAAGTTTGCTATCTACATACCACTCTTCTTGCCCATGTGCGTGCCTATTCTGCTCTCAATGCTGAAAATAGTGTCGGAGGCCAGGCAGAGACGCAGAGAAAAGCAAGCCAAAAAGGAATAAGAGGCACTCAAGCAGGAGAAGAAGAACAAAGAAACTGTATGAACAAACCATTTCGTTAGTGGCCTGAAAAGGCTCATGTGAACCATTGTGGTTTGGGGTTTACAACTCCTATTGTTTTGTACAAGGATTTATGCCTGATGTACTGAGTGATTGCAGCGACTGTTTGACACTGCATGGCTGAAAGCTTCAGTTTATTTATTTTATTTCTCATGTTATTAAGAAATAAAAACTAAAGTTCCGTCTTTTGTTGTTGCACAATACCTAATGGGCTGGTACAATGGGCTGGGCGCCTGAGCAATCAGAGCACATTTACCAATTATACAGTTGTTCATACACTCGGTATTTATACCTAAACGCCTTCTAACATTAACACGTTCACTCACACTCTAATCAATTGGGTTTAGGATCTTCCTCGAGGATTTATAGATCAATCCACTGAGCTTCAGACTGGTAGATAACCCTACCATCTGAACAGCTGTGGCTTATGGAACGCCAGGACTGCCATAATGAATTAATTAAATACACCATTAAATAATTAATTAAATGTGGCAATAATTAATTAATTACATGTGTCATAACTATTTATTTAATTAATTAATTCCAATTTTAATTAATTATTGCCACATTTAATTAATTATTTAATGGTGTATTTAATTAATTCATTATGGCAGTTCTGGCGTTCCATAGTGGCTCAGGTTACGGGTTACGCTTTAAACTGTAACCCCACTCTCCGATAGGTGGCGGTATACGCCTTTTAAAGCTAGACGTACCCTGTGAAGAAGAATCCGTTATCGGTAGCTTCTGCTTGCAACTTTTAGCCCTTGCTTATCTCGCTGTTTGAATTCCGCTTCGAAGTGTTTCAATTTTTATTAAGGTGTAGCTTAAACCGAATCTCTAACGCGTAGTTCGTACATGCCGCTTACTATCTAGGCGCCACTCTAGTCATTTTTTTACCAAAAGTTGATCTATTAGCCGGCTTGCTAACTTCCCTCGCGTTGCGCCATCATGTCTGGCGGTCTTATTCGAGGACCCGCGGGGAGTAACGACTGTCGGATATATGTGGGAAATCTCCCTCCCGACATACGTTCAAAAGACGTGGAAGACTTATTTTACAAGTACGGAAGTATTCGTGATATAGATCTGAAGAACCGAAGAGGAGGACCACCGTTTGCTTTCGTGCAGTTCGACGACCCGAGGTGAGCCGCATTGTCCCGCCGCCACGTCTGCCTGTTATCTCCACAGTTAGCCAGCTACACCCAAATAAGGGGACACAACGTGCGAGTTGACGGGATATAACCTGTAGCAAGAATTTGGTTTAGGAGAAGGTTTGAGTCGAGTAATTGGAGCTCTTTTTGGATTGTCGTGAAATGTGTGTTGTTGAGGCCTGCAGGAGGCCACGTTAATTGGCGGTTTACCCCGTTAAGTACCTGTGAATGTGCTTGCAAATGGGCTACTACCAAACCACTTTTTAGCTGATGGGTAATGATCAAGATACCAATTAAACGATTTAACAAACTATCTATCATCTATAAGTCCACTATAAGAGGCTAATTTCCTCCCCATTTTTAAATGGTCTATGACAAAGACTGAGATGCGAGTAAAACTGCATGTTTGTTTGCATTATTGGTATTAGATTATTCATTTCACTGTTCGATTTCACAGGGATGCTGAAGATGCTGTTTATGGGCGTGATGGATATGACTACGATGGCTACCGTCTGCGTGTGGAGTTCCCTAGAAGTGGAAGAGGAGGTGGTGGTGGTGGTGGTGGTGCTGGAGGAGGGGGAGGAGGAGGAGGGGGAATGGGACCCCCAAGGGGAAGGTATGGTCCCCCATCCCGACGCTCGGAGAACAGGGTGGTTGTCTCAGGTGAGTGGTGTATTTTTCTATCTGAAGGTTGTGGTCTCTAGTTTAAAAGTGTGTAGTTGTATGTGTAAAGCTTACAAAACTTTTGTTGTTATTTACTTGTTAGGCCTTCCCCCCAGCGGGAGCTGGCAGGACCTGAAGGATCACATGCGGGAAGCAGGTGATGTATGTTATGCTGATGTGTTCCGTGATGGCACTGGTGTGGTGGAGTTTGTACGCAAAGAAGACATGACCTACGCCGTCCGTAAACTGGACAACACAAAGTTTCGCTCCCATGAGGTATGTAAATCCTCACATTGTCAGACTCTCTTAACTCATTCACTGCCATTGACGTCTATAGCCGTCAATTGCAGTGAATGAGTCAATGGGTTTAACTCATTCACTGCCAATGGCTGGCAGTGAATGAGTTAATAAGGACTAACTTGAAAAGCTTAGTCTTAAGAAGACGGAAAAAAGGTGACAACTGGACTTCTTTAGGCTTGCAAAGAGGTTTCACCTTTAATCAAACGGAAAACAAATAGTTACAGATATTTATGGTGTGTTCCTGAATAAGTCAGAATTTCTGTTTTCCAGTCAGAAATTTAATCTGGAACACCCCCTGAACTTGGATGTGCCACTTGTAAAGTCAGACCAGACCCAGGAACTAAATAATTCATAGGCAGCATACCTTGACAACAAAATGTAGCATTAACCCACCTTGGCTCATGTGCTGACTCACATGATCAGTAATGGGTCAATGATACTTGGAGCCGCTGCCAAAGGGAACAAATGCTGCTACACTTTAATTATCCGGGACTCTCCACCATTTGTTTTATATCATTTATTGATCTCACAAGGGAAATTGTTTTGTTACAGCGGCAGGATAAAGAATAAAAATTAGCCTGTTACAGAAAGACAGTTAGTTACAGTTTCACAGAAAATGTCAGGAATGTCGGCCTGAGGGAGAACTAACTCTTTTACCTCAGAATTGTGGAGTGGGTGAGATGGATTGTCCAAGATGGAGAGCAATTTGAGCGTCCTCCAAATTCTGGCCAATCATCGTTCCAACCTTGTGAATCAGTTGGCACTGATGCTTTTTCTTGCTCCTTATTGCTACCACAGATGGGTAGGAGACCTTCAGGATCACTTAGAACTGAAGGAGCCTGTTGGCTGCAAAGTGAAACGTCTTTGCAAACCTAAAGAAGTCTTGATGCCTTTTTTTTTTTTTTCTTCCTCCTTTATCTCCAATCTCTTAAAGCTGTTAAGACTACCATTACCCAGATGACTGAGAGCCAACACAGACATTGAAAAGCTTACTTAAACATTGTAAGGAATGTGACAGTTAATTTGCAGTAAGTAAAGCAAAATGCTCAACTGTAAAGATTTCCTGGTGATAAGAATCAATAATTGGCTTATCTGTTTTATATTAACAGAAACGATCTTACTGAATGATGAATTGGCTGATTATGAATGCAATTTAAAATTCTGATGTGTGGATTGGGGTTGTTGTGCAGCAGTATGTCTGTTTATTTATGACTAATACATCAACCAGGAAAAAATGTGGTTAGCTATTTCTGTATGTGGGTTTCATATAACAGGAAAAGGAATGGTCGGTGATGTGTGCTCATGTTTGTGTTCAGGGTGAGACGGCTTATATCCGTGTGAAGATGGACGGCCCTCGGAGCCCCAGCTACGGTCGCTCTCGCTCTCGTAGCCGCAGTCGAAGCAGGAGCAAGAGTGGATCACGCAGCTACTCCCCACGCCGCAACAGAGGATCTCCCCGATATTCTCCCCGCCGCTCTCGCTCCCGCTCCCGGTCCCATTCCCGCTCTCGCTCCCGCTCTCGCACCTAGGCAAGCCTGACCTAAGAGCCAGAGTGGAAATCTTCACATTACTCAACGAATCCTGTGTATTCATCAAGGATCATCTCGTGTGTCACCTATGTATGCTGTCATGGTGTGTGCTTCCTTCCCTAACCGACACCAACCCACCTGCAGTTTTATTTTCCATTCTAATTTTTGCAGACCAGTTGAGCGTGCACATGACCGAGTTTTGCTCCATTATTTCTTCTCTTCTCTCAAAACGTGTTCTGCTTCTGCTGTGTCATCTCTAATTCATCTGTGTACCTCTCTTCTCCTGATTGTCCTGGTTGAGTGTTGAATGTTTTTTGCTTCATTTGCAAAGATTCTTTTTTTTATTTTTTTTTATTTTTTATTTTTTACTTCCTTCAGGCGAAATACTGCTGTCTTTTTGACCTTCTTGTGTTTCTCTGTTCAGAGTTCAGAGGAACAGGATAGGATGGGAACAGAGGAAACAGTTCATATTAGGATAAACAGGAGGAGGAGGAGTCAAATGTGGCACCAATGGTATGATGGCTGTGCCTTGTCAACTGTGAAATTATAAGGCTGTTCATTTTTTCTTTTTTCAAAAAGCATAAATCTGACAATAGGGCCCAGTTTGAATGTTTTCAGTAGTTAAGTTTTTTTTTTTTTGTTGGTTTTTTTTGGGGGGGGGGGTTTGGTGCTTTTTATCATCCTTTATCATACAAAGTAAATCTTTGTATTTTGGGCTTGATTATAGATGGTTTTCTCCTTTTTCTCAAAGTAAACTCCCTGGTAGCTGCATTTATTTACATTACTTCAAGCATTTTCCTGAAGGTGTGATTCTAACTCGCCTCCTTCTCTTTGGTTCTGCTGGTATTCTGAAGGTTTGGACTGGGCTCATTGTCTCACCATTCCGGAGCTGGATCAGGATTCAGGATCAGTTTAGGATTAGGCTTCAGGATGGATACATGGAGCAGGATCATAGGAGCGTTTTTACCGGGAGAAGATCCCGACCCCCTGGCCCTGTCCACATAAACCCATCAAACCGGAACCATTGTAGTGCGATATTCAGAGAAAATTGGCTTTCGAATTTTCCAAAATTTCCCTTTTTGTGTGGGACCTCACAGACAGACTTACTGGCTACACAGTGCCGCACCGTTTATTTTTATTTTTTAAATAATTAAAAAGAAGAGAAAAGCATGGATCAAATCCAGGAGGAGGGCTGGGAGGTGCAGGATGGATCCACACGCGTAAGGAGTGGTAAATAGTGGAAAACCGTTACCAGTGGAGGAGGGAGGGAGGGGTGAAGAGGGAAGTCTGGGAGGAGACAAGGGATCGTAACTTTAATGTGGTTTGTATCTTTTTTTTTCTTTTGTTTTGTTTTTCTTTTTGGTCCAGTTTTTTTTTTTTTTTTTTTTTTTTTCTAGCGGTGGCTGACTTCTGGTTTTCTTACACATGATCTCGATTATCTCAAAGCTTTATTCTCTTTTAATAAAACGTTCTACAACATTAGATGAACTGACTTTTTTCTTTCACTGCATTAAAAATGGTGTGTACAGAGTATTTGAACATATTCCTCTAGGTGGCTGCTGTTAATTTCATTGTCTTAAAAATCTCATAGCTTAGCAGGAGCACTGTTTGCCAAGGTGCTACCTCTTTCAGATCTTTCAGTCCCGCACTCTACACTTCTTTGTCTCTTATGATGAAGCCAGATTTGCCTCATTCTTCTTCCTCTTGCCTGGTCCACTTTGACGTCTCCACAATGGATCATCTGCCTCCATCTCACCCTGTCCTCTATGACATCAGTCCTCTGTATATCCTACACTACATCCATGAATCTTCTCTGTCTTCTTTTACTCCTGCCTGGCAACTCCATCTTCATTTGTCTAGTATAATAATGGATTGCATTTATATAGTGCTTTTCTAGGCACCCAAAGCGCTTCTCAATTCAGTCACTGAATGGCGAGGTTGCCATATCGTGCCCTCGGCCCCTCTGGCCAATACCAGTAGGTGGTAGGGTAAAGTGTCTTGCCCAAGGACACAACAACCAGGACAGAGAGCTGGGGATCGAACTGGCAACCTTCCGGTTACAGATAAGCTTCTCAACCCCCTGAACTACAATCATCCCACTATGCATCCTCTGCACATGTCCAAACCATCTCTGCCTTGTCTCCCTAACTTTGTCTTCAAATTAAGCCGTCCCTCTGATCTACTACTTTCTAATTTTGTCCATTCTGGTAATTTTCAATGACATTCTTAACTTCAACTTTGCCACCTCCATCTTTGCCTTCTGTCTTCTTTGCTTGTGCTGTCTCTTGTTAGTGTTAGGAGGCAGTGAGAGAAGAAAAGATTAACATCTTCCCCCACTCTTCTGTCATCTTCAGGCACATTATTGTGCAACAGCTCTGGAGGCAGTTGTTGGTAATCTGGTCTTGGACAGATTTTATGCCAAATGGCTTTCCTGACAGAACTCTTCCCGTTTGTCCAGGTCTGAGAGTGGGGTTAATGATATTCATTATTATTCAATAACTTCCTCAGGTGTTGGTTTACTTAAGTAGTTGAGCCTCAGGGTCATTTATAGCAACTGGGTTCGTATTCAGCTTCAGTCTTTCCTGCTTTCTTGTCTCATCATCACATACCTATTTAAATAAAGGCATTTCTTTAAAAGAAAAAAAATGCAAGTATTTGATTGTGTCTGTGCCAGCACGTTTAAACTGTGATGGCTGAAAATCTAGTGGGTGCTGAAACACGACTTGTATAAATACTAGAACTATTTTGTCTCTCGCTCTCTTATCTAAGATCACGTTTTGTCTCGCACTTGTAGAAGCGGTCTGCCGCTTTATTACGTGTGCGTGTGACGTACGCTGTCCCTGGTCTCCATTCAGTAGCGTCATGATGGTCTTCCTCAGTATTGGCACTCATGTCACCAGTCCAGTCAAACTGTGAGCACATATTTTGTTTTTACAGATAAAAGCTGTGTCTTTATTTATCTATTTTCCCCCTAACTGCTTGTTCGTAATGCTCGGGTCTTATTTTCTACAGTTGACAGGCTAACAAACCCCCCTGTGTCAGTGGCAGCTGAACTTCATTCGACCATGGCCTGCAATGACTTTGCCAAATTCTTCACTGAAAAAATCCAAAAAATTAGACAAGCAATTGGTACATCAACAGCAGATCCAGGATATGTACTGTGTCCACCAAAAAACTGTTTAAACACCATGAAACAGTTTCAACCTA
The DNA here is from genome assembly GCF_057381845.1 of Rhamphochromis longiceps. Taxonomy (NCBI): domain Eukaryota; kingdom Metazoa; phylum Chordata; class Actinopteri; order Cichliformes; family Cichlidae; genus Rhamphochromis; species Rhamphochromis longiceps. Next base: position 17,251,526 of record NC_140566.1, on the reverse strand, counting down.
TTAACAGCAAAGACCTGGAGGACATCTTAGGTCAACTGAACTCCTCCTCCTGCTGTTTAGATGTCCTGCCAACAAGTTTTTTCAAAAAGGTCTCAAAGACTTTAGAGTCAGACCTGTTGCAGATCGTCAACTTTTCTTTATTATCAGGTGTGTTTCCAGAATCACTAAAAACTGCTGTAATCAAACCTATACTGAAAAAGGACAATCTTGACAAGACACAAATGAACAACTACAGGCCGATCTCAAATCTCCCGTTTTTAAGTAAGATCATTGAAAAAGCAGTTTCTCAACAGCTCAGTTACTTCTTAAAACAGAATAATTGCTACGATGCCTTCCAGTCAGGTTTTAGACAGAACCACAGCACTGAAACCGCTCTGACCAAAGTGTTTAATGACATATGTCTGAATACAGACAGTGGAAAAATGTCAGTCCTAGTTTTACTGGATCTCAGTGCAGCATTTGATACAGTTGACCACAACATATTACTCAAACGACTGGAGAACTGGACAGGTCTTTCAGGAACTGTACTAAACTGGTTCAAAACATACGTAGAAAACAGGAAATACTTTGTATCAATAGGTAACTTCACATCTGAGCAGACAAGTATCACATGTGGAGTTCCCCAAGGTTCCATCTTGGGACCCCTTCTGTTTAACATCTACATGCTCCCACTGGCACAGATTATAAACAACAACAAAATAAACTATCACAGCTATGCAGATGACACACAAATATATATCACAATGTCACCAGGAGACCGAGGCCCTGTACAGGCTCTTGGTAAATGCATTGAGGAAATCAATGACTGGTTGTGCCACAATTTTCTCCAGCTAAACAAAAACAAAACTGAGGTAATAGTCTTTGGCGCCAAAGAAAAACGATTACAGGTCACCAGAGAACTTCAATCTATACATCTAAAAACCACAAACCAGGCGAGAAATTTGGGTGTAGTGATGGATGCAGACCTAAACTTGGAAAAACACATTAAGACAATAACAAAGTCAGCTTACTATCACCTCAAGAATATATCAAGGATAAAAGATCTGATGTCTCAACAGGACCTGGAAAAACTAGTCCATGCATTCATCTTTAGTAGGCTTGATTACTGTAACAGCATCTTTACAGGTCTACCTAAAAAATCAGTCAGACAACTACAGCTCATTCAGAACTCTGCTGCTCGAGTCCTCACTAAGACCAAAAAAGTGGACCACATCAGTCCAGCTCTGAGGTCCTTACACTGGCTGCCTGTCCGTCAGAGGATAGACTTTAAAGTTCTGATGCTGGCCTATAAAGCTCTGAATGGTTTAGGACCAAAATACATCAATGACCTCCTGACCCAGTATGAACCATCCAGATCCCTCAGGTCATCTGGATCCGGTCTTTTATCAGTTCCCAGAGTCAGAACCAGACACGGAGAAGCTGCATTCAGCTTTTACGCTCCTTATATCTGGAACAAACTCCCAGAAAGCCTCAGATCAGCTGAAACACTCAGTTTATTTAAATCCAGGTTAAAGACTCACCTGTTCTCAGCTGCATTTGAATAAAGCACCAAATCCACACTTTAAGCTTAAATTTCAAAACTTACATTTAACTACTGATTTTATCTACTGTTCTGATTTTATCTGTTTTGATTTCATATACTGTTGTTTGTTTGTTTGTTTGTTTGTTAATTAGTTTATTTGCTTGTTTTAATCAATTTTAAATCATGCTTTTTATTTGTTCTTGTTTCTAATGTCTCTGTAAAGCACTTTGAATCACCTTGTTGTTGAATTGTGCTATACAAATAAACTTGCCTTGCCTTGCCTTGCCTTGTTCGGGCCGCAGACGTTTAACTGTCACCCTAGCTCGCTGCTAGCGCTAGCACGCTAGGACGTGTTTTATAAATACGGAATCATTCGCGATATTGACCTGAAAAACCGGAGAGGAGGTCCGCCGTTTGCCTTCGTAGAATTTGAGGACCCGAGGTGGGCTGCAGTGCCACATTTTAACTCATGTTTACACCGAAATATCAGGACAGACTTTAAAGGTGATTTTAAAGCCAAAGAGATTCATGTTAATGCCCACACTTTAGAATTGTACTTCAGAATAAGCATGTATATTGAAATGGTTGTCATTGTTAATTTGGGTGACAATTGTAGGTAATTGTGCTTAAAAATGTTTTGTTTTTTATTTGTATTTATTACTTTTGGGGCAATGTATGTGTATGGAGTCAACAAAATATCCACAAAAAACACTTTAAAACTATATATTGTATCATTATCTCTTCTAAGAAAACAGACAGTTTTAGGTATAAATGAGACAACAAAACCCCCTCCCAATAAATAAATAAATAAGCAATTAGTTTTTACAAGTATTTTAAGGATATAAAAGCTGAGGGGCAATGCTCTACACCAGGGGGACATTTGAACCCTCCCCCCCTGTAGATTTGCCCCTGGTGTTAATAAGATAATATTGGTTTTAAATTATAAGCTCAGTTTTTTATGAAATCTTATTTCTACCACTAAGGAGGAAGAAACAAAGAGTTTTGACATATGCCATTCATAAGTCAAAACTCCAACTTAATACCTCAAAATGTCCTTATTCTTTTTCAGTTTCTGGTATTATTTCTCCAAAATATGAGTTAGAAAGTGGCAGAAATGAGTTTCCATAGATTTTAACCAACTAGTTTCACAGGTTCCGGATACAGACTGCTGGGTTTCAGATGTTTTCATTTTATTGGCTCTGTATTATGCCATAGTGACCAGATATTTGTAATATGGTCATCTCAGGTACACAGGTCTACTCCCACCTGTATTATCCAGAGATGTTTTCAAAGGTCTGCACAAAGACCCTATTATATAGATTATAATAAACAGATTAATTTGAACAGTAAACCTTGCAAAGCCTTTTAAAGTAGTATCCCTGGCACTTGCTTCACAAAGTTTGACCAAATTAAACTATTTATCTTCAAAATGATTTACAGGAGAGTTGTTCTTTGAACTTATCAGTAGAAAAATAAACATCTGTAACTAGAATTTAGCTAAAACAGTTAAATAATTTTTTTTAATTAAGTAAACACTATATTAAAAGTAAAATAAAGCAATTATGAAGTAAGATGAGCAAGATATCTTGAAACCTCATTGAAAACGTCCCTGTAAGTCCCCCTGATATTTCCCATTTGTATTTAATGAAATCCTTCATACCACTGGAAGTAGGCGGTCAGCTCTATTTCCAGCTTTTCTGTAAAAGTGTGTGTTTCAATTAAAAAATGATTGAACAGACAGAACATAGTTTGCTGTTTCAGCACCATGGAGAGTGACACTGGGACTGATGGGGTCTGAGTGTTTTAATAAAGAAATGACGTTTCTCTAAAAACACTTCCCATGTCTAATTAATGTGCACTGTGATTTATTTACACAGCTGTATTGGTCTCTCCATGTAAGAAGTGTCCTCAGAAAATTATGCCAATTTTAGATAATGTTGTAAAAGTAAATTAAGACCAATGTTGCAATTTTATTTTGGGTGAAGCAATATTTTTAATGCCTTCGGTTATTTATGGGTTTAATATAAAACACAGATGTGCTTTGCAAGTCTGAAAAGTGAAAGCAATTAAATCTGCATTCTATTTGATTGCCACTAGGGGGCAATAACTGCAGTTTCAAAATACTTGGGTTCCTATGTAAATCTACGGGAAACTGGCTTTCTTACTTAACCTTTCTAAGCAATTTTTTGCTGAGTTTATGGGTTCAGTCACTCATTTGGGGTAATACCGAATTTAAAAAATTGAGTCACGGTTTTAAATCTTTCTCATACTAAGTTTCACAAAGGTAATGCTCATTGGCTAACCACTTAAGCATGTGCACAGCAAATTCAAAAGTGTTAAATGTTTTGGTGTTAATAGTCTTCTTGCAAAAGTTGAGTTAATTTTACTCTAAGCAGAGTCACATTCTTTTAATGTAACTCTGAGGTGTAAAATGATAGTAGTTAAAATCGAGTGTTAAAAATGAGTGTTTCTATGTCAAATCTGGAGGTGTTACAATGGAAACATTAACTCTTGACCTCTTAACTCTGAACTCCTAGAGGGGCTATGACACCAACAGAGTAAATTCACAGACTCCGCCCCCAGCACGGCTCCAATCGAAGCTGAAATGAAGCCGTTTCAGAACATTTTGCTCTACATATTCGAGTTGTTTGCCATGCTTGGTAAGTCATTTTTTCAAAGATTGTTTCAATTATTATTATGAGCTTTTACTTCTGTGGCTCTTTGGAGTTGAGACAAAGCTGTGTGGAAGGCAGTAACCATGTTGCTCGGTGATAGCATAATATTCTGTTTTAGCTAGCTGAAAGATATTGTTTGCGGGCAAATACCACAGCCTTGAAAAAAAGCTTGCATGTGAATTTTCAGTCAAACTTTTGGTCAAATACACCTAAAACAATGTCTAGAATGTGAAATGTTGGTATAATGGTGCTACTTGAAGCCTGAAAACGATCGCCCATAAAAAAAAACGAGCAAACAGCAGTACCAGACGTCCTGACTGGATTCTACGTTAGCATAGATCCCTCCAGAGTTTTGTGCACACGGTTTGGGTAAAAATGAAAAAGGTTGAGGTTTTACATTTAGTTCAGTATTACCTGTTGCCTGTGTCTTTGTCTTTTGGGAAAATACTTTACACAAGTAATGGCTCAAAGAGGATTCCTTTTTTTTTTCTTTTTTTTTTACTGTGCTGCAATTGTTTACTGGATTATTTGTGCCGTTAATTAGTGTCAACTAATTTTTATTCAATCTCCGCACAGGATATGCTTGTGAAGATGGAATATGAGGGAGAGCAGAAGTGCGTTGAAGTTCCACAAAGGGATGAATGAAGGACATGCATATTGTATTGAAGAAATAAGTGATGAGAATGCTGTTATTTGCATTTACCAGCTTGCCTATGTCAGACCTTTTGATAAACAAAATTCTAATGAAAGTGAGAACATGTATACTGTTACATCTTTCAGAATAAATGTTTTTCAAAAACCATTGCATCTTTTTAGTAAATGTTTATTTCCAAAAGAAATTTCTAGAAGTTCAGAACAGTAAAATTCCTGCTTTTTAGAATGAATTAGAAGATAACTCTTACGTAGTTAAACTAAAATACTCTTTGAGAGTTAATATATAAACTCTTAACACCCAGTGTTAAATTATCAACTCCAGACAGATTTGGTGTTTAACACTAAATCAGAGTTAACGTACCAACTCTCCAAAAAGAGTTAAATTAACACTCTCTGGTGTGGACCCATATAGACACTTTAATAGTGTTGAAATCAAATCCGACAGTGTTAATTTGGACATGCTGGATTTGCTGTGTGGTTTCACAAAGAGAAGCTTCTTTCCTCACATCCTATTTCAAAGCACCAGCTTGACTGCGCAAAAATCCCCACCTCCAAGCTTTTTAACCCAGACTTCAGAAGCCAGTAGGTGGCAACACATTTTATACTGTCTGTGGTTGCATACTGTTTTGTCCTTACCATTTTTTTTTATCATTGAGGGTAAACTGGACAACAAGACTACTCTAATTCGTCTGCACTACAAATGAGATAATGAAAACAGACCATCAAATTGCCTCTCTGAATCTTAAGAAAAAGTTGTATGCTTGTTGTTAGATTGGCTCAGTTTTACGTTAACACATTAAAGTGATATGTTGAGTCTTCAGTAGTCCAAAAGTCAAAAGTCGGTACCCTCTGTCATGTTCCGAGGAGTGCGTGAGTGTCAGTATCACTCTTCAGGGATGCAGAGGATGCTGTTTATGGACGTGATGGTTACGACTATGATGGCTACCGTCTGCGTGTTGAATTCCCTTGAAGTGGAGGTGGAAGGGGAGGTGGTGGCAGAGCTTTAGGAGCCCCAAGGGGACGGTATGGTCCCCTGTCACGGCGCTCCGAGTACAGGGTTATAGTCTCAGGTAGGCGCGTGCATCTTGTCACCTCGCATCTTATTACCTCCCCACCTTAATGTGTTACATTTCCTATAACATCCCTATTCTTCACGTCAGGCCTTCCCCCCAGCGGGAGTTGGCAGGACCTGAAGGATCACATGCGGGAGGCAGGTGATGTATGTTATGCTGACGTGTACCGTGATGGCACTGGCGTGGTGGAGTTTGTACGCAAGGAAGACATGACCTACGCCATCCGTAAATTGGATAACACCAAGTTTTGCTCCCATGAGGTAGGTTAGGGTCGCTGCAATGAATAGCTCTGGGAGTAAATTTTAGGATTTAAATTTTCCAAGGTAAGTCCTGATACAAAATTTCGAGCAGGGAGAGTGAGGAAAATGGTGAAATTCTACATTAATGACACTAATCAGATGGTGTACAATGTTAAGACCATTTTTAATTTCTTTCGTGGAGATTCTTTGTAAGAGGGCAGCAATCTTTTCCAAATGTTTTTAACCACAATTAATGTAATCAAGCAGCTCTTTTGCCATTCCCGCTCTTCTGTTTGTATGTTCAGGGTGAGACGCCCTACATTCGCATAAAGATGGACGGCCCTCGCAGCCCCAGCTACGGTTGCTCACGTTCTCGTAGCCATAGTCGAAGCCGGAGCAACAGCGGGTCACGCAGCTACTCCCCACATCGCAGCAGAGGATCTCCTCACTACTCTCCCCGACGCTCCCGCTCTCGCTCTCGCACCTAGACGCCCCTCCTATGACATAAACCACCAGCTCATCCCACCAGCTCGTCTCAGAGTGGAGACGACAGACTTCACAGAACAGATCTCCATGGACCATTTGCTGTGTTAACTGTTTCCTGCATCTCTTGTGTGTTTCTTTTCCCCCAGATTTCTGTTGCGGGATTTATTTTGCTTTAGACCAGCTGAATTTTCCTGGTTTATGTATGTCCCCTTTACTTATATCCTTTTCTCACCCTTTTCACGCACAATGATCTAAACCTTTTTCCTGCAAACTTGTCCCTTCCTATGTGTGTACTCCTCCTCTTCCAGTTCCAACCTGTGTGTGGATTGTATGCTTTGTGTTTTGGTTTTTATACTGGGGTTGTTATGGATGTATATATATTAATATACATATATTTGTTACCAGCATTGCTTATAAAATTGTATTTTGACCCTTTCCCGTGTTTCTCTGTTCAGAGTTCAGAGGAGCAGGATAGGATGGGAACAGAGGAGACTGTTCATATTAGGATAAGCAGGAGGAGGAGTCAGATATGGCACCAATGGCTGTGGTCTCTATATCTGAAATCTGCATAAGATAAGGCTTAAGTCCATTTTAGCCATAAATATATGCTTGAACATAGCTGATTACTGTAATGAGATGTTTGTGGTTGTAGTAAAGGTTTTGTTTGTTGCATGCTCACATTCTAAAGTTCATACCGGCAAGGTTAGACAAGCCCCTAAAGTCCAGTGATTCTTCTCAGTAGTCCCTGCAGATTTTTCTAAAACATTATAAAGTCCTGTGATGGTTCTGTCCCTGGTAGCTGTATTTGTTGACATTTCTTTAAGCATTTTCCTGAAGGTGTGATTCTAACTTGCCTCCTTCTCTTTGGTTCTGCTGGTATTCTGAAGGTCTGGACTGGGCTCATTGTCTCCCCATTCCGGAGCCGGATTAGGATTAGGCTTCAGGATGGATACATGGAGCAGGAGCATGGGAGCAATTTACCGGGAGAGGATCCCCACCCCTGACCCTGTCCACATAACCCCATCAAAGTGGAAACATTTTGTAGAAATATTCAAACTTTAAATTGGCCTTCAAACAGCAGAAAGAAAATTTCTTTCCACACGGGAAGGCTTCCTGATGAGAATTATTTTTCTTTTTTAAATTAACATGATCAAAGCTTGGTGTAATCCAGGAGGAGGGCTGGGAGGTGCAGGATGGATCCACGCACATAAGGAGAGTGGTAAAGCTAAACATGAACACACTTACGGAGGGTGGGGAGACTAGGGAGACTGGGAGGTTACAGGAGAATGTGACTTTATGTATGTCACATTTCTCTTAGGTCAGCGCTTTTCTGCAGAAGATGCATATTCATTAGGATAAATATAATCTCCAGTACATTGAAAAGCTTCAATAAAAAATCAGTTTACAGTTTCCTGTTTTCCTGTTTTTCTTTTTTGTACAATTTCTGCAGATTTATCAGATTACACAGTACGTCTACAAGTTTCTGACATATTTCTGGCCTGATATTTGACTGCTCTTCTGTTGGTTGGTTTCTGGCATGGACTCAGCTTTTAAGCATATCCCACAAATTTTCACTGAGGTTGAGGTCATGACTTTGGAAGGCTATTCCAGAAAATTAATGTTAGCCTGTTTTCATGTGTATTTGCGTTCATTTTTTTGTTGAAGCATCCAGTTGGGTCCAAGTTCCAAACATCTAGCTCTTAATTTGAGGTGAAGTTAAAGAATCTGGAGGTAGCCCTCTTTCGTTATGATTCCATCCACTTTGTGCAGTGTACCAGTACCAGTGGCAGCTAAACAACCCCAGAACATGATGCTACCATCACTATGGTTGGCCATACCGTGTCATACCGTGGGGTATGTTCACGGGGTATGAAGGATCTCCAGGCATTTGGTTTGTTCATGGCTGGAAATTTCAGTCAAGCTTGACATCTCAGTTAATGGTGACAGTGGACAGTGACCCTGCAGGGTCACCATGGTGTTCCAGCAGTTCCAGTTAATGGCCTGCTTGAGCCTTGGAGGTTCCCTTGAACGTACTAACCAATTTCAGTGACAGTTTGGGTCTTCTTCCAGACACTGGAAAAGTGGTGACACATCTGAATGACTTGTACTTATGTACTTTGAACTCATGATCTTGGAGCCTGCAGTTGTTTAGAAATCACTCCAAGAGACCTTCTCAACTTGTGTAGATCTACAATCCTCTTCCTTAGATCTTCACCGAAGAGTTCCTTGGACTTTCCCATTGGTCAATCCACCAACTGCTGTCAAATAAATACTTTATGTGTTGGCAAAGAAACTACCATTTATAGTCAATTGTGACAATCAATGAGAAGTTAATAGGTCTTATCAAGTTAAAAAAAACACTGTAGAACTTTCAGCACAACTTAAATGATTTAAGCGAGTGTGTGCACAAAATTGACTCTCTGTGGATTATAGAGAATCCAAAATAATTCCAACTTGTTTCTTTAAAATCATTAAAGATGTATGCTGTAAAATCACTACACTGTGGAAAAAGAACAGTTCAAAGAAATCATTAACACACAAAAGGACTGTGATGTTTATGCTTGTGATAAGTGAAAGTAAACTTCTGGGCACATTTGCAATGCCTCAGTTTAGGGTCTTGGTTATCTACACTACCTTTCTGAAAGAGGGTAGAAATGGACACCAAATAAAATTACAGTCATACCAGCATGAATAAATAAGGATGATTATGAGTCATGCAATGGGAGCCCAAGAATAAAACATATGAAGTTGAAAATGATCATAATGGGTATAATTTAATGTTACTGTGAGGTACTGAGGACTGTGGAAAAGGGAGAAAAAAGAGAAAAAGCAAACCAGGACAATTTGAACCTGTGTTTGTTATATGATTTGAAAAAACTAAAATCTTGTTCATAACTATTTTATTAGTTATGAATGTGCATATTTTGGTCCCGAGGGGGGTTGCACATCAATCACCTGGATCAATGGGGCAAGTTGGGGGAGGGAACGGGTGAAACGTTGCATTCTGGGTGGAAATAAGATGCGGGGTGCTGTCCGCAAGTAAAACCACGCCATTGGCAGGGTGGAGGCTTCGCTCGAGCCAATCACGTGGTGAATGTGAAGTGGAGGGCGGAACGCACGGGGGCACACTTCCTTGCATAAATAAAGGAAAAACCTGCGCGGTCCCTTCATCGCACTCCGTTGCACGTTAAGACTTTCTTGAAAGACGGTAAGAGTAAAATGCACGTTTGGTTCTAACCTTTGCTGCGAATTGTCACAGTGAGCAGGTCAGCGCGAGGGGTGAGGTTTCTGTACCCCGCGTGCTCATCCACGCTCTCAGGCTCTTACCTTACTTGCTGCACATTATTTGCAAACCTGGTAATCGGAGCACTTACACCGTTGTTGGGTTAAATTAGCGATACTGCGTGTTGCAATGGTTAAACTGGGCTATTCGAGCAACATTTACCAAATAATGATGCCAGCGACGCATGGCTTCTATTTCTTGTGATCCTAACATAAAGGGCCCTTTATGTTAATGTCTTAAATTACACGAGGGACCTCAATAAAAGGAACGCCTATCTCCATCAGCTGTTTTGGATAGTGTCCTGGTTTCATTTAGCTCTCACTTGCAAATCATGTAAATCATCTATTCAAAATGAAAGTAAATAAAAGGCACCCCTGCAGCCAGTGACCGCTTCCTTAGGCACATTGTGTGATAACAGTGATGTCATGAGAAGGTAAGAGCTGAGCGGACACGGTAAAGATTGCTTTGTCTCCTGCAGTCAGAAAGCCAACATGGGTGACAAGAAGGCTGTGATCAAGAACGCAGACATGTCTGATGAAATGCAGCAGGATGCAGTGGACTGTGCCATGCAGGCCATGGAGAAGTATAACATTGAGAAGGATATCGCCGCCTATGTCAAAAAGGTATGTTGCTGTTGCTTCAAAGTAAAATGAGTAGCGCAAACTTGTTGCATGCATTTTTGCCAAGAAGATGCTAACTTGTGTCTTCCCCTGCAGGAGTTTGACAAGAAGTACAACCCCACATGGCACTGCATTGTTGGGAGGAACTTTGGCAGCTATGTGACACATGAGACGAAGCATTTCATCTACTTCTACCTGGGTCAAGTGGCTATTCTGCTGTTCAAGTCTGGCTGAGACGTGGGCTCCTAAACTATTTCAGCATTTCTTCTCCCATTTGCTACATGACTACCTCCTAATTTCTTGCCGTCTTCAGCCTGTTATTATTTTTGTCTCCTGCAACACTACCAACAGTGGCTGGTGCTTTGAGCTTGTGTAATGCCTGGACTGGTGATGTGTCATTCATAGAAAATGCCAATATAAAATGACTTATGGTGACAGCACTCAGTCAGCCTCTGCACTTCTAACAGACTCATTGTGGCTCATGACTTCCCAGTAATTTGCTGTGTTGTGGTGGCACAGACTTTGTATGTTAGTTCACATGACTGTATAATTTATTTTCATTGAATTAAAATGAGCAACAGCCTTTTTTGTTATCCTTTTGATTTTCACTGACAAACCATGCTGAGACTGTTGCTTACATGAAATAAAGGATGCAAAATACTGAGATTTTAAGGGTTTTGTACATGCCTAAACATTCCTGTTGACACTTGTAGTGTTGTTGTAGATCTTTGGGAATGTAATTCAGTGAGTAGTCATTGTGATATTTTCATCATATTGACCAGAAAAAACTTTGACGACAGTAAATTGGTTCAAAATGCTTTGTGTGCTTTAAATTCATTTCACTTCCATGAGCTATTAATGGCTTGGCACCCTGTTGGGCTGTCGAGCACTTTATCTCCCGTGTATTCTGAAGCATTGTGATGCATCTAAACTTTAGGTGCTCTGACATAACTGCAAATAGGCAGATATAGAGTACCTCTTGTTTGGAAATGCAGAAATTTTTTTTGTGCATTTACAATGCGGTGTGTAAGGCAAAAACCGAATTTGTACAGTTTCAAATGATCTTAAAAGCTAGTATTTGGTATGAACACCTTTATTCAACACTTAAGTTCTTGTGTAATGTGGTGTACTGCAGCCTTTTCTCACCGTTTGCTTTCCTGTGAAAAAAAAATTACAGTAAAGTTAAGCACAGTTTTAGAAAAAATAAATGGCAAATCAAACTACGTGGAAGCTAATGTCTGCCAGTGAAATAAAGTTGACTACGCATGCAGGCAAAAGTTTACTTTAACTAATTCAAAATTTTGAGTTGCCTAATGTGAAATTTTCTGCTTTTGGATAGCAGAAAAAATAAAAAATTAATTATTTTATTGTATTTTTTCAGTGGAAGAAACAAGCCTCCATACATACGTAAAGATATTACACATAAAAAACACACAGAAACATTGGAAAACAGTTTTTGGCAGACAATCACTTTTTGGCACAACAGCGGTAAACGCTGTAAAATGGATAGTTTTGTTTTTCTGGTTTTCACCGCAGGGGGGCGGTAATGAGCTGAACTCTTGGATATGATGCTTTAAAGAAAGCCCAATAACCACCGAGGAGATAGTAGAAGTAATGGCGGCTCAGAGCGGGTTGTCACACCCGGCTCTTGTCCGCGGTGGTGTGTCTGTTTTCCCCCCGGTGCCTCTGTCCGCTGAGGCCGCTCCGTTCACTCCCATGGAGCCGTCCGGTTGGGGGCCCGGCTCACAGTCGGAGGCCGAGAAACTGTTTTCCAACTGCGCCATAAAACTGAGAGCCCTGCGAGCAGACTCGGTCCAACTCAAAGAGGAGCTCAACCTGCTCTTTGACCAACTCTTGTCCGAAAACTACAACAGGACCTTCGAGCCCGCTGTCAACATCCGTCCAGAGGTACGGACACTCGCTTTGGACCTGTAGTCTGTTTTCAGCGACACAAACTCTATAAAAGTCTGCCGCCTCTGTATTTAGAAGCAGAGCTGGGATGAATAAACACTGAAATAGCCATAAACCCACGCACTTCAGAGCCCCGAGGATAACCATATAACCAATAAGAGACTAGCTCTAAACTAAACCAGCAACTGTGACATCAGCATTTTGTTTCTTTTCTGTATTGGTGTATTATTTCCATTTCAGGACGTGTGTTCTCTGCTGAAACATGCCAGCTGTCTTGTGCCCCTGACTCAGGAGCATCTAGTCATCAAACTCTGCCAGGTTGTCCATCATCTGCTCAACCAGCTGAAGGTAACAGGTCATGCTTGTGCCACATGTACACTTATGTATTGTTAGGACTGCTTTTGTCGCATTTACACTATATGGACAAAAGTACTGAGTTGTCACTGAACTGAGGTGTTTCGTTCAGTCTCGTTGCCACAGATGAACAAAATCGGTGAAGTCGAGTGTGGTACTATAACAGGATGACCGATGCCAACTAAGTGGTATTATTGCGAAGTGGAAGCAATAAATCAATAACCACAGACATCCAGACCTCAATAGGCATTAAAACCATATATAGAGAGCTTCGTGGCATGGTTTCTATGGCCAAGCAGCTTTGCATCACCAAATATCGGACAGCAGTGGGCCATCTATAAAGTTTGTTTGGTCTGGGTTGATGGTTCCAGTAAAGGCATATCTTAATGCTTTAGGGAAACTGTGCCAACTTGGGTCTGCCCCAGTGCACAAAGCAAGCTCCTTAAAGATGTGCTAGGATTAGTTTGATGCGGAAGAATATGCCAAACTGATCCAACCGTCAAACACCTTTTGGGATGAACTAGAACAGAGATTCCAGCATCAGCATCAGGCTTCATAAATGCTCTTCTGGATGAGAGGACGAAATTTACAAGCCTGTAGAGGATTCTCTTAGTGGAAACTCTTATATCACGACAACCAACTCCATACTAACAGAATGGGATGTCATAAAAGCTTGTGTAGTTGTTGGGATATACTGCACTTACAGCCACATTTGTCTTTTATTTTTAAGGTAATAATGTATGAGCACACGCTGGATGTACTGGTGAACTATACTGCAGGTGCACTGAAAGTATGCAGTACGTGGACCCACACAGACGTCCTCCTGGCACTCTCCACTGTAGTCTATGGGAATGGACCTCAGTGCCACCAGGTAGATATTTAGTGCACTTTCCGAAAAGTGTGCCCTAACTGTTGACTATTTACGTCAAGATTTTTTTTGTATATATATTTGTAGCACCTCAGCGACTTACTGGGTGAAGAGGGATTCCTCCTGCAGTATAGTTCTCCATCTCAGTCAAACATGGAGTTGCGCCGCGTTGCTCTTACCTGCATGGCCAACATCTGTCTCAGGTACTGCTACAACATGCTTGAGCCAGTAGCCATTTTTATCTGTGTAAACTGCAGGCTATATGAAAGCCTGGATGTAGTGTCTATAATCTGATTTCTGAAGAGCTGCTTCGAATCTGGAACTCGAATGAGACGCAGTGCCAGTTTCTCCATCTTTAAGCTTGTATTTGTCGCTCTAATCGTCTGCATCTGTCCCTGCAGGATACCTGGTCAGCCGCCTTTGGATGATCAGTACAGAAGTGTGTGCTTCCAAGCCTTCCTGAAAACGCTGCAGTCAACCAAACCTCCCGACACTGATGAGCTCTTCTACTGCATGGTACTGGATACTCAACAACAAACATTTAAACGAGAAACAGATTAATTCAATCCTGCTTATATAAAATTGTGTAATCTGCGCAGGTGATCCAAGCAGCTCTAAAGGGACTTCAGTGTTGTCTCTCAGGTGGGAAGTGGAAATTTGGTGGAGGGGAGGAGCTCGGGTCTGTACTGGCTGCACTTAAGGTGTAAAATCTCACCACATGTGCACAGTTATTATTAATTGATTAATTTTTGTTGAGTTGAGTATTAATATGGAGTCCTGCTCATGTATTCTGCAGCGACTCATGTTCCAGGGGGCTCCAGGTGTGATTGTGGAGTGGCCGGCTGTACTTTATCCAGCACCTTTACCGCAGTACGAGAGTCTCTCCGCAGCAAAAACTGCAGAATCACCAAAATCATTAGAGCCACCAAAGGATGTCGCTGTGCCAGGAAAAGCTTCAGGGGTAAGAAGAGTGTTGATACCAGCAATGGCCATATTTAAAAACACTGAGGAAACTCTGATTTTTAATTGAATGTATTTCTCTCTCCAAAGAGTAAAAAGAGGAAATCTAAAGGTAAGGGAAAGAAGACGAAAACTGAGGAGAGCAGAGGGGATGAACGAGAGGAAGGAGATGCAGAGACTGTGCCTGCACTTCTGAAAGGCAGGGCGGAGGAAAAACAGCCTGCCTCATTTCTCTACCCGTCCTGGAAACTAAACAGTTCTGATTCTGAATTTTCCGACCTAGAGGGCAACGCACAGAGCAAATTAAGGTACAGAAAGACCCTTAATTAAATATTTTTCTCCCATGCATGTGTATCTTTTAAAAGTATCAATAGATGTTTTTAATTTTTTTTTTTTTTTTTTTTTACTGTTTACACTCTTTCAGAGTGAACCACGGTCGTGTGCGTCAGGGGGCGCTGCACTGTTTGTTAGTTGTGGTGAAAGCAGTAGAGAAGAGAACTCTGTACGGTTACTGGTCTTCCTTCATCCCCGACTCTCCCATCGGGGGATCACCGCCTCTTACTCTCGTCACAATTATTCTGAAGGACCTCTCTCCAAAGGTACAACGCACGCACACACACACTGTGCAGTTCTGGACCGATACGATTGTAACATCTCTCTCTTGACCCCCCTTCCAGGTGAGGTTGTGTGCACTTCAGGTGTTGTCAGCCATGCTGGATAGCTCCCGGCAGTTCCTGGCTGTGGCTGAAGATACGGCGTCTCCTCGAACATCTTACACCCCTTTCTCCTTCACGCTGGCGACTGCTATCAGAGAGCTGCACCGCACCCTCAGTCTGGCCCTGCTGGCCGAGACCTCCCCTCAGACTCTCACACAGGTCATAAAGGTACGATTATTTGCTCTCCACAAACACTTTTTATCTTTCATCTCTTTCTCTTTTGGGTTACAGCTACTGTCAATATTTCTTTGTTGAACTTTAATATAAACCCGGATGTTACAGACTATAGCATAATGATTTTTTTTTCTTTGCTGTAAAAACTCATTAGGTAAACATAATTAAATTTAAACTCCATTTAATTTCAGCGGAATTACACCCTCAGTCTCATAAAGTATGACGAAAACTGATAACTTAATGAATCCATTAGGGTTTAATTACATTTATTTCATTACATGCGATATGTTCAGGTTCCAGTAATGAAATGCGCTATAATGCAAAAGTAAACAAGTATGCTAAGTGATTTTTATAGTGTTAAAAAGTTCTGAAAAGACTCTGGAATAGTCTTTAAAAGTTGCGCTTTTCAAATTCGGACATAAAAATAGAATTAAGAATAAGTCTGGGCAGTATTAGTGTTGTTGTTGTTTTTCAGTATTGAAGCGAAAAATAAACAGAATTTGTTGTGACAATTAGCAGTTTAGCTAGATGGTTGCATATTGCCTGCTAACACTTTGAATAACTTCACATACCTTTACTGTGTAAGGTCACATGTTTGCAGTCTGTGTGTGCATATAAATAAGAGGATTAGTCACTGTTTGTCTTTTTTGTGGTGTTTATCAGGATGTAAATTACAATATGAGTTTCATGTGAAATGAGCTGAGAGAGTGCTGAATTCTGACATGCATCTTTGTTATCCACACTGTAAATATCCGTCTGCTCCGTCTGTTAGTGTCTGGCCTACTTGGTAGCCAACGCTCCCTATCACCGCCTCAGACCTGGCCTGCTCACTCAGCTCTGGAAGCAGATTCGTCCGTATGTGCGCCACAGAGGTCTGTATGTTGTCGGCACGCTGAAATAACTGCCAATAGGATGTAAGACACTGAAGTCTGTTACCGTCCACACAACTATCTGTCCTTTTTTAGATGTGAATGTGCGTGTGTCAGTCCTGACACTTTATGGCGCTCTGGTGACCACGCAGGCTCCTCTCCCTGAGGTGCAGCTGCTCCTCCAGCAGCCAGATCACAGCAGCAGCATGGGTGTGTTCACGCCACAGGACTCGGGCCTCAGCTGGAGACAAAGAGACGGGGTGTCCTCACCCTCTCGTACACCAGTCAAACATTCCCAGCGGAGCTCTAGCACACACTCCCCACACATTCCTCACACACCAGGGGAAGAGGACAGCCGGCGACTGTGGCTGCTGCAGCTCTGTGTGACACTAGTGACTCAATCCAGAGAGGACCAATCAGACAGCGAAGGAGTGGGAGGGGGTGCTGCTTTAGAGCCACCTCCTGTTCGACTTGAAGCTCTGCAGGTGAGCAATAATGAGCCAGACAGGAAGCTCCAAACAGGCATTTCTAAAGTCTGAAGATGTTTTTAATCTCTTGTGTTTCAGGTCTTGTCTCACCTGGTGCGTGGCTACTTCCCTCTAACTCAACACTACCTGTGTGAGATTGGGCAAGTGAGCGCACGCTGTCTTGGGGAGACGGACACCTCCATACAGCTGCACGGAGCAAAAGTAATGCCCTCTATATAATATAGTAGTATGAATTGAATACTGATCCTGCAACAGTACACAATAAAACAAGTATCAGATATTTAGAAATAACATCTGTCTTTTATTTAGTTGCTAGAGGAGTTTGGTTCGGGAATAATTCAACAGTACAGAGCAGAAAACAACGTGCCTGAGAGCTCAAGGGTCCCCATAAGCCAGGTAAATGCAGATCATTTCTACACAGTGCATTACACACAGCATATGATTACAGAGGTTTAAACAAATGCACTTCGTTCTTTTTGGACAAATCCTCATTCGCCTGTTTCAAAGATGGATTCAGCAAATTTAGGGTTAAAATCTAAGTGTAAGTGCTATTCTTAATATCCATATGTAACAGACAGGTTTAAAGTATATATTTATGTAACGTTTTAGAGCATTTAAGCAAACTTTTCTCAGACTTTGACACTAATGTCATGTTTTCTGTCCTCACACACTGATGTGCATTTCTAAGAGATTGTAAAATAATTTTTCAGAAGTGTAAAACCTGAGTTCAAAGAGCCCAGAGATCTTAGATGGAAAATCTCTTTGTAATTATAAAGATAACCACAGTTTCCTGAAATACTTATACTTACAGGGGCAGGAGCATGATTTCATATGAGCTACAGGTCGAGCACAGACTGAGAGTTAAGCTGCTGCCACTGAGGTACAGATAATTTCTGTGCAGGCTTTAGCAACAGTAAAAGGAGGCATTAAGAACAGGTTATATTTTAAAAAAAAAAATCTCTCTAATCCACATTAATGTGTGGTAATTTAATCAATGTGTGTACAATACAGGTGGTGCAGTTTTGGTCAGAAGTGTTGAGCGGCCCGTTAAACCGAGCGCTGCAGAATGAGCAACATCCCACGCTGCAGGCGAGCGCCTGTGACACGCTCTCCTCCATTCTGCCGCAGGCCTTTGCACAGCTGCCTGTGAGTTATCCCCTTTTATTGGACTTGTTTTTCTGCACTAGTGCTGCCGAGCTTCACGGCGCTGTATGTGTACTGTTGTTTTTAAGGACAAGACCCAGCTGATGTGCATCACTGTGCTGCTGGGACTCACCTATATTGAAAACTACCTGGTGAAGACGGCAGCCGTCAGGGCTTTGGGGATCTACGTACTGTTCCCCTGCTTGAGAGAGGTAGGTGTGCTGATCACCAGCTATGACCACAATTTACAATTTAAATCAGATATTTTGAATCCAAGATATGTAAACCTCTGGAAAAAAATAGAACAATTATGTTCTTCTTTTCAGGATGTCATGTTTGTGGCTGATACTGCAAACACTATCCTAGCTGCGCTCGATGATCGATCTACAAATGTGCGTGCCAAGGCTGCCTGGTCCCTTGGGAACCTCACAGACACTCTTATTGTTAATATGTAAGACAGCATGGATGTACCACACATATAATCTCAGAACAGACTGAAATCATATTAAAAGGGTAGAATAAAATATACCGAATGCCTATAAACAGTTGATCTTGTTTCTCTTTAACCAGGGAGAGTGTAGGTGTGGACTTCCAGGAAGAGTTATCAGACATGTTGCTGCTCAAGATGCTGCAGGCAGCCACGCGAGCAGCAGCAGACAAAGACAGGGTGCGAGCAGCTACGCTTTCACACTCACACAAACATGCAGGTTATTTTAAAACGCCCCCGAATTCATCTGTTAGATCTTGTAGAGTGTACTTACGTCCTCCCTCGATCCCTACCAGGTGAAGTCTAATGCAGTGCGCGCTCTCGGGAATCTGCTTCATTTCCTGCGGCAGAGTCAGATGACCAGGCCCGCGTTCCAGCAGCCACTGGAAGATGCAGTGCGTGCTCTGGTTAAAACGGTCCAATCAGAGGCTACGATGAAGGTCAGATGGAACGCCTGTTATGCTTTGGGAAATGCTTTCAGAAACCCCGCCTTGCCGCTAGGTAAGTGTTTAACCACAGGGCTGTAAAAGCATCATACATTGTCAGTGTTATGCATTACATTTGAAGGAGGCTGCTGTGCAAAATGTCTCCAGCAGTGATTCATTTGGATTTCAGTTTTTTTGAAAAGCTGCTCATGTCCATCTCTTCATCAGACTCAGCTGCCTGGTCTCACGAAGCGTTCTCTGCGCTCTGCCATGTTGTTACTTCCTGTAAGAACTTTAAAGTGCGGATCAAATCTGCCGCTGCCCTTGCAGTTCCCGCCCACCGCGGCTGCTATGGAGACACAGAGCGGTTCACCCGTGTGTGGTGCTCCCTCGCAACAGCCCTTGAGAACAGCGAAGACACCAACGACTTCTTGGAGTACCGCTACAGCGCCAGCCTGCGACACACACTCTCTCAGGCTCTCTTACACCTGCTCAGCGTAAGCCAGTCACAGGACATGCTCGGGCTCGGCACGTCACTGGCCAGCGAGGAGGGGACGGGCATCAGAGAGCATTTGATGAAGTACCTCCGAGCAGAGGAAGGAGGAGGAGAGGAGGCAGAGAAGGATATAAGGGGGGAAAGTTTGCACCCTCGGGAGAGAATTGGAAGTGTGGAGCAGATTTTGATCAGGATAAAGGGGTTAAAGGTGGAAGGGGAGGAGGAGAGGGGTAAGGAGATGGTGAGTCATTTCCTGGAGGATTTAATAAAGATTTGTGAAGAGACTTGGGAAAACACCCAAACTAACAGAGAGGTGACTGAAAGCAAAGCGGATCATGTATGAACTGCTGGGCAGTGATTTATGACTGATAATGTTGAACATCTGTTCAAAGATATTTGAAATCTGAAAAAATACAAATATTTTCAGGAAGAAAAAGAATAAATTGAATCCTATGTATTGATCTCATGCATTTATACCACTTTGGTCATTCTTAATTAGAGGATGATTGTGTCTTTTTAATTTTACTAATATGATTAAAGATTTTTAAGTGTAAGCATGTACTTCCCTGCAGTCTGGATTTGTTAAACTATAAAAACGTTCTTTTGAAACATGTTGCCAAGAAATGTACTGAACTGAAGCCTTCAGTTGATCCAAAATGCTCCGGAGAGGGAGGGAGGGAGAGCACATTTCTCCCATATTGGCTTCTCTTCACTGGCTCCCTGTTAAATCCAGATTCAAATTTAGAGTTCTTCTCCTCACATACTAGGTCTTAAATAATCGGGCCCATTTTACAGACCTATAATGCTCCAATAGAGCGCTTAGTTCTGAGAATGCAGGCTTACTTGTGGTTCTTAGGATATTTAAAAGTAGAATGGGAGGCAGTCTTCAGCTTTCAGGCCCCTCTTCTGTGGAACCAGCTCCCAGTTTGGATTCAGGAGACAGGCATCCTCTCTGCTTTTAAGATTCGGGCTGGATCAGGCTGCTGGGGGATTTACCATGATGCACTAAGCATTTCTTCTTCACACTGTATATTTAATTATTAATCTGGCTCTCTTCCATAGTGTACTTTTTGTTTTGTCTCCCTGCCCCTCACCCCCAGCCTGTTGCAGCAGATGGCTGCCCTTTCCTGAGCCTGATTCTGCTGGAGGTTTCTTACTGTTAAAAGGGAGCTTTTCCTACTGTTGCCAAGTGCTTACTCATCGGGGCATCCTTTGAGAGCTTACCATTTGATACCTTAAAATTTAAAGTGTATAAAAAAATTGTGATTTGATGTTACATAAAAAAAAAAAAAAAAAGAATTGCTACTTTGGGTCACTATCCAACCTTAAAGGTTGCTACTGCAAAAATCAGAATGTATGAGATACGCTCTACTCTAAAGTTTCATCAAATACAGTCCTGTGCAGAAGTGTTAGTTTTTAGTCCACTTCAAGATATCAGGAGAGCATCTTTATTATAGTCCTCAGAATGAGTGGCAGTTGCTTTGAACAGCTGTTCACAACACCATGGAAGTAAAACAGTAAAGTTAGTACTTTCAGATTGTTGAATCATGTTCATCTGTTAGTGTCACTTTCACAGGTCACGTGGTTGACCTGTGATTGTATGATTATGAATTGTAACAAATAAAGAAAATCCTTGAAGAAGCAACTCTTACACAATTTTCTTCTAAATCGGCCAGAATTGGGATAATATGGTTTATATATATATATATACACACACACACACGAGAATAATTAGTGTAAAGTTGCCTCACTCGCTGTAACACTCACAGCCCCCAATAGGGGGCGCGAGAGGTGGATGATCCGGATGTTGATTAGTGATGCCTGATCGGGGCACACCACGCTGTTGTAGAAATGGACGCGTTCGAGTTGTTTCGGAAACTCGGAGTTGGGGCTAGATTTGACCTGAAGAGGTTTGGTCAGGACGCCGCTCGGTTTAAGGTAAGCTTTATAGTGTAGCTGATGACGTACTGGATGAAAACAGTTCATGCTGCTGTTAACGAATCGCTATGGTTTAATGCATTTTAGCTAACCTCGAGTTTTGCTGTCCTGCTTGTGTAGGAGTATAACGTTTTAGGCAAGTTGTTGTGCTTAATACATGTATTTGAAGAATTGTACAACCGTAACACTCACACATACATGTACACACACGCTTGTGTATCGTTTTATTTTGTAGCCCGTGAGGAGTCACTCAGAAGAAGCTTCTCCCGATCCTCTCTCTGCGATTGATTATTTTGCCACTGCCAATGGAGCCCAGAGCTGGACCCAGGCACAGGAGGAAGAGGAGGGCAGGGAAGAATATGAGGGAAGTGAAGACGGAGATTCCGACATAGGAGGCAAAAGAAAGCGCAAAGAGGAGGAGAGAGAAGTGAGGACCAAAAAGAAGAAGAAAAAGACCAAAAGCAACCAAGCGGAGGTGAAAGGTAAAGAAGTTGTAGTAGTAAAGGTTGCAGTTTTAAAGTGTTCACTATGGAAACCTTGTTATTACAAAAATTTCGAGTGACGTTTAGAATGAACATGATCTAGCTGTTCACTCCTGTTTGATGTCTTCTGTCTGGCTGAAGCTGGCGGTGAACTGCTGAAAGAGACGCAGGGAACTGGCATCACCTGGACCTCTTCTTTGGACAGAAAGATCCAAAACCTGCCGAGTGACGGGAAGGAGAAATCTTCGTTGAAGAGGCTGAAGCATCTTCATCAGGAAAAGGTCCTTACTGGGCTACATTTTATAGCACAAAGAAGTAAAATAAAGAGATTCTGATACATTTTAAAACTTCTTCTTAGTGGTGAAATGCTGTGCAGAACTACTGCTGTCCCCCTATCCGCCATCGAAAAAGGTATTTCTCTTTCATTCTAGGTCAATCGTATTCGCGCCCAAAACCGCATAAATGTGCACGGCTGTGACATACCTGACCCTGTGTGCACATTCGAGGAGCTGCTGTCCGAGTATTGCCTCAACCCGCGTGTCCTTCAGAACCTCAGAGACGCCGGGCTCAGTTCCCCAACGCCGATACAGATGCAGGCGATGCCCCTCATGATGCATGTAAGCACGCACGCTCGTCCTCATTTCTTTGATTTGGGATTAGTGCACAGACGGTGATTTTTCTGAGGGTTTCACTCTTGGTTTGGTTTGTCTGTCAGGGTCGGGAGCTGCTGGCCTGCGCTCCCACGGGATCTGGGAAGACTTTGGCTTTCTGCCTCCCACTGCTCGCTCAGCTGCAGCAGCCAGCCAATCAGGGCTTCAGAGGTGTGATCATCTCCCCAACCAGAGAGCTGGCCAGCCAGGTATGCACCATAAATTAGAAAGTGATCTGTTTAAAAAGTAAGGAGGCCTTTCCTGATGTGAACAACAGCAGCTGGTGATAGATAAAGGATGATAAGTGACTGACTTCCTGTGTTTTCAGCAGTATTTGGTCATTGTTGTTGAATTGTGTTCAGACCTACAGAGAGCTGCTCCGTCTGTCAGAGGGAGTCGGGTTTAGAGTTCACATCATAGACAAAGCGTCACTAGCGGCTAAGAAATACGGACCACAGTCAAACAAAAAATACGGTAAGAGATCGTTGGTTCATAGGGGAAGAAAAATAAGTAAATCTCACTGGCTTTTAACTCCTGACGTTTCTGTGTGCAGATATACTCGTCAGTACTCCAAACAGACTCATCTTCCTTCTCAAGCAGGATCCTCCAGCTGTCGATCTCAGCAGGTGACATTTGATCTGCTCAAATCTGATGGTTTTTGTGTGTCGTACCCACTCTATTTGTCTCTTTATTACTTAAAAAAAAATAAAAAAGAAGACAGATCGATGATGTTCTGGGTGTTGCTTTTCAGTGTGGAGTGGCTGATTGTCGATGAGTCCGATAAGCTGTTTGAAGACGGCAAGACGGGCTTCAGAGAGCAGCTGGCCACCATTTTTCTGGCCTGCTCCGGTCCAAAGGTGCGCAGGGCTTTCTTCAGCGCCACTTGCACGGCAGATGTAGAACAGTGGTGCCGCCTGAACCTCGACAACCTGGTTTCTGTAAACATCGGGCACAGGTACGGCTCTAGCTGAAGAACTGCTTACTGCAGCAAATTCATGCCTTCTTTTTTTGTCACAATAGAAACATGGGTGTTTCATCTTTTTTAGAAATACAGCTGTGGATACAGTAGATCAGCAGCTGCTGTTTGTCGGGACAGAGAATGGCAAGCTTGTGGCAATGAGGGATATCATCAAAAAAGTAAGGAGCTTACTTGATTTCAAATAGAACAGATTTATTAGTGGTTATTGCATAAACACCCGTTTAAATCATTTCTAATTTCTGATTATTTTATCTTACAAGCTAAGATAAAATAAAAGAGTCCTCTTTTCTGTGTTTCAGGGCTTCCTGCCGCCCATACTGGTGTTTGTTCAGACTATAGAAAGGGCACGGGAGCTTTTCCATGAGCTGGTGTATGAAGGCATCAACGTGGATGTAATCCACGCAGACCGCACACAGCAGCAGGTACATCAACACACCTACCACTCCTGTCATTTATTTCCATTTCAGTTTATTTATTGAGTGCTCTCGTCCTCATCGTTTGCTCCTATGTGTCAGAGAGACAACGTGGTGAACAGTTTCCGCTCCGGGAAGATTTGGGTGTTGATCTGCACCGCTCTGCTCGCCAGAGGAATCGACTTCAAAGGCGTAAACCTCGTACTCAACTACGACTTCCCTACCAGCGCTGTGGAGTACATCCATCGCATTGGTTGGTTTGGACAGTGATCCACAAATAATCAGCCTGATGTTTCCACTTTGTCTTTGACGCGTATCACACTCTGTGTCTGTCAGGTCGTACTGGGAGAGCTGGACATCAGGGGAAGGCCGTCACCTTCTTCACAGAGAATGACAAACCTCTGTTGCGCAGGTAGGAAAAGAGCAAACTGAGTTAGTTTTTTTTTCTTCATTCAAACCCATATCCAGCTGTTAACACACAATTTAAAAGGATTTTCTGGATTTTCCATGGACCATCCTATTTGGTTCTTGGTCTCTATCGTTGGTGTTGCTTTTTTTAATAAAATAATTTCACTGCAGCACAATGATTGCAAGTTTAGGTCACTTCTTGCCATTAATTTATTTTTAAAGCACCTTGAATTTAAATACTGAGCCTGTAGTTTTTCCTTTTTTTCCCCTATGCTTCTCTTTAACAGCATTGCTAATGTTATAAAACAAGCGGGCTGTCCTGTACCAGACTACATGGTTGGTTTCAAGAAAATACACAGGTAAGAAAGCTCCATGATTGCCTGCACATTTACAGAAATGTTTCCTTTGATTTAATGCTTAATTGCTCCCTGTTGAGTTTTGGTAAGAGCGGTCTGGTCGTTATCTTTTTGTTTAGCAAAGTAAAGCGGAGACTTGAGAAGAAACCTCCCAAGAGAAGCACCATTTGCACAACTCCTCGCTTCTTAATGAAGACCAAAGGCAAAGATCAGAAAAAAGGAAACAAGCGAGCAGCGAGAGGAGAGCAGAAAGGAGAAAACGGAGCTCAAACAACATCACACCAGGAGAAAGAGGAAAAGAAGACAAAAGGACAGGGGCTGAAGAAAGGAAATAAAACACAGAAAGAAGGAAAAGAAAAACACAAGAAAGTGTCTCAGAAAACAACAACAGAGACTTCAGGAACCAAGTTACAAAGGTGGGGAAGGACTCTCATGCACATTTATCCAGTCCAATAAACTACAAACTGCAATCTTATCAAACTCTGTTATGTAAAAAAAACAAAAACAAAACCCATACATATATGATAAATGACTCTGTACACAACATAAACCAATTTCCTTAGCATACCATTAAAGTGAAAATCTGTGAAAAGTTGAAAGTAGGAAACATTATTGTCAAATATATCACAGAGGCCTGTATGGAGCCAGAAATTGAACCCACTTGAATAAAAATATTTCTAATATTCATTCTTTCTTCTTCAACAGGAAAAAGGGGAAGAAAACTAAGCTGAAGGCAGACTAGAGGAGTGCGATGCAGATGGACTGATGAGAAGATGCATTTGCAGTCTGATTTATTGCCAACCTTTACATTTCTGCTTTGTAATATGAGAGTATAAAATAAACTTTTATATGTGTATAAACTTTTTTTGGCATTTTATTACATTTGTTCACCTGACTGAACAGAATTTTGTATATTTGTTAATAAAGATGATGACTGTGCAAGTACATTAAATAGCAACTGGGTATTTTTGATTAGAAATAAACTATAAACTGTAAGTTATTGTACTCTTGAGGGCCAGCTATAACAGACGGTGCCCTAAAATGTACCATTTCTGTTCAACCCTTCACCAGACTTTTTTTTAGTGTTCGATTAATACTTTAAGGGTAACTTAAAAAAAAATGGGTATTCATACACACAGATATAATAACTGTTATTAAATCAGGCGAAATTTCTTTATAAATATAAATGTCTTTATATATAAAATTTGAAATATATTTCTTGCCAGTCCAAACTGTTGAAACCTAACTGAAACCTATTTTCCTTCAATAATTACACATACAGCACTGTAACAACAGTCTGGTGCTTAAAGAGAGGGGAGATATGTTTATCTAATTACATAATTATTTTTTCATGAATTTATATAAAGAAAGAAAAGATTATTGTAATAAATTTGAGAGTCATGCAAACAAGGTATTTTCGGAGCAACTTTTCATCAATGTGATAGCAAAAAAGCAAATTTCCGAACTATCGCGATACATTTGCTATGAGATCTCGCCCATGCAATATACCGCAGGAAACCCCATTCAGTCTTCCTTTCTCAACATGGCACCGAAGGTGAAGAAGGAAGGTTCGTGAATCTACCAGTTTTGAATGAATAAATCGTATATTTTAGTTGACTTGGTGCCTCTATTTATACCGTATGTGTACGGTATAAAGGAATATAGTGAAATTGTTTTGTTTGAGCTCAAGTTATTGCTGTCAGAGCTGTAAATATGTGGATATCTCAAGAGTGTGGGTCCGGCATGTAGACTGTAACGTGATGCTGGCTAAGCTAAGCTAAATCAAGCCGCTGTTGATGAAATCGCATGTGTTTACAGTTACATTTATCTAATGTTTTCTTGTTAAGTTGTTTCTTATGGACACGGCTTAGCTAGTTCATCTCATTATGGCTTCATTAACTCAGATATGTCTGCGGATTAGGTGTTTTAGCTCATGTTAGCAATGGCCTGAGCAGGCTTTAAAACGTTGCATTAGCAGCGCGTGAGAGCATCTCTAAATTTCTTTGATGTTATTGAAAATTTGACTGTTGAAGTTTTAGCTGTTGTAGTCAGCGATACTTCCTGTAACGTAAAAAACCCTGAGAGCGTGTTGGTGTGCTAGTAATCTGCCTTCTGGGTGTTAATACTGTGTGGACGGCAGATATGGTTGTGTGCATACTGAGCAGTAAGAAGTAAACTCCCATGTCTTTTAAGCACATGTATCTTAAGATCATGATTCAATGCAAGTACTGTCTAACTTTGAAATAGCTGTGAGGCAGATCCATTCAGCTTCATTTGTATATAATGCTTATTTTAGTATTTGTGTCAGTGTAAATGTGGCTTTCACTGGATCAGCTACAAATCATTACAGTATTCAGTAGATGACCTGCTGTGTACATTGTATGTGGTATGTGGGCCACAGGTTGACTTGACAGTGCTGTGATATTTTCCAAAGTGTTCTTTGCCATATTGACAAAGCCTAGAATAATGAACCACTGTCTAATAGTGGTAACTTTCTTTTCTCCCAATCATAGCTGTCCCTGCCAAGACTGAGGCCAAGTCAAAGGCTCTGAAGGCCAAGAAGGCTGTGCTGAAAGGCGTACACAGCCACAGGAAGAAGAAAGTCAGGACTTCTCCCACCTTCCGTCGCCCTAAAACCCTCCGTCTCCGCAGACAGCCCAAATATCCCCGCAAGAGTGCTCCTCGCAGGAACAAGTGAGTTACAAACAGTTCACGCAGGTCACAAACATGGACCTTGGTGCACATGATGGTAATAGCGATCAAAGCATGAAAAAGCATGATTCCAGTTTTTTTAAACTTCTGATGCACCAATCTTAAATTTTTTATAACATGTTTGTAGTGAGCAATAGTTAATAAGCAGTTAACCTTTAATTATATTGTAGAGACTTTGAAATTAAGTGAGGACCTCTGACCAAAGAACTTATGCATTTTATTTTATAGGTTGGATCACTATGCCATCATCAAGTTCCCCTTGACAACAGAGTCTGCTATGAAGAAAATTGAAGATAACAACACACTTGTGTTCATTGTGGATGTCAAGGCCAACAAACATCAGATCAAGCACGCTGTCAAGAAGCTGTACGACATTGACGTCGCCAAAGTCAACACACTCATCAGGTAGAAATCCTCACACAGGCTGAGCCGAAAGCCAACTTCATACAGACCTTTTCAGTCCTTTACACTTTCCCATGAAGGAAGCATTGACTTCATATATACTCATCATACGCTGTGCAAGTATCTGGATAAATATGACATTTAAGTGGATGTGCTGAAAACAAGACAAACCAACACATCAGGATATTACAGGAAGATTTCCAACCGATGTTATTGTGGAGGGGGTCATGGGACCCTTTTTTACCCATTAATTTTGTATAGCATTGAAATGTGTGTGTGTGTGTGTGTGTGTGTGTGTGTGTGTGTGTGTGTGTGTGTGTGTGTGTGTGTGTGTGTGTGTGTATAATTTGTTTTAGCCTTCTGGTAAATGATTTGCCTGATATCTGTCCATCTATGTCCCAGTAATGAATTTGAATTTGCCACATCTGACAGCCAATAACAGCCAATTTGGTGCACATGATGGTAATAGCGATCAAAGTATGAAAAAGCATGATTCCAGTTTTTTAAACTTCTGATGCACCAATCTAAAAACAAAAAACATTCTAAACATGTTTGTAGTGAGCAGTAGTGAATAAACATGCCTTTATGTGCAGGCCTGATGGTGAGAAGAAGGCGTACGTCCGTCTCGCACCTGATTACGATGCGTTGGATGTTGCAAACAAGGTGAGCCTTTATTCCGCTGTTGACTTTCTGAAGCCATATCAGTCATGTGCATGTGATGTAAACTTTATATTTGCTCTGAATGTCTGTGATGCATTCAAAGGAACCACTGATGCAAAACAGTGCAGATACAGATGTGACGACTCTGTTGATGAACATTGTGTAATTAATATCCTTTTTTATTTTATTTGCAGATTGGCATCATCTAAACAGCAGTCGAAGAGACTTGTGGAATAAAAATAAATATTTGTATAAACAAGCTCTTCAGTCATCTTGTGTGTTTTTTGGAGTGTAATTTACACCTTTGACAAACACTTGAGTTATTGTAATTATGATTCAGTTAAGCTGTGGAAATACTGCTCCATCCTGAAAGTGAAATGCATGCACTTTTCTCCAGCATAGGAAATAATCAGTGCTTATCTAAGCACTTACATTTAATTATCAACCTGTGAGCGATTGGCTGTGATCCCTTTTTTATGCCAACACTTACATTTGATAGCAGTTTCTAATTTTAGTTTTTTTAGTACAAATCTGCTTTGATGACGATGAGAACCTGCTAAATTTATTAGTTTAAGCTCTCCTGATAGCGAGTTTGAGATTACTGACTGTATTTACGCATTTTATAAAAGTTTATACATGTTAATGATATTTTTGGAGCACAAAAGAACAGTAAGAAGAGGGGAAATTTGTGATTTAAACATCTGCTTGCTCTATTTTCAGTTTAAATATTTGTCAGTTATACATAATATTAGCAGTGCTCACCCATTCCTGGTTCACTCCACAGCAAAAGAGTGTGACAAGGCATTGTTGCACATTGTGGCGGTACACACAGAAGTATCACAATCAGTCAACCACCCTTTCACTCAGCAATGGCTCACCACAGGGATGTGTGCCGAGTCCTCTCCTATA
Organism: Rhamphochromis longiceps; assembly: GCF_057381845.1. NCBI lineage: Eukaryota > Metazoa > Chordata > Actinopteri > Cichliformes > Cichlidae > Rhamphochromis > Rhamphochromis longiceps. The sequence continues at coordinate 17,222,174 of NC_140566.1, read as the reverse complement.
CACCATCTGCACCAGCGACTGCATCCCAAAAGCCAATCTCCCTCCTCTATCCATAAAGGGTGACTGCATGGAGAGGGTATCCTCCTTTAAGTTCCTTGGTACCCACATATTTGAGGACCACAAACACATCAGCCCTGGTGAAGAAAGCCCAACAGCGCTTCCCATTTCCTGAGGGTTCTGAGATTTGAAAGGCTGCAGACTGACCTAATACGGTATTTCTATTGAGCCACAATCGAAAGTGTGCTGGTGCACACTATCCCCGTGTGGTACACTGCTTGTACAACAGCCGATAAAAAGAGAATAAAGAGGGTCATCAGAACTGCAGAGAAGATGATCGGCTGTCCACTCTCCACCCTGGACTCCATTGTTGGCTCTAGATGTCTCTCCAGAGCCTGGGCAATTATAAAAGACCACCTCCATCCTAACCACCACCTCTTCAACATCCTGCCCTCTGGAAAAAGGTTCCGATTCATTAGGTGCAAAACCAACAGACTCAAGTACAACTTTTACCCATGGGCTCTCAGAACCATAAATGCAAATTAAGAGGTTTTTTTTACAATCATTCTGTTGCTGCTACTTGCTATTTATTATGTTGTTTTGTGTGTGTTTCTTTTTGTTTCCGTGCAATATTTTGGCAGATGTGCAATTTCCATCATTCAACGACCATAGCCCTTCCACCCTTAATTATTTATTATATTTTATTACGATGCCCTTGTACACACCCCCACAATGCTTCCTGTAACCCAAACATTGCATATATAGTGTACATAGTGTTATGTACACTATGTAGAAAATCTTTAATTGTAGCTAGCTGAATGGTTCATCATTTATACCTTGCTGTCACAGCTGTGCTTGTTTTTAAATAATAAATTTGACTACAGATGACAGGATTCTTGGGAGTGTGAACTTCACCATGAGCAGCACGCTCAGTGAACGCCATGAATCCCAGAAGCATGTGTGCAGAGCCAAAGTGCTGCAGACTCACTCTGGGAATCAGTCTGTGTCTGGTCTATACAGAAATGTTACACTTGAAAAAACACATCATGGTGACAATTTCTTTCTATGTCTAAACAGGACAATATGCTATTTGAACAATTACACTTTCTTTAGCCATGAATTTGACAGTATTTAGTTTTTAATCAATTATTTGATTTGTTGCATTATTTGTTATTGTTTTGTCATGCTGCTGAAGAGACTGAGGACATTTTGATCTATGCCCTCTGTAATTGTTCCTGTCACCAGACAATCACAGTACTTTCTTTACTTCTGTATTGAAAGCATCAACCTACTGTACATGACTCCCCTGTAATCATCTGATGCAGTTTCTCTTTGTGGCTTAATTTAAAGAGTGAACATATGGCACTCAGCTTGCACTGACACTTTCTTTGGCACATGCAGGTTAATGTTTGACAAACTAGGACAATTAATATATCAACAGCAGTGAAAGCAATGCCACTACAGTCATGATCGTTGTTTAACAGCTATCATCATCGGGCTTGATAGAATCCATGATTTAAAAGAAAGGTGCCTTTTTATCTCAGTAGCAAACACATCTACTGCATGAATGAAAAGACCACAATAACAGATGCAACTCTGAAAGTGATTGTTTTATTAAAATTCAAGCATGTCATTTGTAGACAGATTGCACTGAACATTGTGTTTTCATCTATTTTCTGACTTGTTAAGTTTAGGGTAAAGTATAAGTAAAAGCATGAGCATTACAACTCTACATCACTTTCAGATACGGTTAGTCTGCGAGCTTCATCTCGTTATGTAGATAAATCTACAAACTTGTGAGTCATATAAGTTGGAAAAAGAAAAAAAAAAAAGAAAAAAAAAGGTGTGCAATTACCCTGCCACCCTTTCCAATAAATATAAACTGTAGCCTATTAATTAGATTTACATGATAAAACTGTGACAGCAGATCTCCTGCTTATGAGAGAAAGGTTCGAACTGTGCCTTTAACAAGGCCTCTGCAGATCGGGCACTTTCGCAGTGATGGCGCACACTCTTTACACACCACCAGGTGTCCACAGGGGATGAAGACGATGTTGACCTCTTTATCCATACACACCTTGCATGTACGCTCCTCCTGTAGGCGCCGCAGCTGCTCCTCCATTGGGAGGTCTGTAATACAAAGGAGATTTTTAAAAAAGAAAAAAAAATTAGGTAAATGAAGAGATGGTAATTAAACAGTAAAGTGAGTTGAACACAAAACAATTTAACAGGACAGTGAGCTCTGCTTCAGGCTACATACCTGAAAGATCCTGGCTTGGCGATGCAGCTTCGTTCGACTGAGCTACAAGCAGAAAAGACAGCACGCACTTAACCACTGAGCTACAGTTTGATCACCGTCATGGTTTCCAGTGCAAACCCGTCTGTATTTGAACTGCTTACACACATACCCATGAGATCTCTGAGCAGGTGGACGTCATTTTTCTGAATCCAGTTGCGGAAGACCTCAGCTGCCGCATTTCCCTTTGTGAGGATGAGCTCTATCAACCTGGCAGTCTGCTGCTGAGCAGATGTCTGAGCCAGAAGACCGCTATACTCCTCAGCACCTGCAGGTAAAGAAGGGCACACGTGAAACACTTTAAGCAGCTGAAATAAAAGATGCAACAAAATATTACACTGTTGCACCTCAAGTTATGTTGTACCTTTATTTAAAACTGAGAACAGAGGCTACCCAGAAATCCACCATCTGATTTAACAGTATTTGCCCCTGACACCAAACACTCTAGGTTTGTGCATCGGCACCAGGTGCAGGTCTTTCGTCTCCATGTTTTTAAATCACAAAAATGTAACCCTGGCTCTATGATTAGGGTTTTGCTGACAAAATTATGTTTCCGATTTTCATTTGTTATTTAACCAAGAACGGATGTGAATTCAGACAAAAATTGTGTTTGTTGAGATATGAGGGCTGAAAAATGTACATACTCAACACATTCTGATCTCTTAAATGCTCAAACAGTGGCTCTACACTCTTTAGTCGTTGGATCAAAGCTGCCTGGTGTCTCTTCACAAAGGTGAAGCCATCTGAAAGGAAAGGAAAGATTATCATTTCACTGCAACGGAACACCTAAACCGATTTGATTTTACATTTCCATAAATTAAGGGAGTGAGAACAGTATCAATGTCAACTCCACCTGATGCCATCGCCTCTGCCAGCATCTCTCGCTCCTCTTCTCTTTTCTGATCTTCTGCACTCAGCAGGTCTGAGACCAGCTCCTGGACTGTCCTGTAGTTCTCTCCACTGGTCAGGATTTTGCTCTGGACCGTTTGCTTGACTAGACTTCGCTCAAAGCCCATCTCTAAAGCAGACTTTATCACGGGGGTGTTCATCATGACGGCATCCTCAGACCGCTCCTCTCCAGGACCGAGGTGAACCACTGAGTGAAGAGAAAGCAGACATTTATGGATTTCAGTTTTAACAGAAAACAAAGAGCACCAGTCTCTCCGATCAGAATATGAGAACATTTTTATTCATCAGACTCATAAAATTGTTAACAATCCTATATCGTTTCTCTGCTCTCAGTCCTCCCAACATCTATTTCACTTTTAAATAAGGACTCTGCTCAGTTTAAAAGGTCCGGAATCACATTGTTGTGCACTCGAATGTTTGCTGCAAGTATATTATGGTAGAATTCATTTTTATCTTGTCTTATTTTGCTGGTTAAAGATCCTATGTGGGACAATAAAGTTTATTCTTTTCTTAAATATTCTTTTTGGGGAGATTTTAACAAACCTTTCAAAAATGTAAAGAATTTCATTTTCCAAACTCACCTGGTGGATCCACAAACTCTCTGGAGTTATTGTCTCCATTTGTTAAAAGCTATTGTGGAAAAAAGGGAGAAAACAGCATTTTTTTAATGACTCATTCCAAACCACATGTTTGAACTAAATCTCAGATGTGTTTGTCTTTACTAACTTGCTCAAAAAGCCGAGGAAATCGAGCTTGGATCTGGTGAACAAAGTCTTGTCCTTTCTCCTGGAGCAAATATTCACACCTGCAGTTAAAAAAGAGGTACAAGAATACAAACATTCATGAACCACCGCAGGTACGCACACCATTTGCCTAAGCAGCGCTTTTCTACAGCACACTGTGTTCTGGATAAAACTGACGACAAATCGACTTTACAACAGCAGTATTTACCGAGGAAACCACTTAGCATGTTCCACCCATGGATCATCTCCAGACTCCCAGCATCGCAGGCCTCCATCGCAACAGAAACACTTGACGTCATCATTACGACCTTCAGGAGGGGCAAACAAAGAGCTTTCAGTAAGAAGCTTTGGGCAAATTTAAGAAAGGGGGGAACACACACACACACACACACACACACACACACACACACACACACACACACACCTTCTTTTCACTTCTTTCATTTTGCTTTCAGCTCGAAAGCACTGATCTCATCACATTTAGATGCTTTAGTTTCGTTATGACACTTGAGTTTATAACCAGGTGTCCCCCTTGATATATTTTATTTGAGGACTTTCCAGTGAAATCAGAGAAACTCTATAAGAAAAACTCTTCTGTGGAACTCCCTCAAAAACAGCAGGAAAACCCTCCGAAGTTACTGGCATTACAACCACTTCATGTAAGGGAAAGATTCTGAGTAAATTTCCAGGAACATTATCACCTAGTAAGCATTTCTTATAATGACCAAAGTCAAACGAAACTTTTTCATCTGTGATTTACACGTGCAAGGGTCTGACTTTGGCACTAAAAACATACAAATTAATATGGTTTTTCAACCATATTAATTTTTTATATTGAAACTAGCATTAACTGCCTTTTTGGCCACTTTAGAAGAATACAGCACCTTATTTACAGACAGCAGCCAATGAGTAGCATAACCTCCCAATAAAAAGTTCCACACGTCAATTAATGAAGGTAAATCAGTCAAGGTCACTGAACAGGTGTGCCTCTTTGACAGCATCCATACCTACGTAGTAGAAGCCAGCTTTAGCCAGCTGCTCTGGGCGGACGGGGATACGTGATGGCCAGTTAACAAAAGTGAGCAGCCTCTCCTCACTCTGCTGCATGGCAGGGTTGGACACATTGGTGAGGACTGTGGCTCCTGAAGACATCTGGGAATTCGCAGCTAAGGATGCAGTTGCTGCTGCACCAGCTAGCGACACGTTGTCAGCCCTGTCACCTCGGACAAAGCGACAGTTTGGATAATGCCTCTGGTGTTCAGATAATGCTCTGTCCCCTGGCTCCCAGTTACTTAGCTGCAAAGGGGAAGAAAGACAAAACCAAACTTCATCAGTTTGGTGTCTGAATGATGTTGCCCATCTTTATAATACTGCCTCATATTTTTATATTGTAAAATAACTGTTTTAACAAAGGGCTTTAAGCAGAATAAACCCAGTACAAACAACAACAACACACACACCTGTCCTCCACAACTGAAGCAGGCCACTCGATCGCCCTGCCCTAGGTAATAGAAGCCAGCTTTGGCGAGTTCAGCAGGCATGATGATTGAGAGTGTCCAGGAATGGAAGGTGTCCAGGCGGTCTTGCTCTCTGCGCATGGTTGGGTTGTGGCATGTTGGTCTCTGGTGGGACATGTCCTCAACACCTCGCGAGCTCAGTGGGCTGGAGGGCGGAGGAGCAGAGAAGGCCATATTCAGGTAGCCAACAGGCTCTTCACCTTGGCTTACTGCTGTGTTAGCAGCAGCTGGGCCGGGACCAGAAAGCTAGATAAAAAAAATAAAATAAAAAAAACTTAGACAGCTCAGTGCCTCTAGGCACTAATCTATTAATCTTACTGTGAAGAACTATTAAGAATAACTGTTTAAAAGAAATTGAGAGAAATGTAACATATCAATAAGAAAAACTTTAAAAATAAAAAAAAGCTGGTTACTTTAATCTAACATCAAAGGGATTATAACACTTGTAAATGATTAATTTAATCTAATCTATCCATCTTTGAACAAGGCATTGTGGTGCCTGTGAGTCATCATGTTAAAAAGGTGACTGATTATTAGAAAAACCCTTTGTCAATTATACTAGCACAGCTGAGAACTGTTCTGATAATAGAACAATAAATTTGCCCAGCTGAGCCTCAAAATTCCCACTTCCTCAAAGGTTCTTGTTCTAATAATGCGTACCACTACCACCAACTGAAAACCAAAAACTACCTCTAATTAGAATAGGAAAATGTGGAAGATGGTGTACCACCCACATTGGAGTCTCATTAAATGATACCGCTAAAAGGCTGACTGAGCTCGTTTGTGAAAGTAGCAGTACACAGAGTTGTGTTAAAGTTCTCAATGTTTTTGGAAATTACTTGATGGAATAACTAATTTCTTGACTCAAGAATATTCTGGCAAGTTCTTTACTATAATTTATATTTTTATAGAAAACTTTTAGACTGATCAAATCCACAAAGGATGATCCTCTAGACCAGGGGTATGAAACGTTAGTCCTCGAGAGCCGGTGTCCTGCAGGTTTTAGATCTACCACACCTGAATCAAATGATTAATTCATTACCAGGCCTCTGGAGAACTTCAAGACATGTTGAGGAGCTAATTTAGCCATTTAAATCAGCTGTGTTGGATCAAGGACACATGTAAAACCTGCTGGCCACCAGCTCTCGAGTTCCCTACCCCTGCTCTAGGCCACAGGTTTGAAAAAAGCCATTTCTAAGTGACTCCAAAATTTGAGTGGTAATAACTCTTATTTGAAGAAGCATGCATTGATGATCTTACTGGTATCGCTGGGACAATGCGGAGAGGGGAGAAGGCGGAATGAGAAGAGGAGAGGAGGTTGGCTGTAGATGGGAGGCTCTGGATGAAGGAGCAGGAAGGAGAGAGCTGTCTGTGTTTCTCTGTTGGACAGTCGCCGGGCTGCCAGCCCTCAGCTGTCACGTTACATCTGAAACACTGCACGCGGTCACCCACGCCGGTGTAGAACCAACCTGCTCTCGCCAGACTTCGTTCGGTGACCGCAGATGTTGGGAATCGAGCAAAGGTTGAGATGCGGAAGAGCTCTAGAGATTAAAAACAAATTGTTTGAGTTTCAAAGGTAAGATACAAATAAATTCAAAAGAAAAAAATGTACATATATACCTGAGGAGTTATCATATTGCAGTTCAGGTGGAGGCCCATTGCGAAACAGACCCATTAAAAACTGATTGTTTTTAAGCTGAAGAAGAGTTTCCATTTTGGGAATTTAGTGCAGTAGATAAGGAAAAAGAGATGTCCCTCTGAGGGAGAGGGGTTTGAGAAAACCCAAGGTCTTGCTCTCTCACACAAACACACTCAGTAATGCCGAAGAGGTAAGCAGACGAATGGATAAGGATGCAAAAGAGGGAGCTCTTAGCGAGATCAAGATAATTAAAGCTTAAGAGCTCTTGTGCAAAAAAAAAAAAAAAAATCTTAGTTTCACCACAACCATGATGCAATCTTTACTTGCATGCATATTACCTATGCCTAGCAAAGAGGTACACCTGAACCTAAACATTTAACTGCCTAAATGTCAGCATCTCTCTTTTAGCCACAGTTAACGCAGATGAACGTCAAACAAAATCCATCCTCTGCAGTAATGACACAGGGTGAGTAAAATGCACACGTAAACATGACATCACCCAGGATCGTTATGCACGCTTAGGAAACACCTATCTGACATGCCACCAAACCGCTCCAACTCAAACATATAGCATATGGTTATGCGAACAAACAAAACATGTTAAAAATTTGCCTCTAGCAGATGTACACACACACACAGACCAAGGAATTCCTGCTCTCAAACCCCTCCCCCCATCTTGGACATCCCTTTTTGGGGGTGTTTAAGGGTTCATAATTCAATAAAAACAAAACACTAAAAAAAATTAATCCTCCAGGGGTAACACGAGTGCCTCCTTTATATCAGCAGAATCTGTAAATGACAAGAAAAAAACATACATAAGACATGCTGTAGTTATGTTTCATGGCCATTTCAGCAGTGAAAATCTTGCAGGCTCAGTTGATATAAAATTACACGGCAGGTCACAGAAACAAATGTCAAACTGTTTTGATGCTAAAGCTTAAGTCTCCAAAGTGATATATTTGAAACATAAAATTAGGATCGATTCCTGTCACTTTCGAGAGCAGTTTCGGAGCAAAACCATTACACAACAAATGGCAGCTAGACCTTGTGACAGATCTACTGACCTTCATGTGAAAATCGCTGGAGCGATCCTATAACCCACCTGACACTGACTTCTTAATAAATCAAAACTGAAAGTGCGAAGATTGACAAGGAGAGCCCGCATTCAAACGTGGGCTCTCATTCTTGGAGAAAAGGGATAAGACTTGCTGTAAACTGCAGTGGCAGGTACGGTATTTCCGCCAGGTACTTTCCACACCAGCTGTCTGTAATTACGCAACAGAGTTCCTGTCTTAGCCATTTAATGTGTCCTAACAATTAACATGTCAGGTTAGGAGGGCACTTGGTTTATTTACATTTTTTTTTTCGCACAATCAAAGTATGAACCAAAACGCACGGTTAGCAAGCAGCTAAAGAAAGATATGATTATAAGCTTTGCAACGGGCGTTAGCTTGCTAATGCTAACGGCTGCTAACATGAATTGCAGTCACTTTCCGCTTCGTTAACACGCGGGGCCACAACACTGAGGAAGGGAAATAAAAACTAGCTGATGTCCGTGACGCAAAACGCCAGACGGTACGTTATTAGCAACGTGGCGTGATATGTCCTTTCCACTGTTGTGCTAACTCACCGCTTTCCAATATGCTCGGAAAGTCCCGAAAATTCTGGTCACGCCCCCACGAGTTTACTTCCGGTTAAAACGAACCAAAATATGAATGAATCGATAAGATATCCCACAGGTAAGTCCCTACATCCGAAAGTCGTGCTTGGGGTCCCAAAGGTCGCCACGTTGGATGGATAACAAACTAAAAACGGCATGTTTTGTGTCAAAAATGTTCTCGCTCGTATTTCACTGATAAAATCCACTAAAAATCCACTGATACACTAACAGACCCTACAGTAATCAGTTTTTGTGTCAGCTCACATTAAACAACACAAAAAGAGCCACATTACATGAGCTAGCTTATTAATACTACTCACCTTTTTATGTAAGACTTCGTGGATGAATTAAAAATATAGAAATGTTCTTACATTTACAGGAGATTCCGTAATCCAACAACAGTCTGACACAAGTTTAAATCTTGTCACATTTTAGGATTATTAGATTAAAATAAAAATCATTTTTAAAAATTCCATTAAATGAGATACTTACATAGAGGGCTTGGTGAACACAAGGCAGTCGTTTCGATGCAGTGAATCATTTTAAACCCGTGAATGACTGAATGCATGTGGCTCGGGCTTTCCCTTCACACCACGCCCCCACAAGTCACAGCGTGAAGTTCTTAAAATTTCGTCAAATTTCCCTTCAACGGCAAAGTCTTTGTTTTTCTGAATAATTTAAAATTTCAGTATGAATAAAGGTTTCACTGTTCTGCAAATCCCCCCCCCCCCCCTTGGGGGAAATTAACACATTAATGTACCGAGAATCGAGACAGCCCCAAATGCTGTCTGACACAAAGCAAGTACACTTGACAGTGGTGTTGATTCAATAACTGAGTGATCAAGCAGCTTAAAATCACCATTTAAGTATTTATACATAAAAAAATGTTTTCTAATCTTTTTTTTTATTGTATTTAACATCCTGTACAGGTTGCCAGTTAGGCAATCTTTCATACACATATTCTGTCTCTCTCACTCTCACGATCACACACACACACACACACACACACACACACACACACACACACACACACACCCCTACCTACCTACCTACCTACCTACCTACCTCTCTCTTTAGGCTGTAGGAAGAAGCTGGAGTGCCCACCCATGTAAGCACAAAAGGAGCATGCACAATGCTCATGGCTGTGGGTTGGATGGTTGATAGCATCTGTGTTGCCAGTTGTTATGAAGTGGAATGAGTTGCCATTAATGTGTCTTTTATGGTTAAAAAAAGAAAGAAAGAAACAAAACCCTTTGTCAACTCCAATGTTTCACAAGGGCAGACCTGGAGAAATGTTCTTAGGGTGGCATGAGGATGGCATGGAAATCAAATTGGGTGGTAAATATAGTCCATAATGTAATTATTTTCTGTAGCCCACATAATTAAACATTTCAGTGACATAAAATCCAAATTCACATGTGATATGTATCGTATAGCCTGTATAATAAATAAATATGTAGCCCAATAAATGTAAAATCCAGAAAGCTCCACAACATGGGGCGGTTCATTTACAAATACAAGTCAAAAAACAATTCTAACTTAAGTTTCATACTTTGTTTGTTAAAAAAAATAAAATCAGATTGTTACATGTGTAATTTTACACAAAATGTCAGAAACCTGCACAAGTCATGAACAACAATTTATACCCGATGATTTATTTTTTTTTGAGTTAACCTTCTGAGGTCCAGGGTATAATTGGTGATTTTTGGCTACTTTTGGTTTTACATTTGTATTTTTATCTTCAAATTGTTTTCTCTATTTATGTATTTATTTATTTATTTTACCTTGCCTTGCTTGGTATCATTGTTTTCAGCTCAATCTCACATGTCTGAATTTACAGTTATTTTTCCATTGACATACTGTATTATCCCAACTGATCTGAAATCACACAAAAAACAAATCCTAGTAATAGTTAGCAAATTATTTTCATAACTTGAAATGCAATAATAAATAATAAATTATGAAAACCTATGTACACATTTTGTAAACAAAGTTACAGTGGGGCAAAAAAGTATTTAGTCAGCCACCGATTGTGCAAGTTCCCCCACCTAAAATGATGACAGAGGTCAGTAATTTGCACCAGAGGTACACTTCAACTGTGAGAGACAGAATGTGAAAAAAAAATCCATGAATCCACATGGTAGGATTTGTAAAGAATTTATTCGTAAATTAGGGTGGAAAATAAGTATTTGGTCAATAAGAAAAATACAACTCAATACTTTGTAACATAACCTTTGTTGGCAATAACAGAGGTCAAACGTTTACTATAAGTCTTTACCAGGTTTGCACACACAGTAGCTGGTATTTTGGCCCATTCCTCCATGCAGATCTTCTCGAGAGCAGTGATGTTTTGGGGCTGTCGCCGAGCAACACGGACTTTCAACTCCCGCCACAGATTTTCTATGGGGTTGAGGTCTGGAGACTGGCTAGGCCACTCCAGGACTTTCAAATGCTTCTTACGGAGCCACTCCTTTGTTGCCCGGGCGGTGTGTTTTGGATCATTGTCATGTTGGAAGACCCAGCCTCGTTTCATCTTCAAAGTTCTCACTGATGGAAGGAGGTTTTGGCTCAAAATCTCACGATACATGGCCCCATTCATTCTGTCCTTAACACGGATCAGTCGTCCTGTCCCCTTGGCAGAAAAACAGCCCCATAGCATGATGTTTCCACCCCCATGCTTCACAGTAGGTATGGTGTTCTTGGGATGCAACGCAGTATTCGTCTTCCTCCAAACACGACGAGTTGAGTTTATACCAAAAAGTTCTACTTTGGTTTCATCTGACCACATGACATTCTCCCAATCCTCTGCTGTATCATCCATGTGCTCTCTGGCAAACTTCAGACGGGCCTGGACATGCACTGGCTTCAGCAGCGGAACACGTCTGGCACTGCGGGATTTGATTCCCTGCCGTTGTAGTGTGTTACTGATGGTGACCTTTGTTACTTTGGTCCCAGCTCTCTGCAGGTCATTCACCAGGTCCCCCCGTGTGGTTCTGGGATCTTTGCTCACCGTTCTCATGATCATTTTGACCCCACGGGATGAGATCTTGCGTGGAGCCCCAGATCGAGGGAGGTTATCAGTGGTCTTGTATGTCTTCCATTTTCTGATGATTGCTCCCACAGTTGATTTTTTCACACCAAGCTGCTTGCCTATTGTAGATTCACTCTTCCCAGTCTGGTGCAGGTCTACAATACTTTTCCTGGTGTCTTTCGAAAGCTCTTTGGTCTTGGCCATGGCGGAGTTTGGAGTCTGACTGTTTGAGGCTGTGGACAGGTGTCTTTTATACAGATGATGAGTTCAAACAGGTGCCATTCATACAGGTAACGAGTGGGGGACAGAAAAGCTTCTTACAGAAGACGTTACAGGTCTGTGAGAGCCAGAGATTTTCCTTGTTTGAGGTGACCAAATACTTATTTTCCACCCTGATTTACGAATAAATTCTTTACAAATCCTACCATGTGGATTCATGGATTTTTTTTTTTTTTTTTCCACATTCTGTCTCTCACAGTTGAAGTGTACCTCTGGTGCAAATTACTGACCTCTGTCATCATTTTAGGTGGGGGAACTTGCACAATCGGTGGCTGACTAAATACTTTTTTGCCCCACTGTATATACAATTATTTATCTAAAAATGCATCTGGCCTAAAACCTGCAGGCCTGACAGCAGCAGGCATGCAGGCAGCAGCAGACACTGTCTCCAGCATCCACCTGGGGACAGTGTTTACATTGCAATCTACCTTTGTGACATTCATTAGTGCCTTACTGACACACAAAACGAAACAACGAATATACTAACTACACAAGACAACACAACACACTAACTGTACACTCCATGCTAAACGTCACAAATCTGTCACATCTCGAAACTTGCTCTCTCTATGCGTCTCTGCCATCACTCCCAAAAATCTCCCCTCTTCCTAAACAACCATGTTAAACTGGTTGACATGGTACATTTTTCCACCAATAGAAAGGAGGGTTTTTTCTCTTTTTTCATAATGTCATTACAAAATGATTTATAACCGCTTATACAACCCCAGAGAGTTAATAACACTCACCTTCATTTCATTTCCAGAGTGTAACAACTAGCCACCTGTGTGAAATGTGAAATGCCCATGGTGTTGTTCAAAATGTGCTCTGGGACAATCATAGGCATTGGTTGCTACTGAAAACAAGAAATAAAGGCGGTCTAAGATGGATGCGCAGCAACAACCGCTTCTTTAAGATCGTTGCTGATGTCTTTCCTTCTAGGCATTGTGTTAATACACACCTGAATGCTCCAAAACGTCTGCTTTTATAGAGGTGCCCACACCTGCTGATGATCAGTTAATCTAGTGAATTTCATACCCTCTTAATTCCTATGGAAGCAGTAAGTTTATTACATTTGTTTTTTAATACATAAAAACCTCAGAACTGTAAGGGAGAGTATTTTGTTTGGTACGAAAAGTACAATACAAACTCAGCACATCACAAGAAACAATGTTTTTATTTAGGGGTACATAAAAGTTTGTTAAACAGAAACTCCTTTAAAATGATTACAAAGAACATTTATATAAATCGCATGCATAAAAAGGTATAAAATAAGTCTGATTGCATCCAAACTTTCTGTAAATAGGATAACAAAAGTCATTATATGTAACATACATAGCAAGTGTCATGCATCCTCAGATAAATATTAGGCTAGGTAGTGTGTTGCACTATGTGTACGAGCAGTAAGCCGCTCAGTAAGTTTGGTACTTAAATTTTAGGAAACATCACAAAACGTTGACTGTGGGGGAGGGTTAATTATACCTTTTTACTCTATACTGTATACTAATAGATATATTTAACAATGCTGGTTAGAGGAAATTCTTTCACCAACAATTAAAAGCTTCAACTTTAGATAAAATATACAAACACACACTGCAGAAACAACCGAGCAGTTAAAAAACAACAAAAAAACCAAACAGATTATACACTTCTTACATAGCTTTACTAATAAGGGAGAATTAAACTGCTCCCCAGCTGATGTTTGCCTCCTGCATTGCAACTTCAGATAGCCTTTTCAGTTAGAGTACAATATATACTACAAACACAGCATCCGCATTTAGTATTTTTCTTTTTGGAGAAGTCAGAACAGGATCTTTGATTTATGCTGAAGTCCTTTTATGAAGCACGACACGTTTCGCTTGATCCACAAACAATTCTAACTCTACAGTGTGGCAGCAAATCAATATCTTATTAGCACTAAAAAAAAGATTATTTCTCTATGATAATATTGTATTTTTCCTACTATTCCAGGCATCTAATGCATTCCTATCCATGCAAAACTGCTGGTATGATGCTGCTTTCCTGTAAAACCATCTAATCTACATCAAGTAGCTGTAGACTGTGAAACAGGTTAGTTGTTGCAGTAAATTTTACTGGTTAATAAACAACAAGCCCAAATGAAAGACTGCATCTTCTACAAGATATTCTAAAAATAATATAATGTAAATCAGACACATGACTTATCGTTTCATTGAATATGAGAAAATCAATTAGCCTTTGACATCCTCCCCATTAATTTTGATGCATTTGCAATTTAGGAAACTAAGGGGTAAGACTGGATGCCTGAAATAGTAGAAAAGTGCATCTGAAAAATAAACAGCAATGATAAAAATTGTAGCTGATTTGCAGTTGAGAAGTTCAAACTTGGCTTGCACGTTTTTTCTGTGTGGAGGTGGTGCTTTGGTGTTATACGAGGAGAATCATTAGGATTGCCTCAAGCCAAAAAAGGGAATAAACCAGTTTAATTATCAAAGCTGGAGGAATGCTGGCAGATGATTTAATTTATGTTAGAAAAAAAACCCAACAAAGAAAAGGAGTGGACAAAGCAGCCACACGCTACGCAATCCAGTATAACAAATCTCTAACACATACTTGTGAAGTTTCAATCCAGTTCTGTGTGCACAAAATCATGGGAATAAAATGCAACCTAACATGGCAACAAGACAAGTAAAACCTGTATGTTAGTAACTGTATATGCAGAGATTTTACATCAGAGCGGTGTGAGGGTTTCTTTTTAGAACAGAGATGGGCTAATTAATTAATAAACTTCATCAAATCACCAGATGAGTTGGGATTACCGTTTGCCGGGGGAAAATCCTGTATTGGGAGACATTGCGTTACAGTGATCATGAGATCATTCACTGAAGATGTTCTCTGTAACAGTTCCTCTCTGTGTGAGGAGGACTCCTGAAAGCAGATTATATTCTAGTTTTAGTCTTCAAACTAAGACTCCTTTGTATGGTGGCATCACTCTGTAGCTCTTTTTATTATTTTTTATTTAATGGCAGACTTTGAATTGTCAGGTCTTTAGACCAAGTTTTAATACTTCTGCTTGTGAGGATTTCAAACAACTGCTTTTAAGGTTTGGAAGTAAATGCGACTCCTTTTAGCATCTTCATTCATGACAAATTCTATAGAGTCACACCACAAGAGTGCATCAAGTCCCTAAACCAGAAAAGTGGCAGCTTTTCAGCAGGAGGTCTTTAGTCAGGTATAACGCACCTAGTGTTAGTTCTTGAGTTTGATTTCTTAGTTCTGACCCTTGCTAGGAATGTTTTGTTGTTGTTGTTTTTAGCACACATGTACATTTAAAAATCTGAATTTAGAGGCTGTTTTGACGTAGTAACCCACTAAAAGTGTGTGTAACAAAACGTCGTATCGCTTCTGTACCACTTTTATTCTTTTGAAATGCTCTTTTTGTGAATTCACTCTGTTTTTTTTAAAGTACCCCTAATATGCTGTTGTTATTTCTGTGAATGTTGAAAGGATCTTATTGTAGCGATGATGTCTGTGTGTTGCAAACATGATATCAGCTGAAGAGTAAATGGGGCTGGCCTGTACTCTTCTGTAATACCACTTTGAACCACAAGGCGGCGCACTGTGTCAGTGTAGTCTCTACTCTGTGTGAGCTAATCTGCTGAGATCAGCATGAGATGT